>NC_046172.1:41789114-41807609 GCF_011064425.1 Rattus rattus | reverse complement strand
GATCTCGGGGGTCCAGGATGGTTGAGACTGCTGGTCTTCCTATAGGGTTGCCCTCTTCCTCAGTTTCTTCCAGCCTTTCCCTTATTCAACCACAGGGGTTCTCGGCTTCTAGGTGTAAGTATCTGGATCTGACTCATTCAGCTGCTTGTTGGAACTCTTGGAAGACAGCCATGCTAGGCTCCTGTCTGTAAGCACATCATGGCCTCAGAAGTAGTGTCAGGCCTTGAGACTCTCCTTAAGCTAGATCCCATTGGGCCAGTCACTGGACCACCTTTCCCTCAGTCTCTTCTTCATTTTTGTCCTTGCGGTTCTTTCAGACAGGAACAATTCTGAATCTGAGTTTTTGACTGTGGGATGGCAACCCCACCCCTCCACTTGATGCTCTGTTTTTCTCCGGAGATGGACTCTACAAGTTCCCACTCCACACTGTTGGACAGTTCATCTAAGGTCCCTCCCTTGAGTCCCCAGGAGTCTCTTGCCTCCTATGTCTCTAGTTTTAGAGGGTTTCCAGATCCTCTACCTCCCGAGGTTGCCTGCTGACCCTCAGGGCTTTACTCGTGACGCCTCCCCCCTATACCTGACCATGTTCCCCTTTTCCCCCTCTCTGTCCCCTCTTCGGCCCAGGTCCCTCCCTCCCTCTGCCACCTACTCCCTGCCATGATTGCTTTCTTCTCCCTCCCAAGTGGGATTGAGGCATCCTCACTTGGGCCTTTCGACTTGTTAACCTTCTTGGGTTTTGTGTATTGTATCCTGGGTATTCTGTACTTTTTTTGTCTAATATTCACTTATTAATGAGTACATACCATGCATGTTCTTTTGGGTCTGAGTTACCTCTCTCAGTATGATATTTTCTAGTTCCATTCGTTTGTCTGCAATTGTTTAAATGAACCACATTTTCTGTATCCATTCTTTCATTGTGGGACATCTGGGTTGTTTCCAGGTTCTGGCTATCACAAATGAGGCCGCTATAAACATAGCGGAACATGTGCCCCCTGTGACATGGTGGGGCATCTTCTGGGTATATGCTCAAAAGTGTTATAGCTGGGTCTTCAGGTAGATCTATTTCCATTTTTCTGAGGAACCGCTGGAGTGATTTCAGAGTGGTTGTACCCATTTGCAATTCCACAAGCAATGGAGGAGTATTTCTTTTTCTCCACATCCTCAACAACATATAGTAGCAACCAAAACATGTGGTTTTGATCTTAGCCATTCTGATTGGGGTGAGGGAGAATCTCAGGGTTGTTTTGATTTGCATTTCCCTAATGACTAAGGACTTTGAACATTTCTTTAGGGGCTTCTTGGCCATTTGAGATTCCTCTCCTGTGAATTCTGTTTAGTTCTATACTCCATTTTTTGATCAGGTTCTTTGGTTTTTTGGTGGTTATTTTCTTGAATCCTTTATATATTTTGGATATTAGCCCTCTATTGAATGAACATTTAGTGAAGATCTTTTTCTTCACTTTAGTTTGCCAATTTGTCATATTGATTATGTCCTTTGCCTTACAGAAGCTTTTCAGTTTCATGAGGTTCCATTTACCCATTCTTGATCTTAGAGAATGAGCGATTGGAGTTCTGTTTAGGAACCCCCCGAACCCCCCAATCCCGTGCCCATGAGTTCGAGGCTCTTTTTCACTTTTTCTTCTATTAGATTCAGTGTATCTGGTTTTATGTTGAGGTCCTTGATCCACTTGGACTTGAGCTTTGTGCAAGGTGACAAATATGGATCTATTTTCATTTTTCTACATACTGACTTAAACCAGCACCATTTATTGAAGATGCTTTCTTTTTTCTATTGTATATTTTTGACTTCTTCATCAAAGATCTCCCTAATTTTAAATTTGCCTTAAAATTTAATGACCAAAACATCAAAAGCCCTGACTGTCATAGAGAACAGCTAATATGCACATAAATAGGAGCATAGGATCATAATTTACTTGTGATGTCAGTGCTCATTTTTCCAGCATAGTTGTTTTTCAACAAGGATCTGATAGTGCAGGAAGTAGACAAGGGTAAAGTTCAGGCTGATGAGATAGTTCAATTGGCAAGGCACTTGTCATACAAGCAGTGCAACCTGAGTTTGATCATCAGAACACACATAAAGATAGAAAGAGTGAACTGACCCTACAGAGTTTTCTCTGACCTCAGACACATCCTATTATTATGTGCCCACAGACACATCACATGTAATAAATTTTTAAACATTAAAAAATAAATTTCTTCGATGATAATGTTGCTATGCTCCTGTTTCAGCATACTCTGCAGGCAGGACAAATTGTAGGTTGAAGATTATGGGGCTGGATTGGTGTCTCAATCCCTTCAGTTGCCGGGTTATAGAAGATGATCGGTTCAGGTCCTGTGTGAATCATCATGGGAGCAGATAGAGTGCCAGAGCCAAACATTAGGTGGAGTCTTAAGGATCCTGTGGATTACAAGGAGGAATGATCAGAGGAACCAGAGGGTTCAGTGACACACCATGAATGCAAAGCCCTTAAAGTCAATTGACCCAGACACATGGAAACTTGAGAGATCCGGAAACCTGTAGGGATCTCACCTAGGTCCTCTATATATGTTATGGCTGAGTAATTTAGTGTCCTTGTGAAAATCCTTCCAGTACGAGCAGGGGGCTATCCATGACTGTTTTACCTAGTTGTGGGATCTTTTCCCCCTACTAGGTTGCCTTGTCCAGCCTTGATGTGATGGTATGTGCCTACTCTTATTGTAGTTTTTGTATGCCATGTTTGTTTGATGTCCCTGGGAGGGGAGGCCTGTTCTTTTCTGAGGGGAGGGGAGAATCTGGGGAGAGGGGAGGTTAGTGGGGAAGGGGAGGGAGGAGAAACTGGTTGGAATGTAATATATGAGAGAAGAGTAAAAAGAACTTTAAATTTCAAATACTTTTATTTTGATGATGACTTAATTTTTCAGTCTTCTTATCTTTCCTAAAATGGAAAATATGTAAATTCAAATTAAACATTAATTTATAAAATGTTAAAAGAGTTTCTTATTTTGTTTAGAATTATAAGTATATACAGGTGAGTTTATGCACATAAGCTCATTGCCTGCAGAGGCCAAAAGACGGTGATGGATCCTCTGGAGCTGGAGTTACATAAGGTTGTGAACCACCAAGATAGGCACTAGGGACGAAACTCGACTTCTCTGTACTATTTAACTACCTAGCCAGCTTTTCAGTTCCCTAAAATAACCTAACTAAGAGAAGAACTACTCCCTTCTCTGCCTTGAAATAACTATTGTACATATTACCACTACATGAATAATTGACTAAGTAAGCATATTTCATTGAAAGTAGTACCCATTATTATCTTGATAATGAATATTGGTAAAAACAATCTATCCAGATATTTCATTATCACACAAACCATAATTTTTTTGTTGTGAGCCAAACATGAGAATATATCTTAGATGAATTTGGTCACAAATAATATTTTTATTTGTCTACTGCCTGCATTGCTCATGTTTCACACACAGTATTTTATCAAGGGCTAGAAGGAGTCACTAAAAGGTCCCAGATATAAATAAATGGTGAGACTATCCAGATCCACTGGCATGTATCTATAATATTAAGACTTGGGGAATGTAGGTAGGAGGATTGCTGTAAGTTTGAATTTCAGGCCACTTTGGAATACAGAGTAGATGCTGTCTCAAAAGCACTAAAAAATAAACCAAAAAGTAAATGCTATTACTTTGATTTTATTAATGTATTCTGTGTGTACAGTTTAAATTGTCACATGATACCCAAATAACGAGTATAGTAGTTACATGTTAAAAAGATGCAAATGCAGAGGGTTGGGGATTTAGCCTAGTGGTAGAGCACTTGCCTAGCAAGCTCACGGCCCTGGGTTTGGTCCCCAGCTCTGGAAAAAAAAAAGAAAGAAAAGAAAAGATGCAAATGCAGAGTTGTGGAATCCTGCAACTACAGCCCAGGGATCATTGTGAAAGAGGGATCAGAAAGATTATAAGAGCTGGAGTGTATGGTTCTTTGCTGTGACACAGTGTCCCCTAGAAATGTCAGAAGTTACATCCAGAAGCTCTCCCCTAAGTATGAACTGAACACAACAACAGATGTGTGTGTGTGTGTGTGTGTGTGTGTTTAACAACAATTAATGAAACATGAGGCCATAATAGACCCCCAAGCTCCCTCCTCTGTTTGGCTGTGGGTGTCTGCATCTGTCAAAATCAGCTGCTGGGTTGAGCCTCTCAGAGAGCACCCTTGCTAGATTCCTCTCTGCAAGCAAAACAAAGCATCATTAATAGTGTCAGGGATTGGTGCATGCCCATGGGATGGGTCTCTAGTTGGGCCAGATAAAGTATGGCCATTCCCTTATCCCTGCATTACTTATAGACAGGATAAATTTTGGGTTGAAAGTTTTGTTAAGTGGGTTGGTGTCCATATTGCTCCACTGGTATTCATTTCTGACTACAGGAGGTGGCCTCTTCAGGTTCCATATCCCCAGTACTATGAGTCACAGCTAAGGTCACCCTCATAAAGTCACCTTCATTGATTTATGGACACCTGCCTTATCATAGGTCCCTAGAACATTCTTGAGATATTTCCCACCCCCCTACCCCTGCCAGTTCCAGATTTCCATTCATTTTTCATGACCATCTAACCATCTCTCCTGTCCCTCCACTTAAAGGATCCTGAATTCTCCCCCATTCCCCTCCCCATCCCCTCTCAAAGTTTCCTCTCTTCATCCCCCACCACATTCTAAGTGAGATCCAAGCATCCTTGCTTGGACCTTCCTTCTTGCTTCGCTTCATTGCTTCTCTGGACTGTATGAGTATACTGTATTTTATGGCTAATATCTGCTTATAAGTGACTACATACCATGCATATCCTTGTGTGTCTGGATTGCCTCACCCAGGATGATATTCTCAAGTTCCATCCATTTGCCTGCAACATTCATGTCTTTGTCTTTAATAGCTGAATAGTACTCAACTGTGTTGGTGTACCACAATTTCTTTATCCATTCTTCAGTTGAGAGACATTTAGGTTGTTTCTAGTTTCTGGAAATAAAGCTGCTGTGAACATAATTGAGCATAATTGACATTGTGGGATGTTGGAGCATCTTTTGGGTACATGCCTAAGAGTGGTATAGCTGGGTCTTGAGGTAGGATTATGGCAAGATTTTTGAGAAACAACCAAATTGATTCCAAAGTGTTTGTATAAGTTTGTACTCCCTCCAGCAATAAAGGAATGTTTCCCTTGCTCCACATCCTGGCTGACATGTGCTATTGCTTGAGTGTTTGATCTTAGCCATTCTGATGTGTGTAAGATGGGGTCTCAGAGCTGTTTTGATTTGCATTCCCTGATGACAGAGGACTTTGAACATCTCTTTAAGTGCTTCTTTTCTATTCAAGATCCCTCTGTTAAGAATTCTCTTAGCTCCGTACCCCATTTTTAAATTGTGTTATTTGTGTTATTGGTGTCTTAACCATTTTTACTAGATTAATCCTACCTTACCATGGGCATGGGAGATCTTTCCATCTTCTGATATCTCCCTCAATTTCTTTCTTCAGCAACTTGGAGCTCTTGACATATAGATCTTTCTCGTGCTTGGTTAGAGTTACATCAAGATATTTTATATTATTTGTGACTTTTGTAAAGGGTGTGCTGTCCCTAATTTCTTTCTCAACCTGTTTATCATTTGTATCAAAGGAAGGCCGTGTATTTTTTTGAGTTAATTTTGTATCCAGCCACTTTGTTGAATGTGTTTATCAGCTGTAGGAGTTCTCTGGTAAAAGTTTTGGTGTTACTTAAGTATATTATCATATCATCCGCAAATAGTGATACATTGACTTCTTCTTTTCCAATTTGTATTCTGTAGATCTCCTTTGTTTGTCTCATTGCTCTAGCTAGAACTTCAAGTACTATGTTGAATAGATAGGGAAAGAGTGGGCAGCCTTGCCTTCTCCCTGACCTTAGTGAGATTGCTCTAAGTTTTTCTCTATTTACTTTGATGTTGACTACTGGCTCGCTGTATACTGCTTTTGTTATATTTAGGTATGCACCTTGTATCCGTGATCTCTCCAAGACTTTTAACATGAAGAGCTGTTGGGTTTTGTCAAAGGCTTTATCAGCATCTAGTGAGATGATCACGTGATTTTTCTTTCAGTTTGGTGGATTACATTGATGGATTTTCATATATTGAACCTATATTGAACCATCCCTGCATCTCTGAGATGAAGCCTACTTGATAATGGTGGATGATGTTTTTGATGTGTACCTGGATTCAGTCTGTAAGTATTTTATTGAGTATTTTTGCATCAATGTGCATAGAAGAAATTGCTTTGAAATTCTCTTTTTTTGTTGGGGCTTTGTGTGTGTTGTTTAGTTATCAGAGTGACTGGTGTCATAAGCTTGGCAATGTTCCTTCTGTTTCTCTTTCGTGGAATAGTTTGAGGAGTATTGGAATTAGCTCTTCTTTGAAAATCTGATAGAATTCTGCACTAAAATCATCTGCCCTGTGCATGTTATTTGTTTGTTTGTTTTTTGGCGGGGGGAGACATCTAATGATTGCTTGTATTTCCTTAAGGGTTTTTAGTGCTGTTTAAAAGTTTACCTGATCTTGATTTAACTTTGGTAAATGGTATGTGTCTAGAAAACTTCCCATTTCATTAAGATTTTCCAATTTTGTGGGGTACAAGCTTTTGAAATAAGACCTAACAATTCTTTGAATTTCCTCATTGTCTGTTCCTATATCTCCCTTTTCATTTCTGATTTTATTTGCATACTGTCTATCTGTTTTCTGGTTAGTTTGCCTGAGGGTATGTCTATCTTGTTGATATTTTCAAAGAACCAGCTCTTAGTTTCATTGATCCTTTGTATTGATGTCTATATTTCTATCTGATTTCAACCATAATTTTGAGTATTTTTTGCCTTCTACTCCCCTTCAGTATACTTGCTTCTTTTTTTCCCAGAACACAGAAGTATACTTTTAAATTGCTGGTATGAGAACTTTCTAATTTTTTATGGAGGCACATAGTGCAATAAGCTTTCCTTTTAGCACTACTTTCACTGTGTCCCAGAAATTTGGGTATGTTTTGTTTTCATTTTCATTGAATTCTAGAAAGTCTTTAATTTCTTTCTTTATTTCTTCCCTGACCCAAAAATCATTGAGTAGAGAGTTGTTCAGTTTGCATGAGTGTGTAGGCTCCTCTGGTGTTTCTATTTTTGTTGAAGTCCAGCTTTAATCTATGGGTGGTCTGATAGGACACATGGCATTATTTCAATTTTCTTATATCTGTGGAGGCTTGCTTTGTGACTACCTATCCGGTCAATTTTGGAGAAGGATATATGAGGTGCTGAGAAGTTATGTTCTTTTTTGTTTGATGAATTATTCTATAGATTTGTTAAGTCCATTTGATTCATAATTTCTGTTAATTTCATTGTATCTCTGTTTAGTTTTTTGTCTGGATGATTTGTCAATTGGAGAAACTGGGGTGTTGATGTCTCCTATTAGTGTGTGGGGTTCAATGTATGATTTAAGCTTGAGCAATTTTTCTTTTACAAATGTGTGTGCCCTTGTGTTTGGGCCATAGTTGTACAGAATTAAGATGTAATCTTGATGGATTTTTCCTTTGATAAGTATGAAGTGTCCTTTCCTGTACCTTTTGATTAATTTTTATTGAAAATCTATTTAATGAGATATTAAAATGGCCACTTCAGCTTGCTTCTTATGTCCATGTGGTTGATAAACTCTTTTCCATTCCTTTATTTTGAGGCAGTATCTTTTATTTTTGAAGTGTGTTTCTTCTATGCAGGAGATTGATAGTTCCTGTTTCCATATCCATTCTGTTAGCCTGTGCCTTTTTATTGGGGAATTGAGTCCATTGATGTTGAGACATATTAATGACCAGTGATCGTTAATTCCTGTTATTTTGATGTTGGTGGTATTAGTGTGTATGCGTACGTGTGTGTGTGCATGTGTGCATGTTGGTATGAAATTACTTATTTCCTGTGTTTTCTTGGATGTAGTTATCCATTTTGGCTTCAAGTTTTCCTTCTAGTGTTTCTATAGGCTGGATTTGTGGGTATATATTGTTTAAGTTTGAATTTGTTTTGAAGTATCTGGTTTTCTCCATCTATAGTGACTGAGAGTTTTGATGGGTATAAGTAGTCTGGATTGGCATCTGTGGTTTTTTAGATGTTGAAAGATATCTATCTGTCTAGTCCGTTCTAGCTTTTAGAGTTTCTATTGAGAAGTCAGGTGTAATTCTGATATGTTTGTCTTTGTATGTTACCTGGCATTTTCCCTTGCTGCTTTTAATATTCATTCTTCATTCTGTAGATTTTGTGCTCAGATTAGTATGTGTTGGGAGGATTTTCTTTTCTGATCTAGTCTATAAGTCTATAAGTCTAGAATGTCTATAAGCTTCATAGGCATCTCTTTCTTCAAGTTGGGAGAGTTTTCTTTTATGATTTTGTTGAAATTATTTTCTGGTCCTTGGTGCCGGGATTCTTCACCTTCTTCTATCCCTATTATTCTTTCCATGGTGTTCCAGATTTCCTGGATGTTTTGTATCAGGAATTTTTTAGATTTAATATTTTCTTGACTGATGTATCAATTTCTTTCTATTGAGTCTTCTGTGACTGAGATTCTTTCTTCCATAGCCTGCATTCAGTTTGTGATGCTTGCATCTGTTTTTCCTGTTCTCTTCCCTAGGATTTCTATCTCCAGGATTCCCTCAGTTTCTGTTATTAAATACTTTTATTTATTTCCTTCCGCTGTTGGTTGTATTTTCCTGCATTTCTTTAAGCAGTTTATGTCTTCTTTAAAGACCTGTACCTATTTTTATTTTCCTGTATTTCAAGGGATTCATTCATTTCCTTTTTAAAGGCCTCTATTATAAGATTAGATTTAAGGTCATTTTCTTGTGGTATAGTATGATATCCAGGGCTTGCTGTAGCAGGGTAGTTGCACTCTGAAGTCGTCATATTGCCCTGACTTTTGTTGATTGTGTTCTTTTGAGGGCCTTTAACCATCTAGATAGCTTTTCCCCTCTGAATGTTCCTTTTGTAGGCGTATTGGGAGGGGGCTTAACCTCTATGGTCTTGGTGTGACAGGCCTTTGATGGGTATCCTTGGGCTGTATGTTTCCCTGTCAGCAGGTCTGTATGGTTCAGGATCAGTAGGTTTAATGAAGGTGGGCAGATAATTGAGGTCTGCTGGGGATAGCAGACTACTAAAGACAGCTAGGGAAGCCCCAGACACCTGATTTCCTTTGATGAAAGTTTGCCTTTTGCTCATGGTGTTTCATTGAGGCAATAATAATGTTGACTAAGTCAATAGTATAATCCCAATGAAATAAAATATAGACAGATATAATATTGCAGGCCTTTAATCTCACTTCACAGGAAACAAAGGCAGGAGGATGTCTGTAAGTAGCCATTCTGGTCTACATAGCTAGACCAGGACAGCCAGGCCTATCTTATGTTATCCTGTGTATAAAACAAACAAACAAAACAAACAAACATTAATTTAAAAATGGGCAGTGAAGCTAGCACAGGGATGGCGGAGTCTTCTGAGTCCTTCTCAGCAGCATCTAGCCCTGCCCCTCAGCGGTGACAGATCAATGATCCCCTCACCTCCAGCCCAGGCCGCAGCTCCAGACGTGCTGACACTCTTACCTCCAGCCCTGGTAGAGACCTCCCCCCATTTGAGGATGAGTCCGAGGGGCTGCTGGGCACGGAGGGGCCCGTGGAGGAAGAAGAGGATGGAGAGGAACTCATGGTAATGGTATGGAGAGAGACTACCATCCCATTCCCGAGCTCGATGTCTACGATGTCTACGAGGCAGAGGGATTGGCCCTGGATGCTGAAGATGTGGAGGAGCTGAGAGCCAGTCAGAGTGAGGCAGCTGAGCGGGTTATGAGGCAGCGGGACTATGAGGCTGGCAGAGGCCTGGGTTGCATGTGTCGTGGGCTGCTGTATGACAGCGACGAGGAAGATGAGGAGCGGCCTGCCCATAAGCACCGCCACGTAGAGCGTGCCACAGAAGATGGCGAGGAGGATGAAGAGATGATTGAGAGTACTGAGAACCTGGAGGACCTCAAGGGCCACTCGGTGCGCGAGTATGTGAGCATGGCAGGGCCCAGGCTGGAGATCCACCACATTTCAAGAACTTCTTGCACACCCACGTGGACAGCCATGGCCACAATGTCTTCAAGGAGCGTATCAGTGATGTGTGCAAAGAGAACTGGGAGAGTTTGGTAGTAAATTATGAAGACCTGGCAGCCCGGGAACATGTGTTGGCATGCTTCTTACCCGAGGCACCGGCTGAGCTGCTGCAGATCTTTGATGAGGCTGCCCTGGAAGTTGTGCTGTCCATGTACCCTAAATATGACCTCATCACCAACCACATTCACGTGCGCATCTCCCACCTGCCTCTGGTGGAGGAGCTGCGTTCACTGAGGCAGCTACACCTGAACCAGCTGATCCATACCAGCGGTGTGGTGACCAGCTGCACTGGAGTCCTGCCCCAGCTCAGCATGGTCAAGTATAACTGTAGCAAGTGCAACTTTATACTGGGGCCTTTCTGCCAGTCTCAGAACCAGGAGGTGAAGCCTGGCTCCTACCCTGAGTGCCAGAAATGGGCCCTTTGCGATCAACATGGAGGAGACCATCTATCAGAACTACCAATGGATCTGCATCCAGGAGAGTCCCGTCAAGGTGGCTGCTGGCCAGCTGCCCCATTCCAAGGATGCCATCCTCCTTGCTGATCTGGTGGACAGCTGCAAGCCAGGAGACGAGATAGAGCTGACCAGCCTTTACCACAATAATTATGATGGCTAGCTTAACACCACCAATGGCTTTCCCGTCTTCATCACCATCATCCTGGCCAACCATGTTGCCAAGAAGGACAACAAAGTGGCCATGGGTGAGCTCACTGATGAGGACGTGAAGATGATCACCAGTCTTTCCATGGATCAGCAAATCGGAGAGAAGATCTTTGCCAGCATTGCAACCTCCATCTATGGGCATGAAGACATGAAGAGAGGCCTGGCTCTGCCCTGTTTGAGGGGAGCCCAAGAACCCAGGTGAGCACATGTCTGAGGTGACATCATCAAAGCTCTGGGGTGGGGACCCTGGCACAGCAAAGTCCCAGTTCCTCAAATAAAAAAATTGTCTAGCCGTGCTATCTTCACCACTGGCCAAGGTGCATCAGCCATGGGACTCACGGCGTATGTTCAGTGGCATCCTGTCAGCAGAGAGTGGACCTTAGAGGCTGGAGCCCTGGTTCTGGCCGACCGTGGTGTGTGTCTCATTGATGAGTTTGACAAGATGAATGACCAGGACAGGACCAGGATCCACAAGGCCATGGAACAGCAAAGCATCTCCATCTCCAAGGCTGGCATCATTACCTCGCTGCAAGCCCGCTGCACCGTCATAGCTGCTGCCAACCCCATAGGGGGCCACCACGACCCTTCACTGACCTCAGGGAATGTAGACCTCACAGAGCCCATCATTTCCCTCTTTGATATCCTGTGTGTGGTGAGGGACACTGTTGATCCTGTTCAGGATGAGATGCTGGCCCACTTTGTGGTTGGCAGCCATGTCAGACACCACCCCAGCAACAAGAAGGACGAAGGGCTGACCAACCGTGGCACCACAGAGTCAGTCATGCCCAACATATATGGTGTGGAGCCCCTGCCTGAGGAGGTCCTGAAGAGGTTCCTATGCCAAGGAACGGGTCCGCCCAAAGCTCAACCAGATGGACCAGGACAAAATGGCCAGGATGTACAGCGACCTGAGGAAGGAGTCCATGGCAACGGGCAGTATTCCCATCACAGTGCGACACATCAAGTCCATGGTCTGCATAGCAGAGGCCCATGCATGCATGCACCTGCGAGACTATGTGATGGAAGATGATGTCAACATGGCCATCTGCATGATGCTGGAGAGCTTCATTGACACCAAAAAGTTCAGTGTCATGCGCAACATGCACAAGACTTTTGCCTGGTATCTCTCCTTCCATCGAGATAACAATGACCTGCTGCTCTTCATACTGAAGCAGTTGGTGGCTGAGCAGGTGACATACCAACGTAACTGCTTTGGGGCCCAGCAGGACACCATCAAAATGCCTGAGAAGGACCTGATGGACAAGGCCAGGCAGATCAATATCCACAACCTCTCTGCCTTCTACGACAGCAACCTCTTCAACATCAACAAATTCAGCCGTGACCTGAAACGCAAGCTGATCCTACAGCAGTTCTGAGATAAAGAGCAACTTAGAAGTATTTACAAACTTTTCCAGAACGTTCTTGGAGCCTGTGATGGAGGAGCACAAGACCCTGCCTACAGAGGGAGGGCCCATCTCCTTGTGCTGATTTTCTTCCCGCCTAGCCAGTGCCTTCGTTTGCTTCTTGTACAGTTTCTTATAATTTATTTTTTAATAAATTTGAATACAACTTAAAATTAAAAATGACAGAAAGCAAATTTTATAGCATTCAAACAATAATGCAGAGCAAAATAATAATAATGCCATTCATTCCCAAGTCACTTATGAACGTTGTGGATGTGGCTTACTGGAGAACAGCACCATCTAAATAACTAAAGAAACTAAACTGTCTAAGCCATTGTAATGGATTAAGTTAAATTTAATAAAGTTTGAGGGCCTCCTTTTCAAAAATATAGCAAAGCGGTCAAAAAGAGAACATTCGAATGAGGAGGAAACTGTGTATGTTGATAATACATTGTTGGGGAAAAAACTTTTGTTACATAATGGCAAAAAAGTCATTCCCTACTGGATCTCACAGAAACTATGGTTGCCTGCAAAGGGTCTGCACAAGACTGACCCTGTCAACATCAAACATGTATCAAGCAGGGGGTCACAGGCTTTACTATTCTCCATTGAACTATTGGCAACTGATTGATTATAGGGGAAGGAAAATTATTGCCTTTTGTTTTATGCCAAACAGCACACCAGGTTCCAAAGAATACTTCCAGACTCATAGCCACACAGATAGTCCAGGTTAAAAAAAATCAAAGTATCAAAAATAAAACAAAACAATGCATAAATATGGGAAAAGAATCTATAAGGAGGAGGGAGTACAGCAGAGGTGTGAAGTGGAAATTTCTGGTTTCTTTGGAGACTCAGTTGTGTAATGTGATGAATTTCTGGAAACTGTCTTAATGGGGGATGTTTTTACTGAAACAGATATGTGGGAGAATGTTTTGCTGAGAACAGATTGTGGTATTTTTTCTGGAAGCAGCCTGAAAAGGGAGTATGTGATGTTTTGCTAAAGCAGACAATTGAGAGAACATGTGATGTTTGGAAAGCCTGTAAATGTAACACAACAGACAGTGGGCAATGCTGTATGGTTTTGGTTTACCTTGCCATTCTTTGCTGATCATCACTGGGCTTTGCAAACAATCACTGACGACACTTGGTAGTATTGGTTTGCCTTGCCACTCTTTGCTAGTCACCATTTGTCTTGACTTCATAGCGAGAACTTCTGGTGGTGTTCTGGTGGCTTCTTGCGGCTTCCTCAGACTCAAGCCAATTGGCTAAGCCTTTCAGATCAAACTGTCATGGCTGATTCAAGTGAAGTGAACTGCTGATATCCTGACAATGAACATTGGATTCACTTCAATGAAATAGGTACCCATCCTCCTTTGCCTTATTAATCTTTCCTTACTACTACCTCTGGGTGGTGGGCTAGAAGGGAGGTTAAATATTTAAGTACCCTTATTAAAAGTAGGTTTTGAAAAACATAAGCCTACAGCGGTGGAAAGAATGTAAGAGACGGTAGGGAAATACGAGCAATCAGATGACACAGGCATGTCAGGGTGGTAGGACCGTAGACAGAATGTGAGTAAACAGAATGCACTATGCATATGTATAAAATAGTCAAATAACAAATGCAATCAATAAAAATAGATATAGTCAAACTGAAGACTGGAAGACTTACATGTGTATATTTATAATGGCTCATTTGATATTATCTTGACACAGGCTAGAGTCACTTGAGAATAAGGAACTTCAATTGAGTAAATACCCAGCTTTCCCAAGTCCCCCACAATTGACCTGTGGGCAAACCTGTGGTGTGTTTTCTTGATGTGGAGTAGAGGTTAGGTCATGATGGGCAATGCAACCCCTGGTCTGGTGTTCCAGCCTTTGGAAGCAAGTCAGTAAGCAGCATATCTCCATGGTATCTGCATCAGTTCCTGTTCGTAGGTTCCTACCTTGAATTCCTGTCCTGAGTTCCCTGAATGATGAAATGAACCCTTCCTTCCCCAAGTTTCAGTCATGGTGTTCTACCAAAGGAACCCTCAGACAGCTTTCTTTTTAGGTTGAATAGCTTTGGGTCTTATGTGAATGTTTATGATCTAATTTGAAGTAATTTTTGTACATTGTATAAAATAGGTATCAATATTTTTATATGCAGTTATTGTTTTGTTCCATTGTGTTTTGTGTGGTTGTTTTTTTTTAATTGTTTTGTGGCTCTGGGGATTAAACCTAGGACAAATGCTACACAAGCAATACTATAATCCCAGCTCTGTTCAATTATTTAAAAAAATAATTTTATTACATCATGGTGAATAAACTTAATATGAGATCTAATTTGCTACTTCATATAATATTGGTGGCTCTGAAACTAGAACTTAATCATCTGTTTTTTTCTAGCTGAAGTATTATTGGAATTAAGGTCAGTATTTTAATAATTTTTCTTTTTTATTGAATATTTTTATTTACATTTCAAATGTTATTCCCTTTCCCGGTTTCCCATCCATAAGCCCCCTATCCCATCACTCTCCCCTTCTATAAAGGTGTTCCCCCTTCCCAACTATCCCCCATCCCTGCCTCCCTGCCCTGACATTCCTGTACACTGGGGGGGGGTTTCCAGCCTTGGCAGGACTAAGGGCTTCTCCTCCCATTGGTGCTCAACAGGCCATCCTCTGTTACCAGGCTGTGCTATGGGTCTGTCCATGTGGTTTTGGGTATTGGTTTAGTCCTGGGAGTTCTGGCTTGTTTGTATAACGTGGGGTTGTGCAACCCCCTTCAGCTCCTTCAATCCTTTTTACTCCTCCAATGAACCCTTTCCTCAGTTCAGGTTTGTTGCTAGCATTTGCCTCTGTATTTGTCATGCTCTGGCTGAGCCTCTCAGAAAACAGCTATATCAGGCTCCTGTCAGCATGCACTTTGCCTATGAATTTCATGAAGCCATTGTTTTTGATAGCTGAGTAGTACTCTATTGTGTACATGTACCACATTTTCTGTATCCACTCCTCTGTTGAAGGACATTTGGGTTCTTTCCAGCTTCTGGCTATTATAAATAGTGTGTGGTTTCATTTCTGGGTCTTCAATTATATTCCACTGGTCTGCCTGTCTCTGTACGAATACCATACAGTTTTTTTTTTTTTATCACTATTGCTCTGTAATACTGTTTGAGGTGATTACCCCCAAAGTCCTTTTACTCTTGAGGATATTTTTTGCTATGCTGGGTTTATGTTATTTTAATTAAATTTGCAAAGTGCTCTTTCTATCTCCATGAAGAGTTGAGTTGAATTTTGATGGGGATTGCATTGAGTCTGTAGATTGCTTTTGGCCCAATGGCCATTCTTAATATACTAATCCTGCCAATCCATGAGCATAGGAGGTCTTTCCATCTTCTGAGATCTTCAATTTCTTTCTTCAGAGAAGTGAAGTTCTTATACAGATCTTTCACTTGCTTGGTTAGAGTCATGCTGAGGTATTTTATGTTATTTGTGACTATTGTGAAGGGTGTTGTTTCACTCGTTTTTTCTCAGTCAGTTTATCCTTTGAGTAGAGAAAGGCTACTGATTTGTTTGAGTTAATTTTATACCCAGTCACTTTGCTGAAGTTGTTTATCAGGCTTAGGAGTTCTCTGGTAGAACGTTTGCAGTCACCTAAATATATTGTCATATAATCTGGAAATCGTTATATTTTGACTTTTTCCTTTCCAATTTTTATCATTTTGACAACCTTTTGTTGTCTGATTGCTCTGGATAGGAATTAGAGTACTATATTGAATAAGTAGGGAGAGAGTGGGCAACCTTGTCTAATCACTGATTTTAGTGGGATTGTTCAAGATTCTCTCCATTTAGTTTGATGTTGCATACTGGTTTACTGTATAATGCTTTTACTATGGTTAGGTATGGACCTTGTATTCCTGATTTTCTAGGACTTTATCATGAAGGTGTTGAATTTTTGTTAAATCTGTCTCAGCATCTAATGAAATGATCATGTTTTTTTTCTTTGAGTTTATTGACATATAGTATTACATTGATGGTTCCACATATTGAACTATCTCTCATCCATGGATGAAGCCTACTTGATCATGATGGATGATCATTTTATGTTCGTGATTCTTTTCTACAACTTTATTGAGTATTTTAAGTCAATATTCACAAGGGAAATTGGTCTGCAGTTCTCTTTTGGGGGGTTCTTTGTGTGGTTTAGGTGTAAGCATAATTGTGGCTTCATAGAAGGAATTTGTTAGTGCTCTGTCTGTTACTATTTTGTGGAATACTTTGGATAGAATTGGTATGAGGTCTTCTATGAAGGTTTGATAGAATTCTGCACCAAACCCATTTGGTGCTGGACTCTTTTTTGTTGGGAGACTTTTAATAACTGCTTCTATTTCTTAGGAGTTATGGGGTTGTTTAGATGGTTTATCTGTTCCTAATTTAACTTTGGTACCTGGTATTTGTCTATAAAGTTGAACATTTCCTCCAGATTTTGCAGTTTTATTGAATATAGGCTTTGTAGTAGGATCTTATGATGTTTTTTAATTTTCTCAGATTCTGTTGTTATGTCTCACTTTTCATTTCTGATTTTGTTAATTTAGACACACTCTCTGTGTCCTCGTTAGTCTGGCTAAGGGTTTATCTGTCTTGTTGATTTTCTCAAAGAACCAACTTTTGGTTCTGTTGATTCTTTCTAGTTCTTTTGTTTCTACTTGTTGATTTCCGGCTCTGAGTTTGATTATTTCTGCCTTTTCTCACTCCTGGGTATATTTGCTTCTTTTTGTTCTAGAGCTTTTAGGTGTGCTGTCAAGCTGCTGATATATGCTCTCTCCTGTTTCTTTCTGCAGGCACTCAGAGCTATGAGTTCTCCTCTTAGCACAGCTTTCATTGTGTCACGTAAGTTTGGGTATGTTGTGCCTTCATTTTCATTAAATTCTAAAAAGTCTTTAATTTCTTTATTTATTTACTCCTAAGCCAAGTTATCAATACGAGAGAGTTGTCCAACTTTCATGTATCTGTGGGCTTCTTTTCTAATTATTGTTATTGAAGACCAGCCTTAGTTCCTGGTGATCTGATAGGATGCATGGGATTATTTCAATCTTCTTGTATCTGTTGAGGCCTGTTTTGTGACTGATTATATGGTAAAATATGGAGAATGTACAATGTGGTGCTGAGAAAAAGGTATATTCTTTTGTTTTAGGATGAAATATTCTATACATATCTATTAAATCAACTTGGTGCATAATGTCTGTTAGTTGAACTATGTCTGTGTTTATGTTCTGTTTTCATGATCTGTCCATTGATGAGAGTGTGATGTGGAAATCTCACACTCTTATTGTGTGAGGTGCAATTTGTGCTTTAAGATTTAGTAAGGTTCCTTTTATGAATGTAGGTACCCTTGCACCTATATATAGGATATATAGGATTGAGAGTTATCTTGGTGGATTTTTGCTTTGATGAAGTGTCCTTCCTTATCTTTTTTGATGACTTTTGGTTGAAAGTCAATTTTATTCAGTAGTAGAATTGCTACTCCAGCTTGTTTCTTTGGACCATTTGCTTGGATTAGTGTTTTCCAGAATTTAACTCTCAGTTAGTTTCTGTCTTTGTCTATGAGGTGTATTTCCTGTATGCAGCAAAATGCTGGGTCCTCTGTATGTATCTAGTCTATTAGTCTGTGTCTTTTTATTGGTGAATTGATTCCATTGAAGTTAAGAGATATTAAGGAATAGTGACTATTGCTTCCTGTTATTTTTGTTGTTAGAGGTGGAATTATGTTTGTATGTCTCTCTTCTTTTGGTTTCGTTGCAAGGAGATTACTTTCTTGCATTTTCTAGGGTGTAGTTTCTCTCCTTGTTTGGAGTTTTCCATCTATTATCCTTTGTAGGGCTAGATTTCTAGAAAGATATTGTGTAAATTTGGGTTTGTCATGGGATATGTTAGTTTCTCCATCTATGCTAATTGGGAGTTTTGATGGATATAATAGCCTGGGCTGCCATTTGTATTCTCTTAGGTTTCATATGCCCAGGCTCTTCTGGCTTTCATAGTCTCTGTTGAGAAGTCTGGTGTAATTCTGATAGGTCTGCCTTTATATGTTACTTGACCTTTTCACCTTACTACTTTAAATAATCTTTCTTTGTTTTTCTTCATTTGCAGCTTTGACTATTATATGACTGAAGTAATTTCTTTTCTGATCCAATCTATTTGGAGTTCTGTGTGCTTCTTGTATGATTATGGGCATCTCTTTCTTTTTTTTTTTTTTTTTAATTT
>NC_046172.1:41680975-41789014 GCF_011064425.1 Rattus rattus | reverse complement strand
CTAGAAGTTATGTATTGCTCAAATTCTCAAACAAACAACAAATAACCAAATTCATACGCTAAATAAAGGTAGTATACAAAATTTAACAATTAGTGCTTAAAATAAAATTAACATTTTCTCATTGTGCATGTGCAGGCATGACATGCATAGACACATACATCTGTTGTTGCACGTGTATGTTTAAAGGTGTAATAGGCAATTGAGTGTAATCAGACTAAAATACACCGTATAAGTGAAAAAACTGACTAAGAGGGCTTTCTGTACACCAGAATCTATTAGGTCCTTTTGAAGCAGAGAAATAGACCAATCTCCCAGCAACATGATTTAACTTAGAAGGGCAATGAGGACGGCCTAACTAAGTGAAGGTGCATGTTACCAAGCCTTGGGAGGCAAGATAATCCACAGGGCACACAGAGTGGAAGCAAAGAACCAACTCTTTCCTGCTATCTATTGACCTCTACATGCTTACTCACATATAATGATATATAACAAAGTATCATATGAATGAATGAATAAGTAAATAAATAAATAAATAAATAAATAAATAAATAAATAAATAAAATGATGAACTAAAGGGAAGAACAGGCAAACTGGGAATATTTATGCATCTGCTACTATATGTATTTATTCAGAATATACCATAAATTCTAGAGACCATTTTACAATGTGAGTTATAGCAGAGAAAAGAGCACATTTTACTTGTGAATAATCCTGCATTTGTAAATGAAAGACATATGATGAAGAGCCAAGAAAGCAGTAGTATGATCAGGGAATGCCTGAATGGGGAATGACTTTTCTGGAAGAGTCGGGTAGGGTGTGAATCGTACACAAAGGGAAAATTAAGTGTAGGGTTGCTAGTTTAGAAACATGGCGGGCACAGTAGAGAAAAATCAAACCAGACAATGTACATGGAAGATAATGATCTATAATGAGAGGCATAAGAAATAAGATAGAATGGACACCCAAATCCCATATAAAACAAGCATGATATGCCATTTAAATTTTTTGTATGTTGACAGGATGTCTGATGAAATAAAATTAGTGTATATTTCTTAACAAAACCTGCCAGGCTTTATGTAGATATATTATTAAAAACGAAAGAAAAGTAAATCTTTTTTTTTTTTGCACAAAGAGGGAGCTAACCGCCACCAATACAAGTTAGTATGCTACCATGGTTGCCATGAAAAAATGTAACTGAAACCAGATTAGGGATGATTTGATACTATGATGCATTAGAACAATGGTTATCAAATGCGGTTTCTGCCCATCAGCATCACACACTGCACCAACCCAGAATAGTCATCAGTAATCTTAGGCTGAGCCCTGTAGGTGATAGTACTGTGTCATGTTTGTAAACGGCGTCTATGACTAAAATGTTCCATGTTCTGAATCACGAATTATGTGTATGCAATATAAGAAGTGTGGAAAATGGAGAATTATCTATAAATGAGAATTTGAGTGCATGTATATACAAGGAAAACAGTACAATATTGAGCATGCATTGATTTCTTACACAAAATCTTAAACTTCTTTCTAAAAATCAGGCAAACTTGTTAATTATCGCGCTACAGCATGATACTGAGTACAAGATTTAATTAAAACTAATGCCACTCTTTTATGTAAAAGTAGCTGAATTTAATGGATTCATTTGTGGCAATGAACAATTACTTTGAAGATTTCCAGAAAAGCTAGGTCTTCGGTATTTTAAGATACTTGGTATTTTTCCCCCAATGATGGACACTTACTTTAACAGAAACAGAAAATCCCAAATCAACATTAATTGTCCATAATGAATAGGTTACACAGTCAGAAGCCTAGAATTGAAATGTGAAGAAAAACCTGAATATTTTGAGTAGCTATTCTGGACTGAATTATAATCAGTCACAATAGAGATTTGATAAATGAAAGAAAAATGAACGTCAGCCATCAAAAATAAATCTAATAAGGAAAGTATTTACACTTGCAATTTCATTTTAAAGTATATGTAAGAGTATTCCTTTCCTGGAGTAAACACTTAAAGGAAATGGTTAAAATGATTAATGCGTGTTATTATAAAAAATATATATGTTTCAGATCCCTATGTATATCCTGATGTTGTTTTGGATATGAAGTCCTTCACAGGTGCATTTCAAAGGTTTGGCACACTATTTTTTGAGATTTTAACTTAAGAGCTATGTATGTCCCAGGTCTCTCTCTGACTCTTCTCATCCTTGCATCATGATATGCTCTTGAGGCACAATCCAATAATAATAAAATCACCTACTGAAGCTATGTTCACACCTGCAATTCAAACACAGGAAAAGCTGAAGCAGGATGCTGCAAAATGCATTCCAGGCCAGTCTGGTGAGTTGCACCAGCAGGAGAGTCTGTCTTTACAAATGCAAATTAAATCACAAAACAAATACACATGTATGCGTGATTACTCCAAAAGCTCACAAAGGTCATGATTCAACCACAGACCACATGCTAAGCTCAAGAAGAAGGTGTACTGTGCCAAAAAGCAAGTTTGTCTAGAAGGGAACAAAATATTAACAGGAGGAACATTGAGAACTGCCAGAGCCTGACAAATACAGAGGTGGATGCTTGCAGCCAACCACTGACTGAGAACAGAACCCCAGTGGAGGAAAGCAGAGAAAGAAGGTATGAGCTGAGAAGAATTCTGTAGAAAACAGCAATACTAACCAAGAAACCCGGAGCTAGGGACGAAAACCACTCAACTAAAGGGTACAGATGAGCAACCCATGGCTCCAGTCACACATGTAGCAGAGGGATGGCTTTGTTGGGCATCATGGAAAGAGAGGCCCTGGTCTTGAAAAGCTCACACACCAGTGTGAATGACAACAGTGAGGCAGTGAGGGGAACACCCTGTAGAAGCAGGGGCAGGATAGGGATAAGGGTTTCAGGAGGGAAACTAGGAAAGGGGATAACATTTGAAACGAACAAAGAAAATATCCAATTTTTTAAATGTTCAAACAGAAATCAACACATTTGGGAATTAATTTTAAGGTATAAAGGTCATGCCTGTTTGATCGATTAAAAGTAGCATTTGCTTAAAACTACAAGGAAAACAAAGATATTCAAAGAACTCAGTCGTTCTTGTTATACTCTTTAATAAAATATAAAAATGTCTATTAAAACAAAATAAATATGCAAAGTAGGAAAGGAATGAAAGACAAAACAAAAAATTAAAATTATCCACATGAGAGTGAACTAACACCTCTGAAACTGTAATCTGAAATTAAAAAATAAAACAAACTCCTTTGAATTGTTTATCTTGATGTGCATCTATTACAAAGTTTTAAAACTAGCACATATACACATTCATCTTATACTAAACGTGATAATATACTTTTCATTGACTTCAACTCAGAACGAAACAGGCATCAATAAATTAGAGAAAAGGTACGCGTGCGCTGGCAAGTTTCACTGCTATGTTGAGAGATGATGGCACAGAAGCTGTTCAGCATTGATGAGGCTTGCTTTTCCTGGAAAAGATGAATAGCAGATAGTGTTAGAATGGTGGACTAGGGTATCTTGATTATTAAGTCAGTAATTTCAACAACCAGGTCATTGGGGATCAGAACACACCATGTGGGCAAGGAGGAACTGGGCTGGCTATAAACTCAAAAATTGAAATTCAATTGATCCATGCTTGTTACAAGAAAAGTCATAAAGTCTCTCAAAGAGTGCCACAGCCTAAAGGCCACACATTCAAACACATGAGTCTATGGGGGATATTTCACATTCAAGTCATAGTGGGTCCTAAATTGAAAGGCAATTGACACCAATTACTGGTATGAATCTGTTTGTAGCAAACAGTAAGTGACTGCTGAAAAAGCGTATTCTTCAAGCATTATAACCACTTTATATATTTTATAGCACAAAAGTTTGAACAACCCCTAAAATAAGTACATATAGTTAATACAGAACAGTCAATGTTAAATGCTAAGATACCCGTAAACTCACTATATACATTTGTACATAAAAGAAGACTGAAGAATTCTTATGAAGGGAATAGGCCACAGAAACACAATTGTTATTCCCATTCAGATGGACACTTTCTATTAGCCCTATGCATTTCTACCCAAGTTCACATACATTTCTGATTTAAAGCTTATATCTTGAGCTTATTGATTAGTATTCAAGGCACAAGCGTGAGTCTGGCAGTCTAAGAGAGTGCCTGATAAATTTTATGTCTTCCACCTTCTGGGAATTCCCATTGAGTAATAAAATTTTAGAATGAAAGTTCAATTCCTTTATTCAAAAAAGGGACAGAGTTTCAAATTTACATTGTACTCCTGGGATATTCTTCATTGGGTTAGTTTGCGTAGGGTACTTGACTTGAATTTTTTCCTTTCCTTGGTTTCCTATTCATCTCTGACGCTGATCACTCTGCTTTATCACTGATGATAGTACAATTTATATTTGCTTTTTTTTTAGAAAGTAGAAATCTAATATAAACATTATGCTTTTAGAGATAAACTCCACATAGAGGTAGAGATGATAGTTGTACAGAGAGTGGGAACAGTAATATGGTTTTACCTATTAGCCACGAAATTGGTTCTTTCACTTTTGTCTGTATACTTTCTTCATGTTCACTACTAAGTGATATTAATATATAATCATTTCTATGACTATCTTTAAAAGGATATTTATTTATTTATATGTATGTAGATATCTGTGTAAGTATGAACACAAGACCTTTGGAAGCTAAAAGAGAGCTTCAAATTTCATGAAGGTATTTACTGGTGTTGTTAGACACCTGACATGGGTACTAGAATGAGATTTCTCGCCTTCAGAGCAGGTAAAGTAATGATCCATCTGTATAGCCCAATTTTCTATGATTCTTGATAATTGTTTTGAACTAAAACTTCTATTTCTTTAGAATATCTATTTTCTTCAGGCATTTTCATGCATAGTCCATATAAAAATCTTTCAAATCATTCTTCTGAGATTTTGTCCTAGTAAAAATATCATCATCAAGATAGCTTATAAAAACTATACTGTAGGAATATGAGTTACTCTTCTTTCTCATCCTTGAACTATTTCATTAACTTTTAGAATTAAATTGAAAAATAAATATTAAATTTAAGATTTTCTTATGTTCCTTTATATTTTCTTTACTTCTTCTTTAATAAGAAAGTGAGATACTCTAAATATCCCTATTACCATGTATTTTGACATTATACACAATGGCACGACTAATCAATGTCTGCTGAAAACCTCCTTATACCATCGGTGGTCCTCCGTATACAGGAAATGGAGTAGATAGAAATGAGAGAATTCCACTGTTCTTTCTATCATTACAGAACAATACAATTTAGTTTTGTTGCTAGCTCCAACACTAATTAAAAATGCCAGAAAAATAAACAAGCTGGAGTTATTTTTAGTCTGTACTATGCTAGAAGTGTTCTCATTATTTGCAAGAACTATAAAAGAAAATCTAAGTATGTTAAGTGATAAAATTTGAGAAAAATTCTATCTTATTGGACCTAGATGACAGGTTGTGTTACTACTGAAGTGACTACTTACTAGTGTCAGTAGCATACTTTTGGTGAATTATGCCACTACTGTGCTGTAATCTAATTTACTTTGAGTAGAAATTAGTTCTCCAGTTGTTGTTGTTGTTGTTGTTAAGTGCTAGTACAAGAAATGTGGCCATTTAAAATCATGCTTTGAATCAACTTCATTTAACACTTTTCTGGCTGCCCTGCTATATTATATTATGTTAGGAAATGTATACGACATTTATAAATCTAAGAGGTTACATTTAAAATCCCTGTGTATCTCTATTGCAAGACACACATAGATGAATTTGAAATCATTAGTTTTGTCTTTTGAAAACATTCTGGGGAATATAGAATGACTATGATTAACACTAAAGGTTCTTACCATGTTTCCATATAATTTCATGATAAAATACAGTGTAATCTATTATTTTGTAATTTTATTGATAATTTGTTTCATTTACATGTTATTCCATTTCGGTTTCCGGCCCATAAACCCCATGCCATCTCCTTCCCTCCTTCCAGTGGGTATTCCCACCTCACCACCAACTTACTCCCCATTCTCGCTCACCACCTGACATTCCCCTAAGACTGGGGTACAGCCTTGGTAGGGATCAAGGGTTTCTCTGTCAAATTCAGCCCAAGAAGGCAATTTTTTATATAGCATGGGACTGCGGGATCTGTTCATGTGGTCTTTGGATGTGGTTTAGTTCCTGGAGCCTCAAGGTTAGGCATTGTTGTTCTCAGGGGTTGGCAGCCCCCTGCAGCTCCTTCCAAACCCCTTCTCACATCTAATAGGACCCCTAGATTCTCAATTCTATGATTTGGTTGCTAGCATTTAAGTTTCTAGTTTTTTGCCATGCTCTTATTAGACCCTCCCAGGAGAGGTTAAAGTTATATAAGGCCCTGTCAGTATTACGCATTTTAAGGTCATTTATAGTTCAGATTTTGTGACTGTATATGTATATATAGGCTGTTTCCCCAGGTATTACAAGCATTTGTTGTCACCTGAGTTTTTGATCTTATGATTCTGTCTGGGGTGAGGTGAAATCTCAGGGTTATTTTGATCTACATTTCCCTGAGATGACTAAGGATGTTGATCATTTCTTTAGGTACTTCTCAGTCAAATAATATTCCTCAGCTGAGAATCTTTGTTTAGCCTGTACCCATTTAATAGGTTATTTTGGCCTTCTGAGCCCACCTCTTGAGTTTCGTGTATATTGATATTAGCCCTCTTATCAGATGGTGGATTGTAAAGATCTTTCCTTAATCTGTTATTTGGTGTCTTAAATAATAACAGTGTTTTTGCATTACAGAACTCGGTAGTTTTATGAGGTGTCCCATTTATCAATTCTTGACCTTGTATATAATGTGCCATTGTAGGCTTATGTTCAGGAAATTTTGCCAAGGCTCTTCCCAAGTTTTCTTCTATTAAGTTTTAGGTAATTGTCAAGTGGAGGTCCTTGATATACTGGACTTAAACTTCTCAGTAGTAGTAAGAATGGATCGATTTGCATTGTTCTAGTTACGATTGATTTACCTCCAGTTGAACCCACCAATGATTTGTTGAAAAAGCTGTCTCTTATCCGCAGGATGGTTTTAGTTAGACACAAAGGTATCAAGTGACCCAGGCAGGGCTCATTTAGGTCAATTCATTCCACTGATCTACCAACCTGTCTCTGTACATATTCCATACATTTTTTTATCACTACTGCTGTGTAATACTGCTTGAGGTCAGGGATGTTGATTCCAGAAATTTTTTTATTGTTGAGTAGAAGCCTTCATTCTAAGTTTTTTTGGTTTTTTTGCTTGTTTTGGTTTTTTTTGTTATTCTCAATGAATTTGCAAATTGCTCTTTTTAACTCTATGAAGAATTGAGTAGGAATTCTGATGGGAATTACATTGAACTAGGTGATAGCTTACAAATATATTTTATTTATATCGAACCTGCTAAATTTAATGAGCATGGGGGGAATCTTCTGAGATCTTTCAATTTCTTCAGAGACTTAAAAGTTCTGTCTAACAGATCTTTTCACTTTGTTTGGATAGAGTCATTGAGGCATTTTATATTGTTTGTGACTATTTTGAAGGGTGTCATTTCCCTAATTTCTTCTCAGTCTATTTATCCTTGCAGTAAAGGAAGGCTACTGATTTATTTGAGTTAAATTTATACCTAACCACTTTGCTGAAGTTGTTTATCAGGCTTAGTAGTTCTTGCGGAACTTTTGGGGTCACAGAAGCATACTATCACATTGTCTAAAAATAGTATTTAATTTCTCTTCTAATTTGTATCCCTTGACTTTTTGTTGCCTGATAGCTCTAGCCAGGACTTTAGTCCTATGGTCTGTTAAGTAGGAGAGTGACAGCTTCTTAGTCCCTGATTTTAGTCGCACTGTTTCAACTTTTTTTCCATTTAGCTACTAGTTTGCTGTATATTGTTTTTACTTTTTAAGTATGAGCTTTGAACTCCTGATCTTTCCAATGAAGGGGTGTTAAATTTTGTTAAATGCTTTCTCAGCATCTAATGAGATGATCGTATGGATTTTTTCTTTGAGTTTGTTTACATGGTGGATTATATTGATGATTTACATGTTGAATCCATGCTCATCCTTGGGATGAAGCCTACTTGATCAAGATGGGAATATTATGCCTTTTGGATTCGCTTTGGTGAGAAATCTTTACTATATTTTTCATCACATTCAAGTGGGGCCATTTGAAGTTCTCATACTTTTGTTGGGTTTTGTGTGGTTTAGGTATACACCAATGTGGCTTCATAGAAGGATTTGGGTAGAAGTTCCTTCGTTTCTATTTCTAGAATAGTTTGGACACATTGGTATGAGTTCTTCTATGAAGGTCTGATAGAATTCTTCACTTAATGCACCTGGTCTTGGGCTTTTGTTAGTTGGGGATATTTTTGTAGAATCAGCTTCTTTAGAAATTTTGGACTGTTCAAGTTGTTTTGAATCTGATCTTGATTTGGTTCTTATTACCAGAATTGCTTCATGAAATTGTCTTTTATTTCATCCAGATTTTCAGTTTTGTTGAATGTAAAGCTCTTAGTGAATCTGATAATTTTGAATTTCAGTTTCTGCTGTTGCGTTCTCCCTCATTTCTGATTTTGTCAATAAGGGATACACCCTTTTGTGTCTTCCCCTCTGGTTAGTCTGGCTAAGGGTTTATTCATTCGTTGATTTCTCTCAAAACCAGCTCCTGTTTTGATGATTCTTTTTGCAGTACTTTTGTTTCAACTAGATGATTTGTGCCTGAGTTTTGATTATTTCTGCCTCAACTCTCTCAATTTGCTTTTTTATTTTGAGCTTTAGGTAAGCTGTCAAACTGCAAATGTTTGTTCTTTCGAGTTTCTTTTTGGAGGGACTCAGAGCTATGATTCTTTCTATTAGCAATGCTTTCTTTTTTTCTTTTTCTTTTTTCTCTCCATCTTTATTAAATTCAATTTCTCATTTACATTTCAATTGTTAGTTCCCTTTCTCCTGTTTCCCCCAGGCTGCTAACATCCTCAATCCTCTCTCTCCCTTCTATATGGGTGTTTTCTCCCATCCTTCCCCCATTACCTCCCTCCTCTCCAACAATTCCATTCACTGAGGGTCTAGTCTTGGAGGACTAAGGGCCTCTTCCATCATAGCTCTCATTAGGCTATTCATTGTTAATGAGTGTAGTTGGCTCAGGGTCAGTCTTGGGTAGTTTGTCCCTGGAAGCTCTGGAAGATCTGTTGGCTGGCATATGTTCATATGGGGTCTCAAGTCTCAAGCTCTTCAGTCCTTCTCTGAATCCTTCAACAGGCCCCACTCTCAGTTCCTTGGTTTGCTGCTGGCATTCTGCCTATGTATTTGCCATATTCTGCTGTGCCTCTCAGATGTATCTACATCAGTTCCTGTCAACCTGAACCCTTAGCCTAATTCATCTATCTAGTTTGTTGGCTGCATATGTATGGGCCAAAGGGATACAGGGTCTAAATGGGTGATCGCCCTTCAGCCTCTGTTCTAAACAGATTGCCTCCTATTCCTCCCAAGGGCTTTGTTCCTTTTAAAGAAGAAGTGAAGCATTTGCATTTTGGTCCTCCTTCTTGAGTTTCATGTGTTCTGTGCACTAGGGTATCAAGCCATTTAATAATAGCCACTATCAATGAGTGCATAACATTGTGTGTTTTTCTGTGATTGGGTTGCCTCACTCAGGATGATATTTTCCAGTTCCATCCATTAGCCTATGAATTTCATAAAATCATTGTTTTGATAGCTGAGTAATTCCATTGTGTAGATGTACCACATTTTCTGTATCCATTCCTCTATTGAAGGGCATCTGGGTTCTTTCCA
This sequence comes from Rattus rattus, assembly GCF_011064425.1. Classification (NCBI taxonomy): domain Eukaryota; kingdom Metazoa; phylum Chordata; class Mammalia; order Rodentia; family Muridae; genus Rattus; species Rattus rattus. The sequence continues at coordinate 41,779,176 of NC_046172.1, read as the reverse complement.
GCTTCTGGCTATTATAAATAAGGCTGCTATGATTATAGTGGAGTACATATCTTTGTTATATGTTGAGTCATCTTTTGGGTATATGCCCAAGAGAGGTATAGCTGGGTCCTCAGGTAGTTCAATGTCCAATTTTCTGAGGAACCTCCAGACTAATTTCCAGATTGGTGGTATCAGTCTGCAATCCCACCAACTATGGAGGAGTGTTCCTCTTTCTCCGCATCCTCGCCAGCATCTGCTGTTGCCAGAGTTTTTTTTTTTTTTTTTTCTCGAGTTGGGGACCGAATCCAGGGCCTGCGCTCAGTGCGTCAACAGAAATTAAATCCCAACCCCAGAGTTTTGATCTTAGCTGTTCTCACTGGGCAATTGCTTCCTGTATCCTTCAGAAGTTTGTGGTTGTTGTAGCCTTTTTTTCATTAAATTTAAAAGTCTTTTAATTTCTTTTCTTTATTTTCCTTGACCAAGTTATCATTGAGAGTATTGTTTTACTTCCATGTACATGTGGCTTTCTGTCTTATTGTAGTTACTAAGGACCAATCTTAGTCCATGGTGATTTGATAGGATACATGGGATTATTTCAATCTTCTGTCTGTTGAGGCCTGTTTTGTGACTGAATGTATGGTCAGTTTTTGAGAAGGTACCAAGAGGTGCTGAGAAGAAGGTATATTCTTTTGTTATAGGATGAAATGTTCTATAAATATCTGTTAAATTAATTTGTTTCATAATTTCTGTTAGTTCTCATGTCTCTATTTAGTCCTGTTTCGTGATCTGTCCATTGATGAGAGAATTGGTGTTAAATCTTTCATTATTATTTGTGGGAGGTTCATTGTTTGCTTAGGTTTGTAAGATTTCATTTATGAATGTGGTGCACTTTGTATTTGGATATGATATTTAGGATTGAGAGTTCATCTTTGTAGATTTTCTTGATGAATATGGAAGTACATTCTTTTGTTACCTTTTGATAACTGGTTGAAATTCGATTTTATTCATTAGAATGGCTCTCCAGCTTGTTTCTTAGGACCATTTGCGTGGAAAATTGTTTCCCATCTTTTTACTCTGAGGTAGTGTCATTCTTTGTCTCTGGGGTGTGTTTCCTGTATGCTGCAAAAGGCTGTGTCCTCTTTTTGTATCCAGTCTGTTAGTCTATGTCTTTTTATTGGGGAATTGTGTCCATTGAATCAGAGATATTAAGAAATACTGATTGCTGTTTCCTGTTATTTTTGTTGTTAGAGGTATAATTATGATTGTGTGGCTATCTTCTTTTGGGTTTGTTGCAAGAAGATTAATTTCTTCCTTTTTCTAGGTGTGTAGTTTCCCTCCTTGTGTTGGAGCTTTCTATCTATTATCTTTTGTGCTGCTAGATTTGTGGAGAGATATTGTGTAAATTTTGTTTTGTCATGAAATATCTTGATTTCTCCATGTATGTTAATTGAGAATTTTTCTGGATATAGTAGCCTAGGCTTGCATTTGTGTTCTCTTAGTGTCTGTATGATGTCTGTTCACGATCTTCTGACTTTCATAGTCTCTGTTGAGAAGTGTCGCGGCAATTCTTGAGTAAGGTCTGCCTTTATATGTTACTGACCTTTTCCCCTTTACTGCTTAATATTCTTTCCTTGTTTTGTAGGCATTTGTGTTTTGACTATTGTGATGGAGGAGTTTCTTCGCCACAATCTATTTGTAGTCTATGGGCTTCGTAATGTTTATGCTACCTTTCTTAGTTAATGGAAATTTTCTGGCACCTTGTTGGAGATGACTGGCCCTTGTTGGGAGTCTTTGCTCTTCTATACCTATTATGCTTAGGTTTGATCTTCTTATTGTGTCCTGGATTTTCTGGATGTTTTGGGATAGGAGCTTTTTGTGTTTTATATTATCTTTGATGGTTGTTTCCATGTTTTCTATGGTATTTTCGGCCCCTAAGATTCTCTCTTCAATCTCTTGTATTCTGTTGCTGATGCTTGTTTCTGTTACTCTAGATCTCTGTCTTTTGTTTTCTATCAATAGGTTTGTCTCCCTTTGTGTTTTCTTTATTTTTTCCATTTTCCCTTTTTAAACCATGGATGCTTTTTGTTCAATTCCTCATGTGTTTGGTCATTCTCCGTAACAGTTAATTTTGTGGGTGTTTCCACTTAAGGGTCACTTGTTTCCTGTAAAGGTCCCGTATTTTTAAGTGAGCATTTGTGCTCTTAAAGTCCGTATTACTCATCAGCATAATTTAAATCCAAATCTTGCCTTTCTGGTGTGTTTGGATATCCATTATTTGCCTTGGTGGGAGAACTGGGCTGTGATGATGCCAAGGAATCTTCCTTTCTGTTGCTTAGTTTCCTGTGATTGCCTCTCCCCATAGGGTTTTCTCTGGTGTTAGCTTGTGTTGCTGACTCTGACAGTAGTTTGACCTCATTTGCTTGTGTCAGCACCCAGACCTCTTTTCTTTTTTAGTGATATGGGGAACAGAGCTGCCTGGGTTTGTGTGTCCCTGAAGCCTCCATGCAGGTTGTTTGAGAGATCAGTTATTCCCACTCTGCTCTCAGGTGTCACTGAACCAGGTGCCTGGTTTTGCCTGGATCAGCAGAACCTGAAGTATCCTGCCCTTGACTGCCTCCAGATTCCTTGCATTCAGAGGAACTAGTGTCTTTCAAACAGAATGAGCAAAGTCAGGTCTCCCTTGAACTCTCAGGGATTGTTTGCAATTTCTGAAAGTCCAGCCTTCCTCTGGGATTATGTTCATCTCTAATGTAAGAGAGTATACAGAAATATTCTTCTAGCACAAGACTCAGCATCTTTGTTTTTCACTTGAGTCCTTGTTGCCATAGAAAATTTCATGAGACTCCCATGTGCACAGATTCTATATGAATCAAATATAACTGATAATAATTGTTAAATAAATACATTTAAAATTTCTGGTATACGAATAATTCATGATTTATTAAAGAAGAGAGAAAATTTATATGCCGATGAGATGGATTGTTTTTACTTTTTATGTTGAATACTGACTGAATATTTAATATTGAATGATATGGTGCATTATCACAATTTTTTAGAATTAATCATGGTCAATTATTAGTTTCCATAACCATATATTACAAAATGACAAGTTTTGTTTATGGTCATTTGTAAAACAAGGTAGAGTTATCTTGTCCAAAGCTTGCCCAAATACCTTTTTATAACTCTGTAGAATTCTGTGTTGTTATCTTTCAGGATGTTAAATCATATTTTAATATGATCACCATACAGAGATAGTGCTTTTAAACATACATGCTGAAAAATAATGGAAAAATATTACAAGTTTTTGTTTCCTATAATCAACCCATTATGTTTCTATATGGGCATCAACCTTTGTGTGTACAGAAAAAAATGCTGCAATTCATAGTGTATAATAGTTTCAATAGATATTGTAACTAAAAGAAGCTACTTGTAACCCTTGTTCTTTGTGATCTTTCTCCCAGGTACTTGGTACCATTTAATGTACTATTCGTATATCTATTTATTTAGGTTTCTTAATGTTAAAACTCAACACAACAGAAGCATTTTTATTATTGTTGCATTTCTAGTGACTTGGGCCAGCATCTGACACAGTTTACGTGATTTCAAAATTTGCTACTGATAGAGGTTATGTAATGGCTTACTTATTCTTCAGTTTTACTTCGTACCTGTGGTGATTTGAATAAGGATGACACCTTTAGGTTCACATATGTGAATGTTTGGTTCCCCATTGGTAGAGCTGTTTTCTGTAGAGGAATTTTAATCTAGCAATATAGCAACTCTGGCAAGGTATCACATACAAAGACCTAGGTCCATATGATCAGGCTAAATGTGACACACGACACACATTTAACTGTATGAATGTTGGAATCTACTAATCCATTTGGCTGAAACTTTTAGTGTATGTGTGTCTTTAATCCCAAACAATGATAAATTAAACTGAGTTAAATTGAATATCGAACTCAGACAATTGGGGGAAAGATTTGACAGAATTAAAGTTAGATAGGATATAGATGAATTTCCTCATGGAACAGCAAAGATGAACTATTGAAGAGTGTAGGGAGAGAGAGTGAGTCAGTGGGGAGTCACCGCAGTGACTGCTGTTTAGTGGAGTTGAGTTCATTCGTGAGTTCATGCAGTTCAGTGCAGGTCAGAAGAGGGAGTTGAAGCCAGAGAATAAGAAAGAGCCAGAAGATTAGAGCAAATTGCCAGAGTCTGAGGCCAAGAAGAACAATTCATTTGGCAGCTGAGAGAAGCAGGTCAGTTTGGAGAGGAATTTGAGCCAGAAAAGCTGAGTTGCACCAGCCAGCATGAGTTCAGAAAGGGTGAAGTTATAGCAGTAAGCCTCTCAGAGGACAATTACATCTAGGGAATAAATGTTACTTTTACTGTTTGGGAAGAATTAGAGTATGATCTGTTGGAGGCTATGCCATTAAGGGTGAATTTTGCCTAGACTTGTGAATTCTACCCCAGCCTAATTTACTCCAGTTTGTCTGCTTTGGTCTAAAGGATAAGAATGTACATTCAGCTACCAATTCAGCATCAAGCTTCATCGCTTCCTGCCCTGATGATCTTGATCAATGACGATGAATCTTCAAGCAAGCTCCCCACCAAACGCTTTCCTTTTGTATAAAAGACTTGATACCCAGTTTGAACTTGAAGAATAACAATCAAGGAGTAGAAAGTTATACCAAAAGTAGCTATTTTTGTGACAGGCTTATAATCATGGTGCTCGATGAAGAAATAGATGACTTCTGGGATTCTGGACTGGAAAAGTGATTGGAATTTGTTGGAGTAGGGATTACGTCCATCCAATGAGAACTCTGAGACAGTAGTGTTTGAGCAATGCAAACCATGGAAGCCCAGCTAGAGGTGTGAGAAGGGAATAATATTAGAGACCATTAGCCAAGAATGCGTCTGCGTTTTGCTCTTGTTCCAAAAAATATGTCTGAGGCTAAATTGAAGAGGTTTGGATTAATATCATTAGCAGCATAGATTTTTAAGACAGTCTCGTGTTGACTTCCTGCTTATCAATGATGGCTATTATACCCTACAATGAAAAGAGCAAGCAGGCAAAAAGAAATGTTAAAATACACCATTTGAGAAGAAAAGAGAAAGCTAAGTAAATGTAATGTTAGAGCCAAGTCTCTAAAGGAAGGAGAAGAGAAAAAGTGATGCTAACTGAATAAAGGAAGTAAGTACTTTAGGTGAGACACAGTTGATTAATCCTACAGTATATGAAAAGAAAAAGGCCAGAGGGATTTCTTCTTGAGAAGGAGGATAACAGACACAGACAACAAGACATCAACAATGATAAGCTATGCAAAATGTAAATCACCAGAGGGCTTTGTCATGGTGTCGTCGCCAGCATTAGAATAAAGTTAATAAGACATTACACTATAAAAGAGGATATAAATGTCTTCTATTTTAAAAGTAGCACGGTATATTTAATCAATTTTCCTTCAGTTTATACCCAATTAACTATGGAAAGAACTACATTTCTTTCTCAAAATTATTTAAAACATATTTTAACTTTATCCATAATTTTAATTTGACAGATGAATAATATTTATATTTATAATTTATAATTGTGGAATTAGCATTATAATCTATCAGGATTCATACATAAATACATACCCATATTTTACATACAAATACAATCATATATATGTGTATGCATGTATATAAAATTGATAAACAATGAGCAGGTTTAGTGTGTGTATGTTACATATGGTCAAACTTTTCTTGGGTGCCTCAGGAAGAAATGACTCTTTATTTTAAATAGCCATTTGATTTATGTATATTATTTCCTAATCATTGAAGGTTCAAGCATTATTTATATAGTACAAATAGTCTACTGATAATTTAAATATACAGGTGAATATGTGAAGTTTTCATATCAATGCTATCCAATTTCCAATAGAGAATTTGACTATCGACTTACTATGGGCTCTACAGGAGCCTGTAATCAATACTATACAAATACTCAGAGACAGCTGTGTATGTTTAACTCAACTCGATGTTTGTATGTATGCATAAAATGAAGAGGTAGAGCTCACATGTTAGTGGGTATTATCTGATGGATCTGTAATTTTAATTCATTTGCTTTCTTGGATTGGGACAATGTAAAGCACACAAAATATAGGAAAAATGTAGAAATAGTTAAAGCTATTGTTTTCCATGCTACTTGCATACTAATTAACTGTCCTTTCTTATTTGCAACCTCAAATATGGGAAATGTTTCCCATTTCTTCTAGCAGATGACATGGTTATCAAAATACTTTCCTTGAAGAATGACTACCTAAAAAGAAAATTGAAGTAATTTTACTTTATCTGCAATGACACTTCTACTAAAGTATTGCCCAAGAAAATTTGTAGAAGCCAGAAAGTGTCAATCAGGCTGAAATTTTAACATCAATACCGCTTTTATCAATTTTTATATAAGAAGACATGTGAAATGTAAACTAAATTGATTAAAGACATTTTCGTAAGCTAAGGTTTAAATAGTGTTTCTAAATTTACTAAAGGAAAGATAACTATGAATATATATGCATTGTGTGTGTGTGTGTGTGTAACTTTGAATGCTATATTGAGAGAAAATTCTATGAAAATAACATTTATTTAAAGGCGGATAAAGTTAATGATTTTTAAATTTCACTTATATATCTAGTGAAGTGGTGAAATACAAATAATAGAAAAGACAAAAATATAAAACTAAGGAAAGAATTTGCTTCCTTACATGTTCGGTAACATATGATATGTGTTGTAGGGAAGTTGGCAAAATCAAGAGGCACACACATCTTGATTTTTTGTAATGTTATTTGTTGGATTAAGTGATACTCTTCAAATGTTATCCCTATTCCTATCTTTCCCATACCCCTCCTCTGCTTTTTATGAAGATGCTCAACTCACCAACGTAAAATTTTAACCCCATGTCTGAATTACCTTACATTGGGGAAATGAACTCTTCCACAGGACCATCCATAAAATTATTGAAGGTGGTTTAGTTCTGGAAGTCAGGAGGATCTGGTTGGTTGATACTGTTGCCCTTCCTTGGGTTGCAACCTTCTGCTCATTCCCAGGTTCTTCTTCAACCCCTATATTGGGATCCCTGTTCAGTCCAATGGTTATCTACAACCACCTCACCCCTGTATCAATACCAAGGTTCTGGCAGAGTTTCAGGAGATCCATATTGTACCTCCTGTTCAGCAAGCACTCCTTGGTATCTGCACAGTATCTGAGCTCTGTAGCCGTATAAGAAATGAACTCATTCTGGGGCAGTCTCTGGATGACCTTTTCTTTAGTCCCCTGCTCCACCTTTGTCCTTCGTATTTTTCCTGTATGTGCATTTTGGTGGTTCTCCTTCCTGCGAAGGAAATGTGCCATCCACATTTAAGCCTCCTCTTGGCCTTGATCTTGAATTTTTTCTTAGGTATTCGCTTTTGGCTAATATTCACTATCAGTGAGTACACACGTGGTTCTTTTGGTGATTGTGTTACCTCACTCAGATGATATATTCTTAAACCTTCCATTTGCCAAAGAATTTTACATAGTCATTGTTTTAATTGAGCAATACTCATTGCAGATAAAATTCACATTTTCTGTATCCATTCCTCTTTGAAGAAATACTGTTCTATGACCCTGGTTATCTTCAGGTTTATTGATCTAATTGATAATCTCAAAGAAATAGCTCCTGGTTGGTTTTTTTTGTTTGTTTTTGTTATTTTTGTTTCTACTTGGTTGATTTCAGCTCTAATTTTGATTATTTCCTGACTTCTACTCCTCTTGGGTATTTTTGCATCTTTTTGTTCTAGAGATTTTAGGTGTGCTGTCTAGCTTTTAGTGAATGCTCTCTCCAATTCCTTTTTGGAGGCACTCAGAGCTATGAGTCTTCCTTTTAGCACTGTTTTCATTGTATCCCATAATTTAGGTATCTTCTGCCTTCATTTTCACTGAATTCTAAAAAGTCTTTAATTTCTTTCTTTATTTCTTCCTTGACCAAGTTATCACTGAGTTGAACATTGTTCAGACTCCATGTGTATGTTGTCTTACTGTCATTGTTATTGAAGTACAGCTTTAGTCCATGATGATCGTATAGAATTCATGGGATTATTTCTATCTTCTAGTATCTGGTGAGGCCTGTTTTGTGAATTATTATATGGTTAGTTTTTGAGAAGGTACCCTGAGGTGCTGAGAAGAAGGTGTATTCTTTTGTTTTAAGATGAAATGTTCTAAAGATGTTTGTTAAATTCATTTGGTTCATAACTTCTGTTAATTTCATTGTGTCTCTGTTTAGTTTCTACTTCCATGAACTGTCCATTAGTAAGAGTTGGGTGTTGAAATCTCCCACTAGTATTGTGTGTGGTGCAATTTATGCTTTGAGCTTTAGTAAAGTTTCTTTCATGAACATGGGTGCTCTTGAACTTGGACCATAGATGTTCAGAATTCAGAATTCATCTTGGTTGATGTTTTTTTCTTGGTGAATATGAAGTGGCCTTCCTTATCTTTTTTGATAATTTTTGGCTGAGAGACGATTTGTCTTTATATTAGAATGATTACCCAGCTTGTTTTAGGACCGCTGTTGACAAATATCGTTTTTACCTAAAGTAGTGTCTTGTCTTGTCATTGAGGTGTAAGCCTGTATGCAGCAAAATTGCTAAACTTCCTTTAAATGTCCAAAGTCTGGTGTTAGTCTGTTTTTGGTTGGGGAATTATTCATTGATGCTTAAGAGATATTGGGCTAAATAGTTATTGTTGTTTCCCTGTTACTTTGTTGTTAGAGGTGTTTATCAGGTATTATTTTTGGTTTTACAAGATGATTGCTTGGAAAGAGGGTATAGTTTCCTCCTTGTGTTGTGTAGTTTTCCATCTATTATCTTTTGCACTTCTGGATTTTGTGGAAGATATTGTGTCAATTTTGTTTTTGTCTTGAAATATCTTTTTGTTTCTCCATCTATATTAATTGAGAATTTTGCTGATATAGTAGGATCAGGGCTTACCATTTATGTTCTCTTTAGGGCTCTATCATCTGTCCAGGATCTTTGGCTTACAGTCTCAGAGAAGTCTGGTGTAATTTCTGAGGTCTGCCTTTATATGTTCCTTGACCTTTCCCTCATTTTAATATTATTTTTGTTTTGTTTATTTGCTCTTTTGTCTATTGCGGACAGGAGTAAAATTTCTTTTCTGGTACAACTATTGGGAGTTCTGTAGGCTTTTGTATGTTTATAAGCATCACTTTTTAGGTTAAAGTAGTTTTTCATAAATTTTGCTGAAGATATTTACTGGCCTTTAAGCTGAGAATTTTCACCTTCTATACTTATTAACCCTAGGTTTCATATTCTCTCATTGTAGTTTGGATTTCCTAGATATTTTGGGTTAGGGACCATTTTTGTTTTACATTTCTTTGGACTATTAGCCAATGTTTTCTATGTGGGTTCTTCTGATCCTGAGTTTCACTTCTTCAGTCCTTGTATTCGTTGGTGGTCATTGTGTCTGACTGATCACTTTCCAAGGTTTTCATATCCCGCTGTCTTCTTGTTTCTTTTCTGCATTTTTATTTCCTTTTTAGTTCCTGATGCTTTTAATTCAATTTCTACCTGTTTGCTTTAGTTTTCCTGTAAATTGTTTAAGGGTCTTCAGTTTCCTATTTAAATGCTTCATTTAATTTGTGTTATTCCCTATTTCTTTATAAGTGTTATTTATGTACTTCCTTAAAGCCCTTATCATCATCATGAGATGTGATTTTAAAACTAAATCTTGCTTTTCTAGCGCGCTGATATCCAGTGCTACAGGTACTGTCATCACACTATCTTCAGTGGTCCTTGGCTTGCTGAGTCTCGACATCCCCTAGCTTCCTTAGCTCTCAGGTATTCTCTAGGACTTGCCATCCGATCAACTCTTGCCTACTCATCATCAGACCTGAGGATCATAAACTGTGAAAATCTTCGTGATCCTGAACCATACAGATTCGCTGTTATGGACATCCAAGGACATCCATCAGAAGCCTGCCATACCAGACTAATGGAGAATAACTCCTGCTCCCATACCTACTACAACAAGAACATCCAGAGACGAATACTATCCAGATGGCTAAAGGCACTCTAAAGGACCCAATCAACAAAAACCAGGGCAATAGTATACCTTGGGGGCCCACCTCCCCTACTACAGAAATCCCTGGATAACCTAAGACAAGTGAACCACAATAAAGTGTGTTTAAATCCAATATTATAAAGATGATAATGGCCTTTAAAGAGGAAATGAATGAATCAAGTAAAGAAATACAGGAAATATTAACTAGATGAAGGAAATAACAAACTTTTAAGACCAGAAACTGTAACAAAACAGACAAATAAACAAAACAAAAAAGAGAGAAAAGAAATCTAAATTAACAGTATTCTAAAGAAGGCAACTCAGGAAGGAATAGGAAACAACAGGATGCAAGCATCACTAATAATAGAAGAACTGAAAGAGAGAACTTCATAGAAGACACAATAGAAGAAACTGATATATCAACCAAAGAAAATGTCAAATCTAAAAATTTCCTGACATAAAACATCCAGGAAATCTGACATACCATGAAAAGACCTAATCTAAATAAAAAATGGGAATAAAAGAGGGTGAAGATTTCCAAATCTAGTGACTGGAAAATATCTTAAAGAAGTCAGCAGAAAAAGTTCCCAACATAAAGAGATAACTATAAACATATAAGAAATATATAGGACACCAATTAGACTGGACCAGAAAAGAAAATCCTTCTCCTCCATAATAAATATAATACAAAATCTATAGAATAAAGACAAATTATTAAAACCGCAAGGAAAAAGGTGTAAATAAACAAAGAAAACATATGAATTGGTAAACAAGAGACTCTAAAATCTAAAAAGGCCTGGACAGATAGCTATAAACCTCTAACATTCTATAAAAGCAACCTAGAATTAACTGCAAAACTATCACCATAGCTATGTTGTAAGATATATTTCAAGGCATATCCAAGTTAAAACATGTTTATCCACAAACACAGTCGTATTTAAAACTAGTAGGAAATCTCTGACCCAAGGAGGTTAACCACATCCAAGAAAACAGAGGAAATGTAGCAGCAAAAACAAGGGACACACACACACACACACACACACACACACACACACACACTAACACTACCAACATTAAAGTAACAAGAAATAGCAATCACTGTTCATTAATATCTCTCAACATCATTCAACTCAATACCCAGTAAAAAGGCACAGGTTAACAGAATGGATGCAATGTATAGCAAGCAAATAGCAAACATCAAAGTAAGTGGAAAGAAACTTAAAGCAGTTCCACTGAAATCAGGGACAAGATAAGGCTGTTCCTCTCCCCATATCTATTGGATATAGTACTTAAACTTCTAGTCAGAGCAATAAGACAACTAAGGGAGATCGAGACGATAAATTGAAAGAAGAAGTCCAACTATTACTATTTGTATGGTATAATAGCATAAGCTCTTCGAAAACTTGTACAGAGAACCTGCACATCTGATAAACAATTTCAAAAAGTGGACGATATGTACCAATCAGCAAAAAACACCCCTAAACCCTGAAAAAAACAAACAAACAAACAAACTATAATGGCTGATTCAAAACGACGGAACAACACCCTTTACAGTAAACACAAATAATATAAAACATTCGCGGGTGTAACTCAATTAAGAAAGTGAAAGATCATATGTCAAGAACTTCGGGTTACTGCAGCAGTAAAATTGAGGAAGATACTCAGAAGATGGAAAGATTGCCTATTCTATGTAAAGTTGGTAGAATTGGACAGATAATGATCTTACCAAAAGCACTTACAACCCAATCCATTTTCCATCAAAATTTCAACACAATTCTTACAGACCTTGGACAAAGGAATGGCACAGCATACGAAAATAACAGATAGATAAAAACAACTGAACAATAAAAAAATTTCTGGAGGTATCATTATCCCTGACCTCAAGCTCCACCAAGGTAGCAATAAAACCTGCAGTGGCATTGGTATAGGAACAGGTTGTTCAATGAACTCAAAAACCCTGAAATAAACCCACATACATACTTGATTTTTGACAAAGAAGCCAAAACTATACAATGGAACAAAGAAAGCATCTTCAACATTTGTTGCTAGTCTAACTGGATATCACCATGCAGGAGACATGTCTATCACCCTGCATAAAACTCAAGTGTAAGTGGATCAAAGACTTCAATTTAACACTGGATATGCTAAATCTCGTAGAACTGGAAGTGGGGAATAGCCTTGACTCATTGATGCAAGAGAAAATTTCTTGAACAGCACACCAATGGCTCAAGACCTACACTTGATAAATGGGACCTCATGAAACTGAAAAGCTTCTGTAAGGCAAAGACACAGTAATTAGAACAAAATGGCAGCCTCCAAGATTATAGAAATATTTTACCAACCCTACGTATGAGATAACGAGAATTAGCTAATATTCAAATTTACAAAAGAGCTCAATAAGAAGTTAATCGCCAACAACCCAAATAATTAAATTAAAAATGGGGTACAAAGCTAAACAGAATTCTCCACAGAGGAATCTCAAATGGCCAAGAAACACCTAAAGAAATGTTCAAAGTCCTTAGTTATGAGGGAAATGGAAATCAAGAAGGCTCTGAGATCCCATTCTATGCACATCAGAATAGCTGAGATAAAATACTCAAGTGATAGCACATGCTGGTCAGGATGTGGAGCAAGGAGAACACTCTCCTCACTCGCCGGAGAGAGTGCAAATTTATTCAACCAATTTAAAACCAATTTGTGGGTATTTCAAAAAGTTTTAGTTAGCCCAACCTCAAGACCCATGTATCTCAGCTCCTCACATATATCCCAAGATGCTTAAATATCTCACAAAGACAATCATGTCATTCCAGCAACCAAAGCAGCTGTTTGTATTGAGGCAGAACGAAACAAACCTCCAGATGCCCTCAAACCAAAAATGGATAATGAAAAATGTAAAGGCTTGGATACTGTCCTCTCTGTCTTTAGAATAATATGGCTATTTCTATCTTGTTTATTTTTTCTCAAAGAACCAGCTCTTGGTTTCTTTGACTCTTTGTATTGTTTTCTTTGTTTCTAACTGATTCACTAGTCATTTTGTTTATTTCCTGCCTCTAGGTTTGCTTTTCTTCTTCTTCTTCTTCTTCTTCTTCTTCTTCTTCTTCTTCTTCTTCTTCTTCTTCTTCTTCTTCTTCTTCTTCTTCTTCTTCTTCTTCTTCTTTCTTCTCTTCCTCTTCCTTCTTCCTCTTCCTCTTCCTCCTCCTCCTCCTCCTCCCTCCTCCTCCTCCTCCCTCCTCCTCTTCTTCTTCTTTTCTTCTTCTTCTTCTTCTTCTTCTTTTCTTCTTCTTCTTCTTCTTCTTCTTCTTCTTCTTCATATCATCTTTTCCTCTTCTTGTTTTCTCTTCTTCTGTTTTGTAGAACTTTCAGGTGTACTTTTAAATAGTTGTTATGAGAACTTTCTGATTTCCATTCTATTAGCCTTTGTCTTTTTAGTGGGGAATTGCATCCATTGACAATTGAGAGGTATTAATGATCAGGGACTGTTAATTCCTATTAGTTTTATGTTGGTGTTGCTAATGTGTATGTGTCTTTGTGTGTGCTTCCACTGGCTTTGAATAGGTTAAAAATTGTGGTCCATCAAAACATTGGAATACTATTCAACTATTAAAACAGACATCATAATTTTACACAGAAATTGATTGGATTTGATAATATCCTTAGTGAAGTTACCCAATCCCAAAAGAATGTGCATGCTATGTACTCACTTCTAATTTGATATTAGCTGTAAAATACAGGATAACCATACAACACTCCACAGACACAAAGAAGCTAAATAAATAGAAAGGCCCAAGTGAGGATGTTTGAATCTCCCTTAGAAGGAATAAAATAGTAATAGGAGGCAGATGGCATGAGAAAACTGGGTGTTAGAGGGGATGGAGGGAGGAATTAGAGGGTTCGGAGTTAGGTGTGAGGAGAAATAGGAGAAATGGCCAGATGGCCATGAGAATGAATGGAAATCTGCAACTAGCAATGTGTCAGCTGGGGGAATCTCGAGGAAGAGAGAGAGACCTGGGATAGGGGAGGCTCCCAAGAGTCAATGGGGTGACCTTATCTCTAACTCATAGCATTGGGGATATAGAACCTGAAGAGGGCACCTTCTGTAGTAGGCAAGAACTCCAGTGGAGCATTGAGACAACATTCCACCTACAAATTTTTCAGTGAAAAATTTATCCTGCTACAAGAAATGCAGGTTTAGGGATAGAACAGAGATTTAGGGAATAGACAACCAGTAACCTGTCTAACTTGAGATCCATTCCATATTCAAGCACCAATCCCTGACACTGTTAATGATATTCTGTTATGCTTGCAGACAGGGATCTAGCATGGCTGTCCTCTGAGAAACTTACCTCAGCTGACTCCAGGAACAACAGAGGACCCACAGTTAAACAGAGAGGATGGAGCTTAGGATTCTCAGAAGGCTGGGGAAAGGGTTGGGGCATGAAAGCCATAGGAACTCCAGAAGACCAACAGCCAACACATCTGAACAGTTTGAGCTCAGATACTGAACCACCAACTAAAGTGTATACAGGAACTGGACCTACGTCCCTGAACATATATAGCAGATGTGCAGCTGACCTTCATATGAACCTAAACAACTAAAGAGGTGGCGGATGATCATCACACAGGTGAGGCAGGTACAAAAGATAAAAATGGGGCCTGTCATTGGACCATTGGACCAGAAGGAAAGATGGGCAGAAGAGAAGTTTGAGGGAAGAGGAGAAATCTGAAGTGGAAAGGAGGGATGACTGGAGGAGATTGCAGAAAAGGCAAAGAGATCATGGAAGCTGACGTTGTTAAGATTCCACCCTGTATTTACAGGTTGTTATGAATATTCTTAAGGGATTGGATGTGTACAGGGCATTGTATGTTTAGGTGGGTTATTGTGTTGTGTATTTTCTTGTGGAGAATTTAGTTTGGGAGAGTGTGTGGTGGCAGAGGACACTGGGCTGCCATGGAGTTGGGATGTGTGTTTAGGCAAGATACCTACTAGATATCTTGGGGCACTGTGGTGCTGGATGTAGTGGGTGTAAAAGAAACATTTAATATAATTTTACAACAACACAGGGCATATCAAGATGTTGCCTAATCTGTGGTATATCTTCTTCTGGGTTTCCTTGTCTGGCTTCAGTGGGACAGGATATTCCTAGCCATACAGACTTTTGATGTGCCAGGGTAAGTGGATATCCAGAAGGGCCTCAACCTTCTACGAGGAGAAGGGAGGGAGCAAGAGGGAAAGGATTTGGGGGAGGGTGACTACAGGAGAGACATTGTGGGATGTAAAATGAATAAAATAAAAATAAAAAAATAAAGACTAAGTAAAACAAAGGTTAGGAGGTATCTCTCAGAGTTGAATGCTTGTTTGTATACATGAGTTCTGGCTTAGGATTTCAAACTTTCTGTTAAAAAGCTGGACAGAGACAATACATCTAGAAATCCACATATGGCGGACTTGTCAGAGGAATTCACTGGCTAGCCACTCTAGCTTAAAGGAAAGCTCTAGGTTTCATTGAGATCCTCTCTCAACTAATGAGAGTGACTGAGAAAATGCCATATGCACCTTTAACCTCCACACATGTCATGTAGATAAGCATAGCCACACACACACACACACACACACACACACACACACACACACACACACAAATATATATATATATATATACATACATACACTGAAGGAAATAATTAAACATTCAAAAGTTTTGAAAAAAATTGAAAAATAAAATTCTTGAACATGCACAGTTTGGAGTATATGAATATTTAATGAGTTCTCAACAAGTGACCATTGCAGACAGGACTCCTAACTATATGGCTATTAGCCCAAATTCTCAAATTACCCTAGATGCCTAGAACAAATGAAACTCAAGACGGATGATCAAAATGTGAATGCACATCGCTCCTGAGAGACACAGCCAGAATACAGCAAATACAGAGGCGTATGCCAGCAGCAAACCACTGAACTGAGAACAGGACCCCCGTTGAAGGAATCAGAGAAAGAACTGGAAGAGCTTGAAGGAGATCGAGACCCCATATGTACAGCAATGCCAACCAAACAGAGCTTCCAGGGACTAAGCCACTACCCAAAGACTATACATGGACTGACCCTGGACTCTGACCTCATAGGTAGCAATGAACATCCTAGTAAGAGCACCAGTGGAAGGGGGGAAGCCCTGGGTCCCTAAGACTGAACCCCCAGTGAACTAGACTGTCGGGGAGGGCGGCAATGGGGGAGGGTCGGGAGGAACACCCATAAGGAAGGAGGGGGGAAAGGATGTTTGCCGGAAACCAGGAAAGGGAATAACACTTTCGGAAATGTATATAAGAAATACTCAAGTTAATAATAATAAAAAAATAAAAAAAAAAAACTTAGTCTGTTAGACATCGTTTATGAAGTGAGAGTGGTACTGAGAGGAGGGAGTCAAGACAGAAACAGTCCAAGAATTACTGATGAAGTTCAATCCGTTTACAGGTAAGGATGTGGAATAATTGCCTTTAAATGAAAAATGTAATACCTTGAAGGGAATTGGAAGCTTGTTTTCTCTTTAATCTTGGGAAGCTGACAACCAAATGGCTCTGCAACTTGGTGTAAGATTTTGTTGGTGATGTCTGAGAAAAAGAGTTTCAGTCAAATACATCGACATTAAAGCACTTTGATCTTCATATAGATCTGATAATGTCATATTAACAGAATATCTGGGTTTTTACTCTGGTTTTTATAATTTTATGTGTTTTGACAGGGCCCTGCTTAGTCATAAGTTAATCTCTTCTGGGTTGTACAATAAGTCAGTGAAAAGGGAAAAAAGAATATAATGTGGTATATCTATACACTGGAATACTATTCAGTTATTTAAAAAATGGACATCATGAATTTTGCTGGACGGAACATTAGAATATCATCCCGAGTGAGGTGATACAGACCCAAAAGGACACAGATGGTATATACTCACTGATAAGTGGATTTTAGCTGTAAATACACAGTATTCAAGCTACTCCACCCCCCCTTCACTGACCCAAAGAAGCCAAATAACAAGGTAGGTTGAATCTTCCTAGGACGGGGAAAACAAAATAGTTACAGGAGAAGATGGAGAGAAGGAAGAGGCTAGGAGAGGGGATGATGAGGGGAATGGGGAGGCCAGGATCAGGTGTCAGGAGAGAAAGAAGAGATGGCCAGATCACCATGAGAGTGAATGGATACTTGCAACTGATGGGGGTAGGGAGGTTGGGCACATCTTGAAGATATTTCAGAGACCTGGGATAAGGGAGACTCCAAAGAGCCATTTGGGGATGACATTACCTATGACTCACAGCACTGGGGATATGAAACCTTAAGAGGTCACGTCCTGTAGTCAGGCAGAAAGCATAGAGGATTGGTAGAGACAGCAGGTCACCCACAAAAATCTCAACCCAAAATGTAGTCTACTACAAAAAATGCAAACAGGAGGTAGAGCAGAGCCTA
This sequence comes from Rattus rattus, assembly GCF_011064425.1. Taxonomy (NCBI): domain Eukaryota; kingdom Metazoa; phylum Chordata; class Mammalia; order Rodentia; family Muridae; genus Rattus; species Rattus rattus. The sequence goes on along the minus strand of NC_046172.1, from coordinate 41,761,658 downwards.
AAGGCATAGGCAAACAATAACTGGCCCAACTGGGCAAGTACAAGTTCCTGACACCGTTAATGATACTTTGTTATATTTGCAGAAAGGAATCTAGCATGGCTGTCCTCTCAGAGGCTCTATCCAGCAGCTGACTCAGCAGACTGCAGAGATTCATATTGAAACAGTGGATAGAGCCTGGGGACTCTTATGGAAAAATAAAGGGAAGGGCTATGGGCTCTGAACAGGATAGAAATTCCCCAGGAAAACCAACAAAGTCAACACACCTGAACACTTTCGGTTCTTAGATACTGAACCACCAACTAAAGAGTCTATATGGGGCTAGACCTAAGTCCCCTGAACATATATGGCAGATGTGCAGCTTGACCTTTATATGGTACCCAAACAACTGGAGCAGGGGCTATCCCAAAGATGTTGCCTGTCTATGGATATATTACTTTACTTGGGTTGCCTTGTTTAGCTTCAGAGAGAGAGAGAGAGGATGTACCTATCCCTGCAGAGATTTTATGTGCCAGGGCTGGGTGGATACCAGGGGAAATGGCAGGAGCTGTGAATAGGAATTGAAGGAGGTGGTTACTGGGTGCAGCATTCAGGATGCAAAATGAATTAAAAAGAGAGAGCACACTGTTACCTAAATGAAAGTTACAAACTATTTTGCTTCTCATTTTCTATAGAAACAAATCAATAACTTTTGGGCATTTGTTTTGATACAAGGTCTTGATATGTAGCCTAACTGTCCTCTAATGTATTATGTATTGCAGTTTTATCTTTGATCTTTCAGAAATTCTCTTGCCCCAGCTTCCCTAGTGCTGAAATTATAAGCATGAATTACCACCCTAGCTTTTATTTATTTATTTATTTATTTACTTACTTTTTATCTTTATTAACTTGAGTATTTCTTATATACATTTCAATTATTATTCCCTTCGGTTTCGAGGCCAACATCCCCTAACCCTCACCTCCCTTCTATATGGGCTTCCCCTCCCCCACCCCTCCCCACATTACCACCCCTCCCCCAGCAATCCACGTTCACTGAGTTCCAGAATGTAGCAGGGCCAAGGGTTTCCCTTCCACTGGTGCTCTTACTAGGCTATTCATTGCCCTGTGAGATTGGAGCCCAGGGTCAGTACATGTATAGTCTTTGGGTAGTGGCTTAGTCGCTGGAAGCTCTGGTTGGTTGGCATTATTGTTCATATGAGGTCTCGAGCCCCTTCAAGCTCTTCCAGACCTTTCTCTGATTCCTTCAACGGGGGGGGTCCAATCTCAGTTCAGTGGATTGTTGCTGGCATTCGCCTACGTATTTGCTGTATTCTGAGTGTGTCTCTCAGGAGAGATCTACATCCAGTTCCTGTCAGCCTGCACTTCTTTGCTTCATCAATCTCATCTAATTGCCACCCTACATTTTAAATAGTCCTTTTTCATGATAAAGGGAATTGAGAAAAAAGAAAAAAACATATTTTACCTAATGTTTACAGAAGTAACATAAGCTTAGATATTGTTAATCAAGCCAATATGACACCTGACCTACCTTATTATGAATGGCAAAACTCAAAACCAAAAATTCCAAATATTTCAGTAAACATTTAACTTCATGGGAAAAAGTTAAGGTAAACATATTGAATATATACTAAAAACGTATGAATTCTGTGTTTATTAGAAATGAATTGCATTAAGTCTGCATGTTGAATGAAAAGGATAAAAAGTGACCTATTTTCATGTCTTCCCACACAGTTGCTTGACTTGAAATCTGCCTGAGAACTTTTGTATTTGCAGTTTGAGCTCAGTTATTAAAAGTAAACATATGTTTATATATGTAACAATATTAGTTAAAGAAAAAAGACACATATGAGAAGGAGAGGTTACATACGAGCTGCTGGCAGGGATAACGGCAAGGGTTAAAATAATATAGATACAGTATTTTTATCTAAAAATTAAAACACCTAAATATATTTCTGATATATACTTCATTTTATATTTTTTTTATTGGATATTTTAATTTACATTTCAAATGTTATTCTCTTTCCTGGTTTCGTAGCCATAAGCTAGCTATCCCATCCCCCTGCCCTTCTTCTATAAGGGTGTTCCCCCTCCCCAAACACCCCTACACTGGGGATCTAGCCTTGGCAGGACCAAGGGCTTCTCCTCCCATTGGTGTCCAACAAGGCCATCCTTTGCTACATAATCAGCTGGAGCCATGGGTCTGTCCATGTGTAGTCTTAGGGTAGTGGTTTAGTCCCTGGGAGCTCTGGTTGGTTGGTATTGTTATTCTTATGGGGTTGCAAGCCCCTTCAGCTCCTTCAATCCTTTCTCTAATTCCTCAAACAGGGGTCCCATTCTCAGTTCAGTGGTTTGCTGTTACCCTTTTCCTCTGTATTTGTCAGATTCTTGCTTAGTCTCTCAGGAGACAGTTATATCAGGCTCCTCTCAGCATGCACTTCTTGGCTTCATCAATATTGTCTAGTTTTGGTGGAGATTTTATATATATATATATATATATATACATATATATATGTATATATATTACATTCTATATTCTATATTCTATATTCTATATTCTATATTCTGTATTTTTTATTTTATATTCTTTATTCTGTATTCTTTATTCTATATTCTGTATTCTGTATTCTGTATTCTATATTCTATATTCTATATTATAATATTATTATATATATATATATATATATATATATTCTATCCCATGCAGGGAAGGCTCTGAATGGCCATTCCTTAAGTCTCTGCTCAAAACTTTGTTTCCATATCCCCTCCTATGAATATTTTTCCCCTTTTAAGGAGGACTGAAGGATCCACTCTTCAGTTGTCCTTCTTGAGCTCATGTGGTCTGTGGATTGTATCTTGGGTAATTCAAGCTTTTGGGCTAACATCCACTTATCAATGAGTGCATACCATGAGTATTCTTTGTGATTGAGTTACCTCACTCAGGATGATATTTTCTAGTTCCATCCATTTGCTTGTGGATTTCATGATGTCATAGTTTTTAATAGCTGATTAGTACTCCATTGAGTAGATGTACCACAAATGCCAGCCCAGGCTACTATATCCAGCAAAACTTTCAATTTAATATAGATGGAGAGACAAAAGATATTCCATGACAAAACCAAATTTACACAATATCTTTCTACACATCCAGCCCTACAAAAGTATAATAGATGAAAACTCCAACACAAGGAGGAAATTACAATAGAAAAAGAAAAGTAAGTAATCTCTTGCAATAAAATCAAAAGAAGAGGCTGCTAAAACATATTCCACCTCTAACAATAAAAATAACGAAACACAATCACTATTCCTTAATATCTCATAATATCAATGGACACAATTCCCAATAAAAAGGTATAGATTAAGAGACTGGATAAAGAGGACCCAGCAATTTTGCATACAGGAAAAACACTGCAGTGACAAGATGGACACACCTCCAGAGAAAAAAGTAGGAAAACAATTTTTCCAAGCAAATGGTCTGAAGAAACAAACTGGGGTAGCCATTCTAATATCAAATAAAATTGATGTTCAACCAAAAGTTATCAAAAAAGATAAGGAAGGAATATTCATAGTCATCAAAGGAAAAACCCACCAAGATGAACTCTCAATCCTGAATATCTGTGCTCCAATGCAAAGGCACCTACATTCATAAAAGAATTCATAAAGCTGAAATCCCACATTGCACCTCACACAATAATAGTGGGAGATTTCAAAACCCAACTCTCATCAATGGACAGATCATGGAAACAAAACTAAATAGAGACATAAAGAACCTAACAGAAATTATGAACCAAATGGATTTAACAGATATTTATAGAACATTTCATCCTATAACAAAATAATATACCTTATTCCTAGCACCTCATGGTACCTTCTCCAAAGCTGACCATATAATTGGTCACAAAATAGGCCTCAACAGATAGAAGAAGATTGAAATAATCCCATGCATCCTATCAAATCACCATGGACTAAGACTGGTCTTCAATAACTACAGTAATGACAGAAAGTCCACAAGTACATGGAGGTTGAACAATGCTCTACTCAATGATAACTTGGCCAAGGAAGAAATAAAGAAAGAAATTAAAGACTTTAGAATTTAATGAAAATGAAGGGACAACACACACAATCTAATGAGATACAATGAAAGCAGTGCTAATAGGAAAACTCATAGCTCCGAGTGCCTCCAAATAGAAACTGGAGAGAGCATGCATTTGAAGTTTAACAGCACACCTGAAAGCTCTAGAACAAAAAAAGCAAATACACCAAAGAGGAGTAGAAGGCAGGAAATAATCATACTGAGGGCTGAAATCTACCAGGTAGAAACAAAAAGGATGATAAAAAGAACAACAAAATCAGGAGCTGCTTCTTTGAAAGAAAATCGACAAGATATATAAACCCTGTGCCAGACTGATATATACTTCTTTTCAACTTGTCAATATTCAGGTCCAATACATCTCCAACTTATTTCCCATGCACAATTGGTGAGACTCCTTTAGTTGTAGCAATTTTATATGTTCGTATTCATTAAGACAATTAAATTAGTATGAGATACAATATAGTTATGTCCATAGAGTGAGTAAGTAAAGAGTCTAGATGACATCAAAGTATTTTGCCTTTTCTAATATTCCAAACCACATGGTAGAGAATTGTTTTACTGTATGATTTTGACTAAATTGGGATTTAAGCTAGCCTGTTCAAAATGTATAGTGTTAAAAAAAGAGCACACAGAAGTCATTTTAAGTTTTGTGTATTTACTACAATAATAATTAAATTAGAATGCATTTTAACAAGTGGTTAATTATGGCACTTTTATCTAACTCATATAGAACAAAAGGAGGCATTATGAGAGAGAGGATAAGGTAAAAACAAAGCATGTTGCATTATGTTCATTCATCTTAGCACCAATGTAGCTAGAATTTAAAGATTTGCATTTCTTTGTGATTCCTGACCACTGGACCCTGCCTTTTTTTTTTTTTTTAGAACAACTTGTCAGGCTATAATTCATGTCCATTTAAAGAATGTCAACAGAAATTTTAGTTGTACTCATGCTCAATGTTATTCTCTTACTCTAGATTATAATTCCTGCTTGTTTCCTGAATCCAGTTCACTTTCTAATTTAAAAATACTCCCTGACTTTTAGTAGCAAAATTGAAAGATGTGGTCTTGCTGTACACCTGTACTACAGAGCCATAATGTGTGAATTACACAAATTAAGTTAGCCTAGTTTTTATGGGGAGTGAAATTTGATAATGTATGTGATAACCCAGGTGCATTGTGACTTAGAACTGATAAATGAAATTGGAGACAGGAATACCTGGACATTTATTTTTCATCATCTCTTTAAAATTATTTTTATTATCGCTAAATATATGTATGTGTGTGTAAATGTGGATACGTGTGCAGGTGTCAACAGAGAACAGGGGTTGCCCCTGGAGTTAGAGTAACAGATTGTTTGAACCACCTAATATAGGTGCTGGAAATTGAACTCATGTCCTGTGGAAGAGTGTGGCACATGTGCTTAACCAGCTCCTTGAGTAGCACTAAATTTACATGTTAAATACAGAATACAATCAATCTATTCCAGGATATAGGAGTTATCTAAACGGGTTATATCTTTCAAGTTGATTTGCCAAAATCTTTATAGACAAATATAATTTCCTACAGAGTATTATAAGATGTCATGATTTACATTTATTGAAGGAACAGCGTATTTTAGCTGTCATTTTGTTTAATAGAAGTGTTTTATATGCCATTTTTTTAATATTCACAGTAACTTGGCAAATAAATCATTATTGCTGTTTTATAGATGAGGTATCTGAGGTACATGGAGCATTACTAGTAACACAGCTAAGGGCCGAGCTATTAAACAGCAGCAAAATATGTATGTTTTTAAAACAAGGGCTTTGCATGTTTAGATTTGGTGTACGATAATTAACTATATAGACAATTGAGCATTCAGTTATTGTGAATCATTTTCATATTAATATTAGTTCATCATGGTAGTCTCTACAAACATCATTTGTAATATAAATGAGTTTTTATGGTGAAAAGAGAATATGGCAGCATTGTGGAAATTTAGATTTCCATTTGATATTCTCAGGATGTCTAAACTATAATTTGCTATCCTCTGATGAAGAGCAAATGCATTGTCATATAATAGAATGCCTTGTTAGAAACCCCTCATCCACTTTAAGTAACCAATAAGCACTTGGTTCATTTACATTATAACTTTCAAATAAACAAACAGCTCCTAAGGGCTGAGGAAATAGTAATACTCATGCATGAAAAACTGTTCCACTCTAAGAACCCATATAAAGCAGGTGTGGTGGTGTAGTTTGTCCTCTCTGAAATGGACAGGAATCCACTTCCCGAAACAATGTGTAATGCCTCTGACTGAAGAGGCAGTCTTGTGACCCCTCTACATAGGGGCAAACCTAGGACATACTCTTAAACAAATTGGCAATATTGTGAACATGCACTTCACTGCAGAAACACATATACAAAAAGAAAAAAAAAAGGTAAATGGCCATTAATGTTGTATTCCCATTACAGAGGAAATGTATTATAAAAAGAGTGTGACTTCTCCATTTTGTTGGAGTAGTTCTAAATTGGATGTTACACTGGAACCAGAGATTTAGGATGTTAAGACACTACACAACTTTCCATTTCTTCTTTTGCCAGGACAACAACAGATGAATATAGATTCTAAATTCCATCAAGAGTAGTTGAGATGGCAGACTTTGATTTTGCCACTAAAACACAAAGTAGCCTGTATACATGCTCTTTTCTCATCATATGTATAACTAGTAGCTTATAAAGGAATGCATATTTAAAAAATCCAACTCCTCAATTGATACTTTAATGCAAACTGGCCTGGGCAAAAGTTCTACAAAGTCTACAGGGCCACAGATATCATCTGTAACTACTATTCCCAGAAAAATTTTCAATCAACATGAATGAAGAAAGTAAGATATTACATAGTAAAGACAAATGTTAAACAATGTCTATCTACAAATCTAGACTACAGAGTGCACTAAAAGGGAAACTAAACTTAAAGAGGTTAATGACACCCCTAAAATGCAAGGGAATAATTAATCTCAAACCAGCAAATCAAAAGAATGGAAACATACACACACACACACACACACACACACACATACACAAGCATCACAACCACTATCACAAGCACCTCTATCTCCATCAAAAATAAATGAATCAAGAAATTTTGCTCATTGTAATCTCTAATCATCAATGGTCTTAATTCCCCAATATGAAGATAGAGACAAAGAAGGAGATGTAAAACAGTGTCCAAACTTCTGCTCCATCCATGAAACATAGGGGTAAACATCAAGGTATAAAAGGATGGCATGCTATATTCCAAGAATGGGACCTAAGAGAAAAGGTGGTGCACCTGTATTAATATCTTACAAAATAGACTTAAACCAAAATGAATCCAAAGAAATAGGGAAGGAAACTGCATACTCATCAAAGGGTAAATCAATAATAGGACATGTCAGTTCTTTTTTAAAATTTTTTATTAGATATATTTCTTTACTTACATTTCAAATGTTATTCCCCTACCCAGTTTCCTGACCATAAGCCCCCATACCCTCCCATCCCCCATACGGCTATTTCCCACATACATCTCCCTTACTGCCCCCTCTCATATTCCCCTGCACTGGGGGTCCAACCTTGGCAGGACCAAGAGCTTCCCCTTCCACTGGTGCCCCAACAAGTCTATTCTCTGTTACATATGCAGTTGGAGTCCTGGGTCAATCCGTGTATAGTCTTTCGGTAGTGGTTTAGTCCCTGGAAGCTCTGCTTGGTTGGCATTGTTTTGATGGGGTTGCAAACTCCTTCAACTCTTTCAATACTTCCTCTAATTCCCCCAAGGGGGTCCTGTTCTGAGTTTGGTGGTTTGTTGCTAGCATTGACTTCTATATTGGACATGCTCTGGATCTGTCCCTCAGGAGAGATCTATATCCAGTCCCTTTCAACATGCATTTTTTAGCTTCATCAATCTTATCTAGTTTTGGTGGCTGACTATATATAGGCCACATATGGGGCAGGCTCTGAATGGCTGTTCCTTCAGTTGCTGCTCTAAACTTTGCTTCGATATCCCCTTCTATGGCTATTTTTCCCCTTTAAAGAAGGAATGGGATCATCTCCATTTGGTCATCCTTCTTTTTGAGCTTCCTGTGGTCTGTGGATTGCATCTTGGGTAATTCGAGTGTTTTTGGCTAATATCCACTTATCAATGAATGCATACCAAGTGTGTTTTTTCTGTGATGGAGTAAACTCCTCAGGGTGATGCTTTCTAGTTCTGTCCATTTGCCTATGAATTTCATGAAGTCATTGTTTTGATAGTTGAGTAATACTCATTGTGTAGATGTACCACAGTTTTTGAATCCCATTCCCTGTGGAAGGGCATCTTGGTTCTTTCCAGCTTCTGGCTATTATAAATAAGGCTGCGATGAACATAGTGGAGCACGTGTCATTGTTGTATGTTGGAACAACTTTTGGGTATATGCCCAGGAGAGGTATAGCTGGGTCCTAAGGTAGTGCAATATCCAATTTTCTGAGGAACCACCAGACTGATTTCCAGAGTGTTTGTACAAATTTGCAATCCCACCAACAATGGAAGAGTGTTCTTTCTCCACATGCTCACCAGCATCTGCTAAAACCTGAGTTTTTTACTTAGTCATTCTGACTGGTGTGAGGTGGAATCTCAGGGTTGTTTTGATTTGTATTTCCCTGATGACTACAGATGTTGAACATTTCTCTAGGTACTTTCTGGCCGTTCGATAATCCCCAGGTGAAAATGTTTTGTTTAGTTCTGTATCTCATTTTTAATAGGGTTATTTGGCTCTCTGGAGTCTAACTACTTGAGTTCATTGTATATTTTGGATATTCGCTCTCTATCCGATGTAGGATTGGTAAAGATCTTTTCCCAGTCTGTTGGTTGCTAATTTGTCCTAATGACAGTGTCTTTTGCCTTACAGAAGATTTGCAGTTTTATGAGGTCTCATTTGTTGATTCTTGATCTTAGAGCATGAGCCATTGGGGTTTGGTTCAGGAAAATTTCCCCAGTGCCCATGTATTCAAGACTCTTCCTCACTTTTTCTTCTATTAGTTTGAGTGCATCTGATTTGATGTGGAGGTCCTTGATCCACTTGGACTTTGTACATGGTGATAAGCATGGATCTATTTGTATTCTTCTTCATGCTGGCCTCCAGTTGAACCAGCACCATTTGTTGAAAATGCTATCTTTCTTCCATTGGATGGTTTTAGCTCCTTTGTCAAACCTCAAGTGACCACAGGTGTGTGGGTTCATTTCTTGGTCTTCAATTCTGTCCCCCTGATCTATCTGCCTGTCTCTGTACCAATACCATACAGTTTTTATGACTATTTCTCTGTAATACTGATTGAGGTCAGGGATGGTGATTCCCCCCAGGAGTTCTTTTATTGTTGAGTATAGTTTTTGCTATCCTGGGTTTTTTGTTATTCCAAATGAATTTGTAAATTGCTCTTTCTATCTCTATAAAGAATTGAGTAGGAATTTTGATAGGGATTGCATTGAACCTGTAGATTGCTTTTAGCAAAATGGCCACCTTTACTATATTAATCCTGCCAATTCATGAGCCTAGAAGATCTTTCCATATTCTGACATCTTCCTCAGTTTCTTCCTTTAGAGACTTGAAGTTCTTGTCATACAGATCTTTCACTTGCTTGGTTAAAGTCACACCAAGATATTTTATATTATTTGGGACTATTGTGAAGGGTGTTATTTCCTTAATTTCTTTCTCAGCCTGTTTATCCTTTGAGTAGAGGAAGGCTACTGATTTGTTTGAGTTAATTTTATACCCAGACACTTTGCTGAAGTTATCAGGCTTAGTAGTTCTCTGGTAGGACTTTTGGGGTCGCTTAAGTACACTACCATATCATCTGCAAATAGTGATATATTGATTTCTTCACTTTCAACTTGTATCCCTTTGACCTCTTTTTTCACTGTCTGATTGCTCTGGCTAGGACTTTGAGTACTATATTGAATAATTAGGGAGAGAGTGGGCAGCCTTGTCTAGTTCCGGATTTTAGTGGGATTGCTTCAAGTTTCTCTCCATTTAGTTTAATGTTAGCTACTGGTTTGCTGTATATGGCTTTTACTATGTTTGGGTACAGGCCTTGAATTCTGATCCTTCCAAGACTTTTTATCATGAAGGGGTGTTGAATTTTGTCAAATGCTTTCTCAGCATCTATTGAAATGATCATTTTCTTATTTTTGAGTTTGTTTATACGATGGATTTTTGAATATTAAACCATCCCTGTATCCCTGGGATTAAGCCTACTTGATCATGATGGATGATCATTTTGATTTGTTCTTGGATTCGGTTTGCAAGAATTTTATTGAGTATTTTTACATTAATATTCACAAGGGAAATTGGTCTGAAGTTCTTTTCCTTTGTTGGGTCTTTGTCTGGTTTAGCTATAAGAGTGATTGTGGCCTCAGAGAAGGAATTTGGTAGTGCTCTGTCTGTTTCTGTTTTGTGGAATAGTTTGGACAGTATTGGTATGAGATCTTCTATGAAGGTCTAATTGAATTCTGCACTGAACCCATCTGGACCTGGGCTTCTTTTGGTTGGAGACTTTTAATAACTCCTTCTATTTCTTTAGGAGTTATGGGATTGTTTAGATGTTTTTTTTTTCCTGATTTAACTTTGGTACCTGGTATCTGTCTAGAAAATTGTCCATTTCATCCAGATTTTCCAGTTTTGTTGAATATAGGCTTTTGTCGTATGATCTCATGATTTTTTAAAATTTCTTCAGATTTTGTTGTTATGTCTCCCTTTTCTTTTCTGATTTTGTTAATTTGGATATACTCTCTGTGACCTCTGGTTCGTATGGCTAAGGGTTTATCTATCATATTGATTGTCTCAAAGAATCAGCTCCTGGTTTTGGTGACTCCTTGTATAGTTCTTTCATTTTTACTTGGTTCATTTCAGCCCTGAGTTTGATTATTTCCTGCCTTCTACTCCTTTTGGGTTTATTCTTTTTTCTTTTGTTCTGGAGCTTTTGGGTGTGCTGTCAACCTGCTGACATATGCTCTCTCCTGTTTCTTTTTGGAAGCACTTGATCTATGTGTTTTCCTTGTAGCATCACTTTCACTGTGTCCCATAAGTTTGGGAATCGTGTATCTTCATTTTCATTAAATTCTAAGAGGTCTTTCATTTCTTTATTTATTTCTTCCTTGACCAAATTGCCATTGAGTAGAGCATTGTTCATCTTTCATGTATATGTGGGATTTCTGTCATTATTGTTGTTATTGAAGACTACTCTTAGTGCATGGTGATCTGCTAGGATGCATGGGATGATTTCTATCTTCCTGTATCTGTTGAGGCCTGTTTTGTACCGATTATATGGCCAGTTTTGGAGAGGGTACCTTGATGTGCTCAGAAGAAGGTATATCCTTTTGATTTAGGATGGAATGTTCTATAAATATTTGTTAAATCTATTTGGTTCATTACTTCTGTTAGTTTCTCTATGTCTCTGCTTAATTTCTGTTTCCATGATCTGTTCATTGATGAAAATGGGGTGTTGACATCTCCTACTATTATTGTGTGAGTTGCAGTGTGTTCTTTGAGCTTTAGTAAGGTTTTTTTATGAATGTAGGTGCCCTTGCATTTGGAGCGTAGATATTTAGGATTGAGAGTTCACCTTGGTGGAGTTTTCGTTTGATAAATATGAAGTGTCCTTCATTATCTTTTTTAATGACTTTTGGTTGAAAGTTAATTTTATTTGATATTAGAATGACAACTCCAGTTTGTTTCTTCAGGCCATTTGTTTGAAAAGTTGTTTTACAGCCATTTACTCTGAGGTAGTGTCTGTCTTTGCCTCTGAGGTTTGTTTCCTGTATGCAGCAAAATGCTGAGTCCTCTTTACATATCCAGTTTCTTAGTCTATGCCTTTTTATTGGGGAATTGAATCAGTTGATGTTGAGAGATATTAAGGAATAGTGATTGTTGCTTCCTGTTATTTTCGTTGTTAGAGATGGAATTATGTTTGCTTGTCTCTCTTTTGGTTTCATTGCAAGGAAACTATATTCTTGCTTTCTGTACGGTATAGCTTCTCTCCTTGTAGTGGAGACTTCCATCTATTATCCTTTGTAGGGCTGGATTTGCAGAAAGATATTGTGTAAATTTGGTATCGTCATGGATCTTCTGACTTTCATAATCTCTGGTGAGATGTCTGGTGTAATTCTTATAGGTCTGCCTTTATATGTCACTTGACCTTTTTTCCTTACTGCTTTTAATATTCTTTCTTTGTTTTGTGCATTTGGTGTGTTGACTATTATGTGATGGGAGGAATTTCTCTTCTGGTCCAATCTATTTGGAGAACTTGGAACCCTCACTACTAAATATGTTGTCTCCATCAATTCCGTCCTATGAGCTCAGGGCTCCCAGTGGAAAAGGAGACTGAAAGTCTATAAGAGTCAGAGGGCATGGGAAGACACAGAGGAAGGCTCCCTGAATCAACAACACTGATGCACCTATGAACCACAGATAATGAAGTAACATGTACAGGTCCTGTACTAGCTGTGGTCCTAGAGGTAAAAGGAGAAGTGAGACTTATACCCTAATCTCAAGCCCAGAAGCAATCTCTAATGGATAACAACTTGCAAATGAAAATTTTGTTTCCTCCAAGCAAGCCTCTGTAAGAATATGCTACATGCATGACAGTAGATGGTATCTTTGGAGGTTTCTTTTGTCTTGTCAGGTTAGGGCTTTACATATTTTATTGTATTAATTTTATTTTTATTTTATTTATTTATAAATACTTTTTATTCTCTCTTTTTACCTTAAATGTTATTTTGATATATATTATGGTTTCCGGTTTAAGTGTTTTTTATGGGATTTCTGTGTGTGTTAATGTCTATTTCTTGTGCCTTTTCTTAAACTATCCAACCATTTTTTTTCTTCTGTTTTTCCCTGTTCTGAAGTGTTAATTTTCATTTTATCTTATATTTGATTATGCTGTATTATTATGCCTTACAAGCCTAATTGCTTCTGCATGAAAGACAGAAAAAGGGGTGGATCTGGATGGGAGGAGAGGTAGAGAGGAACTTGGAGGAAATATTATAATCAAGATGTTTGTGTGAGAAAAAAATAATCAATTTTCAGTTAAAGTGGGGAAGAAAATTAAAACATCATTGAACCAAAGTAAGATGTTTTCCTATGTCTCTTAGAGATAGAATTGAATTATCATGTTGGGGAGAATAATCCCACTTTTGGTTTTCCAGTGTAGTGGTTTAGCCTTGAAAATTATTATATATATATATATATATATATATATATATATATATATATATGTGTGTGTGTATATATGTGTATATATGTATATATATGTATGTATATATATTTGTGAATATAACTGCATTTTATATGTAATATAGTTATCAAAGATGAAGAGTCTATCCACTTGCTTTGTGGGGAGTATCATGGGAAGGGTTTGAGGGAAGAGTTGGGAGGGTCTGAAGGAAGGATATGGAGGGTAGAAAATGATTATATTCTATTTCAATTAAAGAAAAAGTAAAAAATAAATTAGTCAAATTAGGAAAGTTTTGATATGTGATCCTGTTTTTTTTTTTTGTTATATAATTATCTTCTTTTTCAATTCTTACAATTTTTATGCAAAATTTATTGGGCAAATTGATCACGCTATGCATTTTATAAAATATAAATGGGATTGCTATTCCTAGTTCTCAACTTGACTACATCCGGAATGGCCTATTATCCAGAAAGGATATTATCTGTGATCCACATCTTGAGGCATAGTTGCTATGAAAATCTTAGGCCCAGGAAAGGAAGTGCATGCTCTTAATCCCAGGAGACAAAAGCAAGCAGAGCTCTGAGTTCAAGGCCTGCCTGGAACAGAGCAGGTTCCAAATCTAGGCAGGTGGTAAACACCTTTAATGTGGGCTACAACGTAAAAGACAATGGAAAAAGGGAGTTTCATTTTCCTTCAACTGTTTACACTTACTTGCCAGCACGTTGAATGGAACCCATTTCTTCAGGATTCCAGTATATATAGCAGACCATCCAGAACACCAAGCCTTGAGGGACTGAGCAACTACTAGATTCTTAGACTTCCCATTCACAGCGGCCCATTGTTGGGTACACTGTACAGCAGACTGTATGTTATTTCAATAATTGCCCGTAATATATAGAGAAATTCCATACATTCTGTGACTATTTAGCACCGCATTAATATAATAATGAACCTTAGAAGAGCTTACTTTTTGAAATTTCATTGATTATTTAATTTTTTTAGACCTGAAAATAGTTCCTAGAAACTCATGTGTCATTGAGGAGTTATTTTCCTTTTCTTCTTTTGTTTCACAGCAAAAGACTCACAACATAGCTAAGGATTCCTTGAGATGCTTTCATTTTTTTTTCCTACAAATTTGCTCTATTTTCTAAATGAGAAACACTTAGTTGCCATGACTACAAAATTTATATAAATAGGTCTGTTGAGCACCTGGTTTACTCTAGCATTTGCTAATAAGCATCAAAAGAATAAGTAATAACAATCAGGAAGTTATATTGAATACACATAGATATACACGTACACACACATAAAACATGTTATAAAAGGTACACAAATGTAGGATGTACTTCAAAAACATGTTTACATCATATTTTCATTTTATCATTAAATCTATAGCAGGGAGAGCTGTCTCATTTTTTTCTGTTTCCTTTAGACTGTCATAAGGAACAATGATATGAATATTCTTGAAAGCAACTTGAGTTACACATTTAAAGCCATGGAATTGATATTTTTAGAGCAATAAGTTCATGAACTATTACAAAATAAAACATTATTATTTCATAAAACATGCACTATATTTATTATAAGGCAAATTTTATTTAGTGTTCAATTGAAAACTAAAATATAATAAATTGCAAACTGTCAATGGCTAAGACAAAATCTCAGGTGACAATAGATGCTGGCAAAGATGTGGAGAAAGTGGAACACTCTTCCATTGTTGGTGGGATTGCAAACTGGTACAACCTCTCTGAAAATCATTCTGGAGGTTCCTCAGAAAATTGTACATTGCACTACTTGAGGACCCAGCTATACTTCTCTCCTGGACATATACCCAAGTGATGGTCCAACATACAAAAAAAGACACATGCTCCACTATGTTCTTAGCAGCCTTATATATAATAGCCAGAAGCTGGAAAGAACCCAGATGCCCTTCAACAGAGGAATGGATATAGAAAATGTGGTACATCTACACAATGGAGTACTACTCAGCTATCAAAAACAATGACTTCATAAAATTCACAGGCAAATGGGTGGAACTAGTAAATATCACCCTGAGTGATATAACCCAATCACAGAAAAAACACACATATTATGCATTCACTGATAAGTGGATGTTAGCCCAAAAGCTCGAATAACCCAAGACACAGTCCACAGACAACCTGAAGCTCAAGAAGGACAGCCATAAGGTAGATGCTTCAGTCCTTCTTGAAAGGGGGGGGGAACAAAAAAATATTCATAGGAGGGATATGGAGACAAAGTTTGGAGCAGAGACTGAAGGAATGGCCATTCAGTGCCTGCCTCACCTGGGTATATAGCTCACACATATATATATCCACCCACACTAGATAATATTATGAAGCCAAGAAATGCATGCTGACAGGAACCTGATATAGCTGTCTCCTCAGAGGCTCAGCCAGACCCTTGTATTCTGTTGGTGATGCTTGTATCTACAGCTCCTTGTCTATTCCTTGTCTATCCAGGGTTGTTTCCATGTGTTCTCTCTTGATTTGCTTCTATTTCCATTCTTAATTCCTTCAACTGTTTGATTGTGTTTTCCTGGAATTCTTTCAGGGATTTTTGTGATTCCTCTCTATGGGCTTCTACTTGTTTATTTATGTTTTCCTGGAATTTTTTTAGGGATTTTGCGATTCCTCTCTGTAGGCTTCTACTTGTTCTCTAAGGAGTTCTTCACGTCTTTCTTGAAGTCCTCCAGCATCATGGTCAAAAATGATTTTGAATCTAGATCTTGCTTTTCTGGTGTGTTTGGATATTCCATGTTTGTTTTGATGGGAGAATTGGGCTCCGATGATGCCATGTAGTCTTGGTTTCTGTTGCTTGGGTTCCTGTGCTTGCCTCTCGCTATCAGATTATCTCTAGTGTTACTTTGTTCTGCTATTTCTGACAGTGGCTAGACTGTCCTATAAGCCTGTGCTTCAGGAGTGCTGTAGACCTGTTTTCTTGTTTCCTTTCAGCCAGGAATGGGGACAGAGTGTTCTGCTTTCGGGCCTGTAGTTTTTCCTATCTACAGGTCTTCAGCTGTTCCTGTGGGCCTGTGTCTTGAGTTCACCAGGCAGGTCGCTCGCAGCAGAAAAGTTGGTCTTACCTGTGGTCCCGAGGCTCAAGTTTGCTCATGGGGTGTTGCTTATGAGCTCTCCGCAGCGGCAGCAACCAGGAAGATCTGCGCCGCCCTTTCCGGGAGCTTCCGTGCACCAGGGTTCCAGATGGCGTTTGGTGTTTTCCTCTGGAATCAGTAATGTGTGCAGAGTGCAGTCTCTTCTGGTTTCCCAGGCGTGTCTGCCTCTCTGAAGGTTTAGCTCTCCCTCCCATGGGATTTGGGTGCAGAGAACTGTTTATCAGGTCGGTCCCTTCAGGTTCTGGCGGTGTCTCAGACTCAGTGGACCTGCTGCTCCTGGGCCCTCCTCTACGGGAACCCAGAGGCCGTATACAGTTTCCTCTTGGGCCAGGGATGTGGGCAGGGGTGGGCAGTGTTGGTGGTCTCTTCCACTCTGCAGTCTCAGGAGTGCACACCTGACCAGGCGGTGAGTGCTCTCTCACATGGGGTTTGGGAGCAGAGAGCTGCTGCGGGCAGGGATCTGCCGGTTTGGGACTCCGGCTAAATACCGGAAGTGTCCTGTCCTAGAGGAATTTTGCCTCTGTGTTTCCTGAGTTCACCAGGCAGGACGCTTGCAGCAGAAAAGTTGGTCTTACCTGTGGTCCCGAGGCTCAAGTTTGCTCATGGGGTGTTGCTTATGAGCTCTCCGTGGCCGCAGCAACCAGGAAGTAGGATACTTTTTAAAAAAAAGAATTCAAGTATTTATTCACAGTAACAAGATGTAGCAGTCACACGAAATGGTACTGAAAAGTGAAATCGTTGCTACTAAAGATCCATTCATGTGGTTTATAGGGGTTGGAATTAGTTTATGGGAGAAATATGGAATGGATGGAACTATGGGCTTTGAAAACCTTACAAAGCTGTAGGCAGAGCTTAATGGGCTATTTTGGGGGATGCAGGTGCCACAGAGAACCATTATTGTGAGAAATGTGTAAAGAGAAGAGAGCTCATAAATTTTCAGACAGGTTATGTGTCCTATTGGACGAAAGGCTGTTCATGCCATATTCTGGCAATGAATTCTACTCTGTGTGGCTCGTGTTCTGAAAAACTGAGTAAGATTGAATTCAACAGTAATGGACTAATATACATTATTGAGCAAAATTCAAGATAGCATAATGACCAGGCTACAGCAAGCTTACTGTTCTCTGACTGATTAGTCAGTTGTACAGTGACAAAGGAGCAGGCATTAGAACTAAAAGATATAGAAACATACAGTTGGGGAGGAAGGGAGTGTGAATAGATAAAGTGGTAGGCTTGGCAAATAAAGTACTTTCAAGGTTGCTATAATTGTTACAGATTGATGCCTTCATAGGGAAAACATGGGGGATGGTGGTGACACACACTTATAGTCCTAGCTTTTGAGAGGCTGAAGACTGAAAATTATCAGAACCCCAAAGCTGACTTAGGTTATCTAGTGGATACCAAGCCTGGTGGGGCTACGTATGTAAACCCAGAGGAAAAGACCTGACCAGATTTTATAATGCAAATTCATTTGAAAGAACCATCGCTTGGACTGAAAGTGAAATAATTTTTCTCTGCTTGAGAATACACTCCCAGGGAAGCAAAATTCAAGTATAGCCATATAGATGCTGAGAAAACACTATAGCTTTCGTAATGGGGAACCAGAGTACAAAAAGGGCAAGCACTGAAATGTGATACTGGATCTGTTATCATTCAAATGAAAAGAATGAAGTGTCCTGGAAGCTGATACCTAGGTTCCAGGAAGCAACTGAGGCCAGTTAATGTGTAACAGGGGCTCTTTTTTCTACAATGGTATTTTTCTCCCCTATGCATTCAAAAATTGAAAGTTTATTATCTTTTCTGACATTGTAATTGATTGCCATCCTTCATTTTGATGAAGGTTAAGATGAACTTTGAGCTTTTGCCCTTTAATTAAAAACTTTTCTGAAAAATAAAGTCACAGGTTAATGATTTTGCTTTTTCATGAGAATTCTTGGGAGCCCAAGGAAATATGTGCAAGGAGAGTGACTTACATGTATGTCAGAAGAGCAAAAAAAATTGAGATTTAAATTTTTCCTCTTGCTTGTGCATATGAACATGTTTGCTTGTGTGCACACGCGCGCGTGTGTGTGTGTGTGTGTGTGTGTGCTTGTGTGTGCACATGTGTGTGCATATGGTATACTTCACCTGTCAAGATGAAGACAAAGCTCAAGATCCACCCGATTTGCTTTTGGAGAAAATACCTCATTGGTCTGGACATTGCCAATTCAGTGAGGCTAGTTGGCAGGGAACCGTGGGAATCCTCCTGTCCTTACTTCCCCTGTGGTTTGGATTATAAGCACATGCCACTATGCCTGAAGTTTATGTGGATCTGGGATGGAAGTCAGATCCTCATGATTCTCATCAAGCAGTTTACTGACTGAGCTATCTCCCCAACCTTCAAAATACATTTCAATGAGGGATAGATAAATGTGATGTTTATACACCCAAATATTACATAATGCTAAAAGTAATAAAAAGATAACATGCAATCTATTTTTAATATCAGTTTGACACAAGCTAGAGTTACCTGGAAGGAGGAAACCTCAACTAAGAAATGCCTGCATACATTCTTGCTATAGGACATTTTCTTTTTTTAAAGCAAATCTTCATTAAGTTATTATATTTATTTGCATTCCAAAAGTTGCCCCCTTCCCAGTACCCACTCCCTGAATTCTTCACCTCCTCCCACTACCCCTACCTCTGAGAGAGTGCTCCCCCACCCACCCACCTACCCCCACCTCACCCCCATCAACATTCTATAGGGCATTCTCTTACAAGGATATTTTTAAAATGGTCATTCCATAAAGCTCTGAATGTAAAACTCAAGTTACAGTGGACAGTCCAGGATATTAGAAGCACCAGAAATATAGAGCATTCACCATGAAAATCTACATGTGTAGAAAAGAGCTGATCCAAAAGAAAGGTCATATATGCTGCAGCCTGCAGAGTTTGAATGGGAAGACTGTGCATGTCTTTTGAAGTCCAGATGATTCCAATAAACTCCAGATATGAGACCCAAACTGCGTGTTTGGGGTTTTGCACTCTGTGGTTTCAGTCTTGCATTAACCCAAGCTTTTCTTTCCATATCCATATCTTCCTTTTTTTTGAATGGGAATTTTTATACAATTGAATGTGTGACTTTTAAAACGTATAAACCCAAGTTAGGAGGCTGTAGTATTTTAAGATATGGGAGCTTTTTGGGCTACCTACCCTGCCTGTTCACCCTAGGCAGCCTACAGTGGGGTTGGAAGCTCTAGTTTTTCCTACTGGTAGTTGTATGTTTCTTTTTCTTTTCATGTTTGTGGGGGAAAAACACAAAAGGACCACTGAATTACATGAATGAATGATCATTGCTTGAGCTGTCTCCTTGGCAAAATATTCTATTAAAAGTTTTGATAGTAATGTGACCTTCATCATACCATTTAATTTGATACTATTGAATAGCATGTGCTGTGATTAAATAAAAATGCTTCTAATAGTGTAATAATTGTTTTCAGCAGTGGCTGGACAATTGCTCTCAATTTAATATTTTGCTATAATACATAGTGAGCAACTATTAAAATTTTGTTTATTATTTGTTACACAGAACTATTTTTTCAACACATGATCACACTAATTAAGACTATAGAATTAAATTGACATGAGTGAAGACATGTTACAGAGGTAACCAGATACATGTAGGTAATGTAACCACTACTCTCCATTATGTAGCTCTCCAGGATTATATTTCAAATTCAGCAAGAAAAACATCCTCTAAAACTAATGAGAGATCTCACCACCTGCAAAGCTAATACTTTGTCATTTTGTCCAAGAAGTAAAGCTTCCATTTCATTTAAATGTAACATGAGTGGCAGAAGTTGAATCAATTTTTTTTGCAATATGAGGCAATAAGTATAATTATTAAAATTATAAAATAAAAGTAATAAATGTGAACTCAAATACCCAGCTATTCTCATTTAGCAATACTAGAAGTTTTCCAGAAAAACATTGTAACTTCTGGAATGGAATGTATGTAGCTTCTAGAGACTTCTTTTTCTTCTAGGAATTCGGTTAAAATGCAACCCATGGGACATCAGGAGTCTCCGTTTGAAGTTTACTCACTGATAGTCTTTCAAGTAACTATTGGGAATTCTTATACTTTAATACTGAAGCACATATCTTTTCTTTCAACATCCTTAATGTTTGGATTAGTTCATAGTTTTATGTTTTAAAAACAGAGCATAACTCTGTGCAGGAATTCCAACAGGTTGAAATGGATCTAAATTTCATTGCCATTTGTGGCTTTTCTTACAGGAACTATCTTCATTGTCTTAATTGCTTATCTCTTTGGCAGAGACAGAAGTCATGCCTGGCATCACACAATTTAGCATTCGAAATTACTTTATTACTCTCCACCACTGCAAATTAACAGCAGTTTTAAGAAGTCTATAATTTTCTCTGAGCTTAAAATGGCATCGAAAGAGAAATGAAGTCATATTTTATTGTAAACCATTTTGTTCAAGTTTAGTGTATAAAATATGGGGTGTGTTTTGCAATAATTTCTACTCATGGAATTGTGCATAGATGTAATGCATTAGTGATTATCTCAGAGACACCAATAATATTCTGGTGCCCTTTAAAGAAAGAAATCAAAACACTTCCCTTTGGTGTCATTTAAGCAAGAGCAAGCCCAGATTTGATTTTTTTCTTTATATTTCCTTTTCTTTTCTTGAATATTTTCTTCATTTACATTTTAAATGTTAACTCCTTTCCTGGTATCCCCTCCAGAAACTCCCTATCCCATCCTCCCTCCCCTTGCTTCAATGAGGGTACTCCCTCACCCATCTACCCACTTCTTTCTGCCTCCCTGCCCTGGCATTTCCCTACACCTGGGGATCAAACCTTCACAGAACCAAGGACCTCTCCTCCCATTGATGCACAACAAGGCCATCCTCTGCTACATATGTGGCTGGAGCCATGGGTCACTTCATGTGTACTCTTTGGTTGGTTGTTTATTCCCTGAGAGCTCACCAAACCCAGACACTATTTCAGATGCCAAGAAGTGCTTGCTAACAGGAGTCTGATATAGCTTTCTTCTGAGAGGTTCTGCCAGAGCATGACAAATACAGATTCGGACTCTTGCAGCCAACCATTGAACTGAGAATGGGGTCCCCAATGGAGGAGTTAGAGAAAGGACTGAAGGAGCTGAAAACATTTGCAACACCATAGGGATTATCTTTTCTATTATTTAACAATTGTGGCTCTGTCATTTTCTCCACCCATCATTAAGTTTTCAAAGAGCAAATCGTGTCTCAACACTTATAACAAACTACATAACTACAGAAAGACAAGTGCAATCCAAACATATTTCAAATTAAACAATTTTAGCTGTTTATATTAAGTTTTAACACTTAGAACAGATATGATGCATACATGGGGTGAATATTGCAGCACTCACGTATTGTGTTCTGCTCTGTAGTAGCTGGCATGCTTCAAATAGTAAAATCTACATCACTTTTATTTTTTATATAGTGCTTTCTCTTTGATGTTAAAGCTGCTCTAGTTCTGCAGTTCTCTACAGTATACCTTTTGGTCTTGATTTATCCACTTAAATCTTGTTTAGAACTATAAATGATCAATGCAGGTACAATGCAATTCCAATCAATTTTTTGTCACACATACATAATAATTTCAAATTGTAACTATAATTCACTGAAGGAATAGGCAATACAGAGTAAAATTTGAATTATCTTAAATTATTTCCCTAGATTATTTCCCTAATAATGTAATATGTACCTTATTTCATTATGAAAAATAAAAGTAAGTGATATAGTTATATTATTACCAAATACATTAAGTAAGGTTTGAATTATGATCTTTCTGATCTTGGAATTTCAATGTATGATGTTTTGTGACTTTATCTAGTAATTATTTCCATGCCAGACTGAAAGCAATTGAATATATTGGTTTCAATTATTACACCTACCTATTCCTGGAGGAAAAGTTTCCTATTGTTTTGACCTTCTGTAGAATTCATAGAATATTCTATGTTCCCAATAAATGAAGTGCAAAAGAGATACCTCTTACTACTTCACCTTTACTTACTTGGCTTTTTACACTTGGGCAGTACTTCTCTTCTGTCATATATGTATGCCTTGTCCCATTGTACTTTATGGTCCATTTTCATACTATTTTCCTATAAATTCTAGACTTTCTATGTTTTATTGTCATGGTTTACTGTATATTTCACCTTTCAGCACTTGCCAATATATTTCATTTCCATTAACATAATAATGGGACTTTTTAAAACAGAAATCACTAAAGGGTTATCATATTTTCAATGTGAAAACCTGTAAATTCTGCAAACAGATGCATCATTTTTCTTGAGGGATTTTTACAATAAAATGATCATAGCTTTATGTTAATTAACTTATTTTATTTACTTATTGAAGTCTAATCATCTTAAACAGTGGTGGCTGAAAAATATGTTTACATTTCTATTCTAATGAATAGATATTAAATTATATTTATATTATGTTAATAATACAGGCAGCATTTTGTGCTGTCATTCTAAAAATATCAATCAATCATCTACTTCCTTTGCATATTAAGGAAAATTGGAGCAAATAGAATGAAGAGACCACAGGAGCACTTCTAGCAATAGTATATTATGCTACTGAAAGGCAGATAACATTGTTTCATTATTGCCTTATTACATTTATAATGATAATGGTGGTAAATAATGGTGAATAGTGTGTCTAAATAGCACAGTGGCTCATGTCTACCTAAAATTTCCATACTTAAGTGGCAGAAACTACAGTAGTTACAGATAAGCCTGGGCTACATACTGAGAAACATTAAACAAACAAACAAACAAGCAAACAAAAACAGATAGTAAATTGAAAAAGAAGGACAGAAAGAAGAAAACAAGAAAGAGAGGAGGAAGGTAAATATGAAAGAAATATTAATAATCACTTGTTTCAGAAAATGTTTCTTTATCTGGAAGTGGTTTAAAAATAGTAGTATGAACAAAAGTACAGTCTTGTTAAAAATATCACAAAAAACTAGATACTCATTTTCAAAAGAACTAAGATTTAAAAGACAAAAAATAGCTTAAAATGAAACAAAATACTAAATATAAGATCTAAAACTCCAAAACTAATTAGAAGAAAATATAAGAAAAAAATTCATAGTATTAGATTTTGATGTAATTTCTTGGGTATTTCACCAGAAGGACATATAAAACAAAATAAAACACAAAGTAGATTATATAAAAAACAAAGGTATTATATATCAAAAATATTATCAATAAAATGCAATTGAAAAGAGTATTTATAATCATATAATTATTAATATCTTGGATGTATAAAGTACTATAAAAGCAAACAAGTAGAAAGCAGCTCAACACCCTAATTCCAAAATCTGGTCAGAATTTGAAAAAAAAAACCTTTCTTCCAAGAAGATGCTCAAATTATAAGCAAAGGACAAATACAAACCACCAGTATAAAAACTTCCAGAATAGTTCTACCTCAAGTCCCAGCTATAGAACTCCTGGGCTTATACCCAAAGGTGCCCCACCATATCACAAGGATATGTGCTCTACCATGTTCATAGCAGCCTTATTTGTAATAGCCAGAAGCTGGAAACAACACAGTTGTCCCTCAGCTGAAGAACAGATACAGGAAATATGGTTTATCTACACAATGGAATACTATTCAGCTATGAAAAACAAGGACATCATGAATTTTGCAGGCAAATGGAATTAGAAAATATCACCCTGAGCATGATAACCTTGACCCAAAAGGAAATGCATGGTATGTACTCACTGATAAGAGGATATTAGCCACAAAGTACAGAATACCCAGGATATAACTTATAGAATGTATGAAGTGCAACAAAAAGGAAGAACCAAGTCTGGATGTGGGACAGTAAAGGCATGGTGGTTCTTGGTTGAAGAGACTTGAAGACCTGGAGACCTTGAAGGGACAGTAGGCAGATATCCACAGCCACCCATTAGATTGAGACTGGGACCCTATGGAAGAGTTAGGGCAAGGATTGAAGGTGCTGAAGGCGATGGCGACACCATGGGAAGAACAGCACTATCAATTAGCTCAGCCCTCTTAGAGTTCCCAGAGACTAAGCTGCCAACCAAGGCTTACATGGGCTGGTCCATGTTCCCTTAGCAGAAGACTGCGTTGTCTGGTCTCAGTGTGAGAGGATGTGCCTAATCCAGTAGAAACTTGATGCCCCAGGGAAGGGGGATGCTGGCAGGGCTGGAGGTGAGGGGTGTGGTGCAGAGTACCCTTTCAGAAGCAAAGGAGAGGGATGATGGGGTGAAGAAACCTGAGAGGGGAAACAGGACGAGGGGAAACATTTGGAATGTAAATAAATAAAATAATTTAATATCAATAATAAAAACCTCTACCTATAACAAACAAGGAAACAAGTGCTCTGAATAACATGGAAAAAATTGAAGACCTGCTGGTATGAATGCCCAAAGCTTTTTCTATTATGATAGGGATTGTAATGGTGTCACAGATTACCTCTAGTATTTTCATTTCCTTTTATATTGCTGGGAAGTGACTCAATAACTAAGGCAATTTATAAAAAAAAAAAGAATTTAGATGGGGGCTTGCTTACAGTTTCAGTTTGTTAGTTTCCATGACCATTATGACAGGGATCATGGGGGCAGGCAGTCAAACATGGTACTGGAGCAATAGCTGAGAGCTCTGCCTTATCCAAAAGTGGGGAGCAAAGAGAGTTAGCAATCAGTCCTGGAATGAAATTTGAATCCTCAAAATCCACCCCTAAGTGATATACCTCCTCCAACAGGCTATACCTTCTAATTCTTTCCAAAATAGTACATCAACTAGGGACCTAGAATTCAAATAAGGAGATCTTGAACATTCAAACAATTAAATTTCTCTTCTTTCATATATCCAAAAGTGTTTAAGCAAAGACTCAAAGAGACATTTGAAAACATGCTCATCTAAAAATTAGTCATAAAAGGGAAGTAATATAAGTATTCATAATTGACCAATAGGATATATAAACCAAATGGATATAACAAACATTTATACCTGCACACACACACAATAGCACATTATTCCCTCTTTAAAAAATTGATGCAGGCCATAACAGAGATGAACATTGAAAATACTGCATTAAGTGAAATAAGTCAGGAAGAAAATAATAAATTCTGATTTTATTTCCAGTAAGTGACAAATACACTTGGTTAAAATCACAGAGACAAAATGCAGAATAGTGGTTGCTATGGCAATGGGTAGGGGATAAAGTGTTTTGTTTCCTGGAAATCTCTTCTATAAGAAAAGCTTAAATGAATCTGTAGATAAATGAGTGATGGTTGTACAACAAGGTGAATAAAAACTTAATGTCATTAAACTGTATACGTTAAAATGGTGTTTTAGATTGCATACATTTCACTTCAATAAAACATGTAATATTAATACTTAAATGTAAGAAAATATTGTCTAAACTATTTTAAATGGAAATAAAGAAGTATTGGGATGCATAATACTTTAACTTCAGGGACCATATTAGAAATCAGTAGTCTAGCTAGCATGTAAATAAACTATAAATTAAATAATCCATACCTCAAAATATAATTTGGCATATGTGTACACACATGTACATACTCATGAATAATAGCAATTGGAAATATTTTGGATGTTCCTTTAATTTTACAGTAAAGAATGATATTGTCATCACACAGCAGCATGAATATTACATGGTCTTGAAATTTTATCTGCCAAAGATACTAGTCCATTACTTCTCAATCCTTGTTAAGAATATGTTTCACAAGATTATTTTGTCACAGAAAAATTATATATATATATATATACATATATATATACATATATATAATATATTTGTAATACAATACCTTAAATTACATAGGTGAGTTTTGAAATCTCCAAAGCAGAATGGCAACAATTATATATTCTTCTATCATACACTTAGAGGTCATAGTCTAAAGTATTTCTTTAGTAATACCAGAAAGTAGAATATTGTGATTTGAAATAAAAATGGTGAACCCTCCAGAATGTGCCAGAGACCTGGGAGGTAAGAGACTATCAGGGGTCAAATATACCCTAAATAAAATGCCTTACATTGGAGAGAAGGGAACATGTAGGGCCCACCTCCAGCAGAAAGACAGGGCATCAATGAGGGATAGAGTTGCTATCCCACAGTCAAAACTCTGACCCATAATTTTTCCTGTCTAAATGAGCTACAGGAATAAAAATGGAGGGAGTGTGAGGAAAGATGGTCCAGCAACAGGTCCAAAGGAGGATCTAACTTAAGGGGAAGCCCCAAGGCCTGACATTATTACTGAGGCTATAAAGTGCTCACAAAATGGGACCTATCATTATCCCTCTCCAAAAGACACAACAAGCAGCTGAAAGAGTCAGATGCAGATATTTACACCAAACCAAAGGATAGAAGCTGCTGACCTCTGTGGTTGAATTAAGGAGAAGCTGGAGGAAGCTGAGGAGTAAGGAGACCCTATAGGAAGACCAGCAATCTCAATTAACCTGGACCCTCAGGATCTCTCAGACACTGGATCACCAACCAGGCAGCGTACACCAGCTCACATGAGGCCCCCAATGCATATACAACAGAGCACTGAAGGGTTTGGGTTCAATCAGGGAAGATGCACCTAATCCTCAAGAGACTGGAGGCCCCGAGGAATTTAGGAGGTCTGGTGGGGTGGGTAGGCTGAGACATCCTTGTGGAGATAGGGGTGGGGTGAGGAGGAGGTATGGGATGTGGAACAGTCAGAGGCGTAGACCTGGAGGGGAACAAAATCTGGAGTATAAAATTAGATAGATAGATATATAGATGGATGGATGGATAGATAGATAGATAGATAGATAGATAGATAGATAGATAGATAGAAATAAAAATGGCATCGATAAGCTCATATGTTTGAATATTTGATCCCCAGTGGATAGAAATGTTTGGGAAGGATTAGGAGTTGTGACCATGTTGAAGAAGGCATGCCTTTGAGGGCAGGCTGTGGAGTCTCAAAAACATTCTGGTATGCCCAGTGCATTCTCTGATTCCTATTTGTGAATCAGAATGCGATCTCTCAGCTCTGATCCACCACCTTGCCTGCCTGCCTTCTACTGAGCTCCTTGGCAAGATGGTAAAAGACATCTATTCCTCTGTAGCTATTATCTCCAAGTAAATCTTTCCTTCTGAAAGTTTCATTGGTCATGATGTGTTTTTTTTTCACAGCAATAGAAAAATAAATAAGACAGTTGATACCAACAAGTAAAATATTGATGTAACAGACTTCATTAATTTGTTTGTTTGTTTTGTTTTTGTTTTTGTTTTTTTGTTTTTTTACGAATTTTGAAAAAAAAATCTTGGTACTTTGAATTAAGAAAACAATTGAATACCGTAATCACAGCTTAATGAGTCATCCTAGTATGATCTTGAAAGACAGCAATGTTGAGAGCTATTTAGTCTGCAGAAGCTTAAGACAGGAGCTTTTAGAGAGGAATAGTATTAGCAACAGAGCTAGATACTGTTCTTGTGATATGGGGGAAATGTGGCTGCCATCTGTCCTTGTCCTAAGCATTTGCCTGAGGCTAAGTTGAAAAATAATAAACTAACTTTTTGGCAGAGAATTTTGAAAAGCATCCTAATATTGATTATGTCATGTTGTTATTAGTAATCACTCTTATACAGGTCTACAGAGAAAATAAGCAAGTGAAGCAAAAAAAAAAATTGTCCATTTAAAGAGGAAAACAGCACCAGAAAATTTAAGGTTGGATCCAAGTCATATGCTGAAGGCATAAGCAGATTAAGGAGTGACCTGATCTAAACAAAGAGAGGGGGTATCCTCAGGGCAAGACCCAACCCAGCTAAACCTTCAATTTGTGGAAGAAGTGCTTAAGCAATTTTCTGATAAAAAAAAAAGCTATTACAAATGAAAATTGATATAAGTGTGATTCAGACGGCTAAGCTTCCATCCCAAGTGGACAGCCAATTTGGCCTTTTTACCTACATGAGACTGGTTTGTATTCATTAAAGATACATATAGAAAGGCCATGTGGCATTATCCTCTGCAGTCAAAGACAAATGCTTACCCTAGATGTGTGGTAAAGTATTACTGAATAGCGGTCTTGAAAGGCCACTACATAAATCTGGGAAAGTGAACTCTGCATTGTATTAGAGATCCGAAGAAGTTAGAGGTACCAAAACCATAAGGAGGTATCTTCTATGGAGAGTTGCAGACAGGTAGTCATGCTAGCCTGAGAGAGAGAGAGAGAGAGAGAGAGAGAGAGAGAGAGAGAGAGAGAGAGAGAGAGAGAGAGAGAGAGAGAGAGAGAGAGAGAGAAATATATTATAGTCAACAAAGCCAAAAGGGAAGATCCATCTGTGCTCTTTTACATTAGACATGGAGTTACAAAGTATGGAGTTTTTCTTGATGGAGTTTGGTCTTGCATTGGTTCATTATTTCATCACTATGCCCCAAATTTCTCCCTTTTGGAATGATAATGCATACTCTGTGATGTTGTATATTGGAAATATGCAATCTGATTCTTTTATTTTATAGGGTATCTAGGGAAGATGTTTGAGTCCTGGAAGAGACTTTGGACCATTAAACACCCAAGCATAATTATGACATTAAATCCTTAACTCCTTATGAAGGAGTTAAAATAAAAACTTCATAAAAACTGCAAAAGAACAGCAGATAAGGGGACAGGACAAAACGGGCCTGAGACGTGCCCGGCCAAGCCTAAAAACAAGGTCAAGGGATTGTTCCAGGAACTAGCAGCCACCATCTCCGCTGAGTCGGGGGCCATCCGGACGGGCAACTCCCTGTTCCGCTTCTGCTATAGTTAATAGTTACCAAACTCCCTGCTCTACAGATAAAGACAAGACGCTCTCCTATATTGTGAACACCCCAGCCGCACGTACTGCTTGCAGATGAGACCTTGTATCCATTTCCTTTGCTGATAACCACGCTGAATCCCCTTGCCTTCCCCTATAAAAAGCCTTAAATTTCGAGTCTTGGAGTCAACTCCTCTGTCTCCTGTGTGAAATACAAGCCATCCCAGAGCTCTGATAATAAACTGCCTTGTGTGCTGTACATCAAGAGCCAGTCTCTCGCGTTTCTTGGGGGAGTACAATCCGGCGACTGGAGTGGGGTCTCCCGAGAGGGGTCCTACACTTACCCTAGCAGGGGCTTCCACTGGTGTGGTTGGTACAAGCAATTAAGAGATCCTCATTTTCCTGTTCGTTTCCCTTATTATAGTCCTATACCAGTGAGAGCAGCAGGAAGGAAAGGAACAGTTCAACAGTTTTGTTGCAGTCCACTCCAAGAGTGTGACCAGCCTTCTAGCTTTGATACCATAAGAGCTATTTATAGAGGTTGAAATGCCCAAAGTACTTTCAAGAAATCAAAAAGTGTAAAAGTCAAAACGGAATTTTCATGTTGGACTAAATATATCTTGCATTATAATATGGTCAGAAGCCTATGATAGCCAGGGAATATAGTGTGGTAGTTTGAATAAGAATGACTCACTCGAGGTGGGCACTCCTGAGGCTGCAGAGCGGAAGAGACCACCAACACTGACCACCCCTGCCCACATCCCTGTCCCAAGAGGAAACTGTATAAGGCCTCTGGGTTCCCGTGGGGGAGGGCCCAGGAGCGGCAGGACCCCTGCTTGAGACACCTCCTGAACCTGAAGGAAACAGACCGGATAAACAGTTCTCTGCACCCAAATCCCGGGGGAGGGAGAGCTAAACCTTCAGAGAGGCAGACAAGCCTGGGAAACCAGAAGAGACTGCACTCTGCACACATCTCTGACGCCAGAGGAAAACACCAAACGCCATCTGGAACCCTGGTGCACCGAGGCTCCCGGAAAGGGCAGCTCAGATCTTCCTGGTTGCTGCCGCCACAGAGAGCTCGTAGACAGCACCCCACGAGCAAACTTGAGCCTCGGGACCACAGGTAAGACCAACTTTTCTGCTGCAAATGACCTGCCTGGTGAATTCAAGACACAGGCCCACAGGAACAGCTGAAGACCTGTAGAGAGGAAAAACTACAAGCCCGAAAGCAGAACACTCTGTCCCCATAACTGACTGAAAGAGAGGAAAACAGGTCTACAGCACTCCTGACACACAGGCTTATAGGACAGTCTAGCCACAGTCAGAAAGAGCAGAACAAAGTAACACTAGAGATAATCTGATGGCGAGAGGCAAGCACAGGAACCCAAGCAACAGAAACCAAGACTACATGGCAACATCGGAGCCCAATTCTCCCATCAAAACAAACACGGAATATTCAAACACACCAGAAAAGCAAGATCTAGTTTCAAAATCATATTTGATCATGATGCTGGAGGATTTCAAGAAAGACGTGAAGAACTCCCTTAGAGAACAAGTAGAAGCCTACAGAGAGGAATCGCAAAAATGCCTGAAAGAATTCCAGGAAAACATAAATAAACAAGTAGACGCCCATAGAGAGGAGACACAAAAATCTCTGAAAGAATTCCAGGAAAACACAATCAAACAGTTGAAGGAATTAAAAATGTAAATAGAAGCAATCAAGAAAGAACACATGGAAACAACCCTGGATATAGAAAACCAAAAGAAGAGACAGGGAGCTGTAGATACAAGCTTCACCAACAGAATACAAGAGATGGAAGAGAGAATCTCAGCAGCAGAAGATTCCATAGAAATCATTGACTCAACTGTCAAAGATAGTGTAAAGCAGAAAAAGCTACTGGTCCAAAAACATACAGGAAACCAGGACTCAATGAGAAGATCAAACCTAAGGATAATAGGTATAGAAGAGAGTGAAGACTCCCCAGCTCAAAGGACCAGTAAATATCTTCAACAAAATCATAGAAGAAAACTTCCCTAACCTAAAAAAGAGATACCCATAGGCATACAAGAAGCCTACAGAACTCCAAATAGATTGGACCAGAAAAGAAACACCTCCCGTCACATAATCGTCAAAACACCAAACGCACAAAATAAAGAAAGAATATTAAAAGCAGTAAGGGTAAAAGGTCAAGTAACATATAAAGGCAGACCTATCAGAATCACACCAGACTGTTCGCCAGAAACTATGAAGGCCAGAAGATCCTGGACTGATGTCATACAGACCCTAAGAGAACACAAATGCCAGCCCAGGCTACTGTATCCTGCAAAACTCTCAATTAACATAGATGGAGAAATCAAGATATTCCATGACAAAACCAAATTTACACAATATCTTTCTACAAATCCAGCACTATAAAGGATAATAAATGGTAAAGCCCAACATAAGGAGGCAAGCTATACCCTAGAAGAAGCAAGAAACTAATCGTCTTGGCAACAAAAACAAAGAGAAGAAAAGCACACAAACATAACCTCACATCCAAATATGAATATAACAGGAAGCAATAATCACTATTCCTTAATATCTCTCAACATCAATGGCCTCAACTCCCCAATAAAAAGACATAGATTAACAAACTGGATACTTGAACGAGGACCCTGCATTCTGCTGCCTACAGGAAACATACCTCAGAGACAAAGACAGACACTACTCAGAGTGAAAGGCTGGAAAACAACTTTCCAAGCAAATGGTCTGAAGAAGCAAGCTGGGCGAAGCCATTCTAATATCAAATAAAATCAATTTTCAACTAAAAGTCATCAAAAAAGATAAGGAAGGACACTTTATATTCATCAAAGGAAAAATCCACCAAGATGAACTCTCAATCCTAAATATCTATGCCCCAAATACAAGGGCACCTACATACGTAAAAAGAAACCTTACTAAAGCTCAAAACACACATTGCACCTCACAAAATAATAGTAGGAGATTTCAACACCCCACTCTCATCAATGGACAGATTATGGAAACAGAAATTAAACAGAGACGTAGACAGACTAAGAGAAGTCATGAGCCAAATGGACTTAACGGATATTTATAGAACGTTCTACCCTAAAGCAAAAGGATATACCTTCTTCTCAGCTCCTCATGGTACTTTCTCCAAAATTGACCATATAATTGGTCAAAAAACGGGCCACAACAGGTACAGAAAGATAGAAATAATCCCATGCGTGCTATCGGACCACCACGGCCTAAAGCTGGTCTTCAATAACAATAAGGGAAGAATGCCCACATATACGTGGAAATTGAACAATGCTCTACTCAATGATAACCTGGTCAAGGAAGAAATAAAGAAAGAAATTAAAAACTTTTTAGAATTTAATGAAAATGAAGGTACAACATACTTAAACTTATGGGACACAATGAAAGCTGTGCTAAGAGGAAAACTCATAGTGCTGAGTGCCTGCAGAAAGAAACAGGAAAGAGCATATGTCAGTAGCTTGACAGCACACCAAAAAGCTCTAGAACAAAAAGAAGCAAATATGTGCAGGAGTAGTAGAAGTCAGGAAATAATTACACTCTGAGCTGAAATCAAACAAGTAGAAAAAAAAAAGGACCATAGAAAGAATCAACAGAACCAAAAGTTGGTTCTTTGAGAAAATCAACAAGATAGATAAAACCCTTAGCCAGACTAAACGAGAGGACACAGAGAGTGTCCAAATTAACAAAATCAGAAATGAAAAGGAGACATAACTACAGATTCAGAGGAAATTCAAAAAATCATCAGATCTTATTATAAAAGCCTATATTCAACAAAACTTGAAAATCTGCAGGAAATGGACAATTTCCTAGACAGTTACCAGGTACCTAAGTTAAATCAGGAACAGATAAACCAGTTAAACAACTCCATAACTCCTAAGGAAATAGAAGCAGTCATTAAAGGTCTCCCAACCAAAAAGAGCTCAGGTCCAGACGGGTTTAGTGCAGAATTCTATCAGACCTTCATAGAAGACCTCATACCAATATTATCCAAACTATTCCACAAAATTGAAACAGATGGAGCACTACCGAATTCCTTCTATGAAGCCACAATTACTCTTATACCTAAACCACACAAAGACCCAACAAAGAAAGAGAACTTCAGACCAATTTCTTTTTATGAATATCGATGCAAAAATACTCAATAAAATTCTGGCAAACCGAATCCAAGAGCACATCAAAACAATCATCCACCATGATCAAGTAGGTTTCATCCCAGGCATGCAGGGATGGTTTAATATACGGGAAACCATGAACGTGATTCATTATATAAACAAACTGAAAGAACAAAACCACATGATCATTTCATTAGATGCTGAGAAAGTATTTGACAAAATTCAACACCCATTCATGATAAAAGTCCTGGAAAGAATAGGAATTCAAGGCCTATACCTAAACATAGTAAAAGCCATATACAGCAAACCAGTTGCTAACATTAAACTAAATGGAGAGAAGCTTGAAGCAATCCCACTAAAATCACGGACTAGACAAGGCTGCCCACTCTCTCCCTACTTATTCAATATAGTTCTTGAAGTTCTAGCCAGAGCAATCAGACAACAAAAGGAGGTCAAGGGGATACAGATCGGAAAAGAAGAAGTCAAAATATCACTATTTGCAGATGATATGATAATATATTTAAGTGATCCCAAAAGTTCCACCAGAGAACTACTAAAGCTGATAAACACCTTCAGCAAAGTGGCTGGGTATAAAATTAACTCAAATAAATCAGTAGCCTTCCTCTACAGAAAAGAGAAACAAGCCGAGAAAGAAATTAGGTAAACGACACCCTTCATAATAGACCCAAATAATATAAAGTACCTCGGTGTGACTTTAACCAAGCAATTAAAAGATCTGTACAATAAGAACTTCAAGACTCTGAAGAAAGAAATTAAGAAGACCTCAGAAGATGGAAAGATCTCCCATGCTCATGGATTGGCAGGATTAATATAGTAAAAATGGCCATTTTACCAAAAGCAATCTACAGATTCAATGCAATCCCCATCAAAATACCAATCCATTTCTTCAAAGAGTTAGACAGAACAATTTGCAAATTCATCTGGAATAACAAAAAACCCAGGATAGCTAAAATTATCCTCAACAATAAAAGGACTTCAGGGGGAATCACTATCCCTGACCTCAAGCAGTATCACAGAGCAATAGTGATAAAAACTGCATGGCTTGAGACTCCATATGTACAACAATGCCAAGCAACCAGAGCTTCCAGGGACTAAGCCACTACCTAAAGACTATACATGGGCTGACCCCTGGACTCTGACCTCATAGGTAGCAATGAATATCCTAGTAAGAGCACCAGTGGAGGAGGCCCTGGGTCCCAAGACTGAACCCCCAGTGAACTAGACTGTCGGGGAGGGCGGCAATGGGGGAGGGTGGGGAGGGAACACCCATAAGGAAGGGGGGGAGGGAAGGATGTTTGCCAAATGTACATAAGAAATACTCAAGTTTAAAAAAAAAAAAAAAAAAACTGCATGGTATTGGTACAGAGAGACAGATAGACCAATGGAATAGAATTGAAGACCCTGAAAATGAACCACACACCTATGGTCACTTGATTTTGACAAAGGAGCCAAATCCATCCAATGGAAAAAAAGATAGCATTTTCAGCAAATGGTGCTGGTTCAACTGGAGGTCAACATGTAGAAGAATGCAGATCGATCCATGCTTATCACCCTGTACAAAGCTTAAGTCCAAGTGAATCAGGACCTCCACATCAAACCAGACACACTCAAACTAATAGAAGAAAAACTAGGAAGCATCTGAACACATGGGCACTGGAAAAATTTCTGAACAAAAAACACCAATGGCTTATGCTCTAAGATCAAGAATCACAAAATGGGATCTCATAAAACTGCACAGCTTCTGTAAGGCAAAGGACACTGTGGTTAGGACAAAACGGCAACCAACAGATTGGGAAAAGATCTTTACCAATCCTAGAACAGATAGAGGCCTTATATCCAAAAATATACAAAGAACTCAAGAAGTTAGACTGCAGGGAGACAAATAACCCTATTAAAAAATGGGGTTCAGAGCTAAACAAAGAATTCACAGCTGAGGAATGCCGAATGGTGAGAAACACCTAAAGAAATGTTCAACATCTTTAGTCATCAGGGAAATGCAAATCAAAACAACCCTGAGATTTCCCCTCACACCAGTGAGAATGGCTAAGATCAAAAACTCAGGTGACAGCAAAGGCTGGCGAGGATGCGGAGAAAGAGGAACACTCCTCCATTGTTGGTGGGGTTGAAGACTGGTACAACCATTCTGGAAATCAGTCTGGAGATTCCTCAGAAAATTGGACATTGAACTGCCTGAGGATCCAGCTATACCTCTCTTGGGCATACACCCAAAAGATGCCCCAACATATAAAAAAGACACGTGCTCCACTATGTTCATCGCAGCCTTATTTATAATAGCCAGAAGCTGGAAAGAACCCAGATGCCCTTCAACAGAGGAATGGATACAGAAAATGTGGTACATCTACACAATGGAATATTACTCAGCTATCAAAAACAACGACTTTATGAAATTCGTAGGCAAATGATTGGAACTGGAAAATATCATCCGGAGTGAGCTAACCCAATCACAGAAAGACATACATGGTATGCACTCATTGATAAGTGGCTATTAGCCCAAATGCTTGAATTACCCTAGATGCCTAGAAGAAATTAAACTCAAGATGGATGATCAAAATGTGAATGCTTCACTCCTTCTTTAAAAGGGGAACAAGAATACCCTTGGCAGGGAAGAGAGAGGCAAAGATTAAAACAGAGACTGAAGGAACACCTATTCAGAGCCTGCCCCACATGTGGCCCATACATATACAGCCACCCAATTAGACAAGGTGGATGAAGCAAAGAAGTGCAGACCGACAGGAGCCGGATGTAGATCTCTCCTGAGAGACACAGCCAGAATACAGCAAATACAGGGGCGAATGCCAGCAGCAAGCCACTGAACTGAGAATAGGACCCCTGTTGAAGGAATCAGAGAAAGAACTGGAAGAGCTTGAAGGGCCTCGAGACCCCATATGTACAACAATGCCAAGCAACCAGAGCTTCCAGGGACTAAGCCACTACCTAAAGACTATACATGGACTGACCCTGGACTCTGACCTCATATGTAGCAATGAATATCCTAGTAAGAGCACCAGTGGAAGGGGAAGCCCAGGGTCCTGCTAAGACTGAACCCCCAGTGAACTAGACTGTTGGGGGGAGGGCGGCAATGGGGGAGGGTGGGGAGGAAACACCCGAAGGAAGGGGAGGAGGGAGGGTGATGTTTGCCCGGAAACCGGGAATAACACTCGAAATGTATATAAGAATGTCCGGGGTTGGGGATCTAGCTCAGTGGTAGAGTGCTTGCCTACCAAGCGCAAGGCCCTGGGTTCGGTCCCCAACTCCGGAAAAATAGAAAAGAAAAGGAAAAAAAAAATGACTCACTCCTACAGGCTCATCTATTTGAAAATGGTCCTCAATTGGAGGACTTCTTTGGGACAGATAACATGGTGTGGCTTTGTTGGGGCAGGATTTAAGGTTTCAAAGTCTTCTGTCTCTTGCTTGTAAGATATGCACTCTAAGCTATTACTCCAACTACCTACCACTATGCCTTTGCTCTACCATCATGGAGATGAACTCTCTGAAACTATAAGCCCAATTAAATGTTTTATTTCATAAGTTGTCTTCACCATGATGTTTTATCACAGCAGTAGAAAAGTAAATGATATAGTAATTAGATTATTTTATATATAATTATTACTTTTATTTAGAACAATTGTATAGATTGAGCAAAGAAGGAGAAATTCTACATTTCAAAATATTTCTTATTTATAATTTACCTAAATTTCTTATTGGTGATTAGTTTTCACTCTACTATAACATTTATAAAACATCATGTAAACTAACATGCCGCAAAGCATAAACTATCAGAAACAACAAATTTCAGCAATGAGTCAGAAGTATTCCTTTAAATGATAAGATTTGTGATGGGGGCTAGTCTTCTTGATAAGAAAAAAATGAATGCACTTCATTTTCAGAAAACTAAAACCAGGTAAGTGTTTTAAGTATGAAAATAGTACAGCTTATAATGAAGAAATGGAAATATGTTGATAAAATCAAAAGAGAAGACAGAAATATAAGGAAAGAGAAAAGTAGACTGATAGATGCAATCACACAGAGAATGTATGTTATAGGAAAATATAGTGTCAATTTATTGAGACCTATTTATCTTGCATTACAACTTCCATCCTCTAACTTTTCCAGAGAGGCAAAATTATTTATCGTAGCTTTATTAATCTAAAATTGTAATGCTGTTCACTAATCAGGTTCAGATGCTACAGTTTAATGACACTTTCATCTAATAATATAACCATAATTAAAATTTCCAAGTCACTAAATCACCTTTTTCAGAGAATATAACTTTTATTTTCATTACCAGTTCAATTTAATGAACACTTAAGATGTGTTTTTTCAAGATATCACCTTCATCTCTTATGTCCCAAAACTTCATTTTAAGTAACAAAGTGCAAAAAAAAAGATTCAGTATAACGAATATGGTAAACAAATATGTTATCTTAAAATATAGTCATGAAGAACAATTGTATAACTTTAACTGTGTTGGGCAGTTTTACGCCTATTTGACGCAAGCAAAAGTCATCTGAGACAAGGGAACTTCGTGTCTCCATAAGATAAGGCTATAAGCAGGAATATTTGTATAGAATTTTTTAGTAATTTGAAGGGAAGGATCGAAAACCATTATAGATAGAACCAGCTCACTATAAATTGAACCACCCATTCTTGGTAATCCTTGATTATATAAGAAAGCAGGCTGAGCAAGCAATGATGGGCAAACCAGTAAACACCCTTCCTTTCCTGCCTCGAGGTTTCTGCCCTGTTTACGTTCCTCACATGACTTCCTTCAGTGATGAATAATGAAATGAAGTGTAAACCAGTGACTTTCCTCCCCATGTTGCTTTTTGCATGCTGTTTCATCATAACACCTTTACCACTGACTAGGAAAAAAATAAATCTTTGGAAATATTTAAGACTAGAATGCATAAGCACATATAGCTTACAGTGACAAAGAATCTAAATGTTAATTATGCTGCCATGATTTTTTTATTGGGCATTTTTTATTTACATTTCAAATGTTATTCCCTTTCCCAGTTTTCCATTCATGAGCCCCCTTTCTCACACCCCTCCCCCTTCTTCAATAATGGTATTCCCCCTCACCAACCACCCCGTTTCCTGCCTCCCCACCCTGACATTCCTCTACACTGGGGGATCCAGCCTTGGCAGTACTAGTGGCTTCTCCTTCCAGTGGTACTCAACCAAGCCATCCTCTGCTATATATGTAGCTGGAACCATCGGTCTGTCAATGGCTACTCTTTGGATGGTGGTTTAGTCCCTGGGAGCTCTGGTTGGTTGGTAATGTTGTTCTTAAGGGGTTGCAAACACTTCAGATCCTTCAATCCTTTCTAGAAATCCTCCAACGGGGACCCTGTTCTCAGTTAAATAGTTTGGTACTAGCATTTGCCTCTCCATTTGTCACAATCTGGCTGAGATGCTCAGGAGACAGCTATATCAGGCTCTTGTCAGCATGGACTTCTTGGCTTCATCAAATATTGTCTAGGTTTTGGTGGCTGTATATATATATATGGACTGGGTCCACAGGTGGGACAGGCTCTGAATGGCCATTCCTTCAGTGTTTGCTCCAAACTTTCTCCATATCTCCTCCTATGAAGATTTTTGTTCCCCCTTTTAAGAAGGACTGAAGCATCCACACTTTGGTCTTCCTTCTTCTTGAACTTCATGTGGTCTGCAGATTGTATGTTGGGTAATCCAAGCTTTTGGGCTAATATCCACTTATCTGTGAATGCATACCATGTGTGCTTTTTTGTTTTTGTTTTTGCTTTACTTTTTTGTGATTTGGTTACCTTACTAAGGATATTTTCTAGTTTAATCCATTTGCTGTGAATCTCATGAAATCATTGTTTTCGATAGCTGAGTAATATTCCATTGTGTAGATGTACCACATTTTCTTTATCCATTACTCTGTTGAAGGGCATCTGGTTTGTTTCTAGCTTCTGGCTATTATAAATAGGGGTGTTATGAACATAGTAGAGCATATGTCCTTGTTACACGTTGGAGCATCATTTGGGCATATGCCCAGGAGTGGTATAGCTGGCTCCTTAGGTAGTACAAGTTCCCATTTTCTGGGGAATCTCCAGACTGATTTGTAGAGTTGTACCAGCTTGCAGTTCCACCAAAAATGGAGGAGTATTCCTCTTTCTCCACATCCTCGCTAGGATTGGTTGTTACCCGAGTTTTTGATTTTAGCCATTCTGAGTGGTGTGAGGTGGAATCTCAGGATTTTCCTTTGGATTTCTATGATGACTAAGGATGGTGAACATTTCTTTAGGTACTTCTCAGTCATTCAATAATCCTCAGCTGAGAAGTCTCTTTTTAGCTCCGTACCCCATTTTTTTAAAGATTCTACTTTTTTCTTTTTCTTAAGATTTTGTTTATTTTCTGTATATGAATACACTGTAGCTGTCTTCAGACACACCAGAAGAGGGCATTGGATCCCATTACAGATGGTTGTGAGCCACCATGTGGTTGCTGGGATTTGAACTCAGGACCTCTGGAAGAGCAGTCAGTGCTCTTAACCGCTGAGCCATCTCTCCAGCCTTCTGTACCCCATTTTTAATAGGGTTATTTGGCTCTCTGGAGTCTAATTTCTTGAGTTGTCTGTATATATCAGATTTTAGCCCTCTATCAGATGTAAAGATCTTTTCCCAATCTGTTGGTTGCCGTTTTGTCCTAATGACAGTGCCCTTTGCCTCACAGAAATTTTGCATTTTTATGAGGTCTCATATGTCCATTCTTGATCTTAGTGTATAAGCCATTGGTGTTTTTTCCAGAAAATTTTCCCCAGTGCCCACATGTTTGAAGTTCTTCCCCACATTTTCTTTTATTAGTTTGAGTGTATTTGGTTTTATGTGGAGGACCTTTATCTACTTGGACATAAGCTTTTTACAGGACAATAAGAATGGATTAATTTGCATTCTTCTACATGCTGACCTACAGTTGAACCAAGACCATTTGTTGAAATGCTATCTTTTTTCCACTGGATGGTTTTAGCTCCTTTGTCAAAGATCAAGTGACCATAGGTGTGTGGGTTCATTTCTGGGTCTTTAATTCTATTCCATTGATCTATCTGCCTGTCTCTGTACCAAAACCTGCACTTTTTTTTTATCAGGATTGCTCTACTTGAGGTGAGGGATGGTGATTTTCACAGAAGTTCTTTTATGGTTGAGGATAGACTTTGCAATCCTGTTTTTGGTTATTCAAATGAATTTGCAAATTTCTCTTTCTATCTCTATGAAGAATTGATTTGGAATTTTGATGAGGATTGCATTGAATCTGTAGATTGCTTTGGCAAAATGGCCATTTTTACCATATTAATCCTGCCAATCCATGAGCATGGGAGGCCTTCCCATCTTATAAGATCTTCTTCAATTTCTTTCTTCAAGACTTGAAGTTATGGTCATACAGATTTTTCATTTGCTTGATTAGAGATACACCGAGGTATTTTATGTTATTTGGGACGACTGTGAAGGGTGTCATTTCTCTAATTTCTTTCTCTGCCTGTTTATCCTTTGAGAAGAAGAAGGCTACTGAGTTGTTTGAGTTAATTGTGCATCCAGCTACTTTGCTGAAGTTGTTTATCAGGCTTAGGAGTTCTCTGGTGGAACTTTTGGGATCACTTAAGTATACTATCATATCATCTGCAAATAGTGATATTTTGATTTCTTCACTTTCAACTTGTATCCCTTTGACCTCCTTTTGTTGGCTGATTGCTCTGGCTAGGACTTTCAGTACTATATTCAATAAGTAGGGAGAGAGGGGACAGCCTTGTCCAGTCCCTGATTTTAGTGAGATTTCTTCAAGTTTCTCTCCATTTAGTTTGATGTTGGCTACTCATTTGCTGTACATTGCTTTCACTATGTTTATTTATGGGCCTTGATTTCCTGATCTTTTTAAGATTTTTAACATGAAGGGGTGTTGAATTTTGTCAAATGCTTTCTCAGCATCTAATAAGATGATCATGTGTTTTGTTTGTTGTTGTTGTTGTTGAGTTTGTTTTACATAGTGGATTACATTGATAGATTTCTGTGTATTGAACAATCCCTGCATCCCTAAAATGAAGCCTACTTGGTCATGATGGATGATTGTTTTAACGTGTACTTGGAGTCTGTTAGTGGGAATATATTGAGCATTTTTGCATTGATATTCATAAGGGAAATTGGTCTGAAGTTCTCCTTCTTTGTTGGGTCTTTGTGGTATAGGTAAAAACAAAATTATGGCTTAATAGAAGGAATTGGGTAGTGTTCCTTCTGTTTCTATTTTGTGGAATAATTTGTACAGTATTGGTAGGTGGTCTTCCATGAAGGTCTGATAGAATTCTGCACTAAACCCATCTGGCCCTGGGCTGTTTTCGTTGGGGGACATTTAATAACTGCTTCTATTTCTTAAGAGGTATGTGACTGGATGTTTTCCTTATCCTGATTTAACTTTTGTACTTGATATCTCTCTAGATAATTGGACATTTCCTCCAGATTTTCCAGTTTTATTGAATATAGGCTTTTGTAATACTACATGATGATTTTTGATGAATTTTCTTCAGATTCTGTTGTTAATGTCTCCCTTTTTCATTTCTGATTTTGTTAATTTGAATACTGCCTCTCTGCCCTCTGGGTAGTCTGGCTAAGGGTTTATCTATCTTGTTGATTTTCTCAAAGAACCAGCTCCTGGTTTGTTGATTTTTGTGTAGTTCTTTTTGATACTACTTAGTTGATGTCAGTCCTGAATTTGATCATATCCTGCTGTCTACTCCTCTTGGGTGAATTTGATTCCTTTTTTTCTAGAACTTTTAGGTGTGCTGTCAAGCAGCTATTATATGCTCTCTCCAGTTTCTTTTTGGAGGAACTCAGAGCTATGAGTTTTCCTCTTAGCACTGCTTTCCTTGTATCCCATAAGGTTGGGTATATTGTGCACTCATCTTCATTAAATTCTGAAATGTCTTCAATTTCTTTGTTTCTTTATTTCTTGACCAAGTGATCATTGAGTAGAGCATTGCTCAACTTCCATTATATGTGGCTTCTGTCTTTTTGTTGTTATTGAAGACCAGCCTTAGTCCGTGGTGATCTGATAGGATGCATGGAGGATTATTTGAATCTTCTTGTATCTGTTGGGGCCTGTTTTGTGACTGATTATATAGTCCGTTCTGGAGAAGATACCATGAGTTGCTCAGAAGAAGGTGGTCTTTTGTCTTAGGATGAACAGTTCTATAAATTGCTAAATCCATTTGGTTCATAATTTCTGTTAGTTTCTCTATGTCCCTGTTTAGTTTCTGTTTCCATGATGTGTCCATTGATGAGAGTTGGGGGTAGAAATTTCCCACTATTTTTGTGTGAGGTTCAATGTGTCCTTTGAGCTTTAGTAAGATTTCTTTTATGAATATAGCTGCTTTTGCATTTGGAGCATAGGTATTCAGGATTTATGGGTCATCTCGTTGTATTTTTCCTTTGATGAATATGAAGTATCTTTCCTTATCTTTTTTTGATAACTTTTGGTTTAAATTTGATTCTATTCAATATTTGAATGGCCACTTCAGCTTGTTTCTTCAGACCTCTTGCTTAGAAAATTGTTTACCACCCTTTAACTCTGAAGTAGTGTCTGCCTTTTTCATTGATGTGTGTTGCCTCCATGCAGCAAAATGCTGGGTCCTCTTTTTGTATCCAGTTTGTTAGTCTATGCCTTTTTATTGGCAAATTGAGTACATTGATATTAAGAGATATTTAGGAATAGTGATTGTTGTTTCCTGTCATTTTTGTTGTTAGAGGTGGAATCATGTTTGTGTGGCTCTCTTCTGTTGGGTTTCTTGCAAGGAGAATACTTTCTTGCTTTTTCTAGGGTGTATTTTCCCTCCTTGTATTGATGTTTTCCATTCATTATTCTCTGTAGGGCTGGATTTATAGACTTGGTGTAAATCTGGTTTTGTCATTGAATATCTTGGTTTCTCAATCTATATTAATTGAGAGTTTTGCTGGACATAATAGCCTGGGCTAGCATTTGTGTTCTCTTAGGGTCTGCATGACATCTGTCCAGGATCTTCTGGCTTTCATAGACTCTTTTGAGAAGTCTGGTATAATTTTTATAGGTGCACCTTTAAATGTTACTTGAACATTTTCCCTTTCTGCTTTTAATATTCTTTCTTTGTTTTGTGCATTTGGTTTTTGACTATTATGTGATGGGAGGGATTTCTTTTGTGGGCCAATGTATTTGGAGTTCTGAAGGCTTCTTGTACGTTTATCAGCTTCACTTTCTTTAGTTTAGGGAAGTGTTTTTTTCCTGCCACTTTGTTCAAGATGTTTACTGGTCCTTTAAATTGCTAGTCTTTGTTTTCTTTTATTCCTATCATACTTAGGTTTGATCTTCTCATTATGTCCTTCATTTCCTGGATATTTTGGGGT
The DNA here is from genome assembly GCF_011064425.1 of Rattus rattus. Lineage (NCBI taxonomy): Eukaryota > Metazoa > Chordata > Mammalia > Rodentia > Muridae > Rattus > Rattus rattus. Next base: position 41,717,807 of record NC_046172.1, on the reverse strand, counting down.
AGGTGCTTTTTGTGCTTTACATTTCCTTTGATGGTTGTGTCAATGTTTTCTATGGTATCTTCTGCCACTGTGATTCTTCTATCTCTTGTATTCTGTTGGTGATGCTTGTGTCTATGACTCCTGATCTCTTTCCTAGGTTTTCTATCTTCAGGGTTGCCTCCCTTTTTGATTTATTTATTGTTTCTCTTTCAATTTTTAATCCTGCATCCTTTTGTTCAATTCCTTCACCTGTTTGGTTGTGTTTTCCTATAATTTTTAATGGATTTTTGTGTTTTCTTTGTAAGGGCTTCTACTTTTTTACCCATGCTGTCCTGTATTTCTTTAAGGGAATCATTTATTTCCTTCTTAAAGTTTTCCATCATTATCATAAAATGTGCTTTTAAATCTAAATTTTGCTTTTCTGGTGTTTTTGGATATCCATTATTTGCTTTGGTGGGAGAACTGGGCTCTGATATTTTCAAGTAGTCTTGTTTTCTGTTGCTTAGGTTCCTGTACTTGCCTCTTGCCATCCGGTTATTTCTGGCGTTAGTTTGTCTTGCTGTCTCTTACAGTGGCTTGGCCCTCCTTTAAGCCTCTGTGTCAGCACTCCTGTAGACCTGTTTTCTTTGCCAGATCTGAGTACAGAGAGCTGTGGGACTGGGTCAGCTCAGTGAGCAGGCAGAATCCAGAACTGTCCTGTGCCAGATTCCTCCTGGGTTTACGTGTCCTGAGGCCAGCAGCCAGGGTGCTTGATGCACAAGAAGTGGTCTTACCTCTGTTCTCAGTTGCTTCGGTGATCCATGCTCCTTGTGACTGGCTTTTAGCTCTGGGTACAGGCAGAAAACAGATGGGTCTTGTCCCTAACTGCTCCTAGATTCCTGTGCCCAGAGGGCACATAGGACACTGGGCAGATTCCTCTTGGGCCAGGAATATGAGCAGAAGTATTTGCCTCCTCTGAGCTCTCTGGATCATCACCTCTTCTGAAAGTCCAGCTCTCTCCACAACGGGATTTGGGTACCAAGAGCTATGGGACTGGTTCAGCTCCGGGTGCGGGAAGAAACCAGAAGTATCCTGCATGAATTTTGAATAGCAATGAAATTAATATTTTCAAGAGGTAAAGGAGAAAATTAGGATCGATTTTTCATTTGGAAGGTAGAGGGACATTTGAAAATCTAAGGGAATTATTATTTTATAATATTACTTTAAAAAGATATTATACATAGGTATGTATATTCATATATACATACACATATACATGCATGCATATATTTATACATGCTTACATACATAGTTCTATACATACATAACTGTTTAAATTTTACTATTCTATACAGGGTGTTAATGCTCCCTGGAAGCGTACATTATCAAACAAATATATCTATACTAGTCAAGGGAAATCTTCCCTTAAATTGTTGGGCAGGGGTTTCAGAAAACACCAAAAAACTCAATATAGATTATTGGCATTTCCTTGTTTTGCCTGCAAGAAGTTGAAGTTCTGACACCATTTTTGAAGACACCAATACTGGGAGAATTGAGGTCTATCTTTAATAGTATTGGAAGAAACTATGTAAGCTGCTAAAGGAGAAAAATAAACAGTAGTTCCATTCAGCTGTGAAGCCGTTGAACCAACATAATGAATGGCTCTGCAAGATATCTTCAATGGAACAGAAGTGACAGTTTTATCTTTCTTACTAGACACAGTTGCCTAATTGGACTTATGCCCTGCTCAGCAGGAGGGAACTTCTGGGTGGGACTGTAAATCCTGTTCTTAGCAAGGTCATAGACCCTATAGGAGAAACTTCAAACTGTATTCTGAATACTCATCCTTATACCTATAGATAAGTATAGTTTCATTCCTCATCAAAGAAGTCCTTTTTACAATAGGTAAAGGCTACTTCAGAGATACACAACAGGTCTAAATTCAGGAAATAGATAATGATGGGGTGGGAGTACCCCTGTCCAATTAATACACAAACCCAATAAAAAAAGTTTCAGGAAACATTGGAGAAGAGGGAATTTAAAGATTGAAAGAGCCAGAGAACCAGGATCCCTGCAGTTAGTACATTATAGGCATGGCATGAATGACCCATCTATGGGATCTCAACCAATTGTGATCTGAGCAACACCTATACAGTAGCTACACCAGTAGAAGTGCTGCTAGAGATTGGAGGGATTTCATATGGCCTCATCCTTGATGAAGAAATATTGGCAGTCTGTGGTTGCTAAGAGAGGAAGAAGGAGATTTCTACAAAGATGATACTCTTTCTAGGTAATCCAATCTCAGGTGGTAATCCATAAAAACATGTTTGTACCAGGAACACTAAGTGGACTCAGTTTTATTTCTGTATCTATTTGTGATTGTGTGAAAGTGTGTGTGGTATGTATGTGTGTGTATGTATGTATATATGCATATGTGTATATATGTATATGTATATATGTAGCAAGAATAATTGAAGAACACAAGATCATGAACCTGAGAAGGCTGAGGGGAGAGAAGAGTAAGAAATGAAAAAGTAAATTAGAAATGGTAGACATACCAAATATCCATGTATAACATCCTTAGAAATTAGAATATATAATAACTTCTACATGATTTTACAATAATTCATGAACTATTTTGGTACAGTTATATGAAAATAAATAAATTTTCATTTTTTATAAATTTTGTACCTAAAGAAATATCTGTCATGGTATCTCAGATACACTGATGGAGACAAACATTCTTGAGTACCTTTTGTTATGTAGTGAGTACTTGTGTCTTACTGGTGAGTATATATTGTCAAGTTCTTGGAAATGCTTGTGACAACTTAAAGAAAAATGTCTTAACCGAGTTGAAGATATATAATATAATATCAGAGGTACTGTAATTCTGATATATCATCATAAAGCATCCGCAATTCTAACATCTTGAGTTCATAATACAAGGAGATGCTGTCATTTAATCTATAAAGATGATTCATCCAAGTGACTGAGGATTATTTAACAATTTAAGTAACAGAGCCCAATTCTCTAGCATTTCAGTGGCAGCATTGGCAATACTAATGAACCACTGAGAAAAACATTAAGGCTTTAGTTTTTATTTGTGTCATTTAAATATTTTAAGTACACTGAAAGTATGTAAAATGAAATAGCTGAGACATAGCTCTATTAAAGGTTAATTCATGGCATGTGATTTTGTAAGTTGATATACATTTTGAAGTGATGTCTGAAATCTAATTAATTAATACATTCCACCATATTTTAATCATTCAATTACCTCACAAGAAACACTTAGGTTTCATTATGTGATTAGTGCTGCAAAAGCATGGCATGAGAAATTTCACTTCTATGTACTCATTTCATTCTCATTGGCTAGACCCTCAAATGTGCAATTGGTGTATCATATGGCAGTTCTATCTTAATTTTTATTAATGTGTATGAATTGTGAAGAGGTTCTTTTGTGATTGACTTTTACAAATCTTTACATATTCTAGATATTTCTCTCATGTTGAATGAATATGTGACAAAACATACTCTAATATTTTTAAGTGAGTCCTTATGCTTTCCTTTAGTACTAAACATGGTAGAATGTAGAAAGTCATCTTGTACTTGGTTATTAGAATTCATATTGTAACATTTGCCATTTATCCAAAGCATTCTATAGATTCAGTGAAATTGCCATCAAAATTGTAATCATATTTTTTCTGAACATGGTGGCTCAGGCTATAATTGCAACATTTGGGAAGCATACACAGGGGGTGTTGAATGAAGCCTTGCCTTGTCCACATAGAGTTCTAAACCAGCAAGAGCTTCACAAGGAGATTCCATCCCAAATGTCCTTTCCCTCAAAGATTCTGGAGATATTTCTCATAGAAAAATAAAGCAGGGCTGGGGATTTAGCTCAGCGGTAGAGCGCTTACCTAGGAAGCGCAAGGCCCTGGGTTCGGTCCCCAGCTCCGGAAAAAAAAAAAAAAAAAGAAAAATAAAGCAATCCTAAAATTCACACAAGCATATGTGTTAAAAATGCTCTTGAGAAAATTTCTGAGAATTCACTCCACCTAACATCATTTAAATATCCCACATAAAACTACAAACTCAATAATCCTTCTTCCCCAAGATACAATTCACAGACCACATAAGCTCAAGAAAGAAGACTAAAGTGTAGATGCTTCATTTCTTCTTAGAAGGGAAAACAAAATTACTCACCGGAGTAAATGTGGAGACAAAGTGTGGAGCAGAGACTGAAGGAAAGGCCATCCAGAGACCGTCTCACCTGGGGACTCAGCCCACATACAGCCACCAAACTCAGACAATTCTGAGGAAGCCAAGAAGTGAGTACATGCTGACAGGAACCTGATATAGCTGTCTCCTGAGAGTCAATGCCAGAGCCTGACAAATACAGATGTGAACGCTTGGAGCCAAGCATTGAACTGAGAATGGGGTCCCCAGTGGAGGAGTTAGAGAAAGGACTGAAGTAGCTGAAAGGGATTGCAACCCCATAGGAAGAACAACAGTATCAACCAACCAGACATCCCAGGGCATCCAGGGACTAAACCACCAACCAAAGTGTACACATGGAGATACCCATGACTACAGTCACATATGTGGCAGAGGATGGCCTTGTCTGGCATCAATGGGAGGAGAGACCCTTGGTCCTGTGAAGGCTCAATGCCCCAGTGTAGGGGAATGTCAGGGCAGGGAAGTGTAAGGGAATAGGTGGGTGGGTGGGGGAGCACCCTTATAGAAGCAAGGGGAGGGGAGACGGGATAGTAGCTTTCTGGAGGGGAAACTGGAAAAGGGGATAACATTTGAAATGTGAATAAAAATATATGATAAAAGAAAAATAATAGTAATTCTTAATTTTGTTATAAAATTTTATTTTTAAGGAGGGCCACAGTTTTCAGGATTCAAACCTTCTGGTTTTTAACCATTTAATTTGTCTTTGGGGTTCTTTTAGACTGTAGTGATTTTGTTTTGAGACATCAAAAGTTATTATGAGCTATTCAGTATCATGTCTTTGGAGTTACTATTTATTGCAACAGTAAAATTTATAAGAATTTTATCTATGGTGAGGTAGACTCTTCTGAAAATCACTAGGTTTTGGGTAGAAATATTGCAAGGCAAGATCCCATTATATTGTTAGGCAGCAGAGTGTTGGCTCTGGGAGATAATTGGGTAGGCCTTATTACTACCATTACCTTTATTGCTGAGCTGTGTTTCTTGTAGCATAGTACAATTTGATTTGAAAATCTTATTCTTTCTTTCAGAAATTGTTTGGACATGTATGTCTAATAATATCTCTTTCTCTCATTATATTTTAAATTTATATACTATAATTTGACAGGATCCTTAAATAGAAAATGGTCACATTGTCAGAGCTTCATTCTGTGTATTCTGGGCTATGCTTTCCTAGGCTACAAATTTTGTAAGATGAGGAATTATGTTTAATTCCAGGCTTCCTTCCAACATAGAGGAGAAAGCTTACATAAAGTAGATACAGAATAAATATTTATCCCAGTCATGGAGAAAATCTTGAATTTTGCAACAGTAAGTATCCCAGTAGGAAATACACAGTATAGTCAACTGAAGATTCTTCAAGGTTTTTTTTATAAAGGGATAAAAATTGCAGGATAGAGCAGCTGCCCTGAAATAGAAATTCCTGAGCTCTCAACAGCACTAAACCCAGATAGGCAGAAGGGTGGAATGTTTTTCAAAGTATATAAGCAGACAGAAGGGAACTGAAACCTCAGAGAGGAATAGTGCACTTAAGATGGACAGCTGAGGTGATGTAGCCTGGCAGAAAGAAGGAGACAAATTATAGCCCCTTTCTCTGCTCAAACTTTGGCAGATACTATTTGAGCTGATGCACATCATCTATACATATCAGCATTACCAGTCAGAGTTTAAGGTAGAAAGGGAGAAAGATTGTTGCTGCTGATCAAACAAAAGTTTTCCGACAATAAAGCTATCATGTTATATTTCTGATGTAAGAATTATTGTATTTCCTTCTTCTCATTTATCCTTTGAGTAACTTCATTTTTATCATAGTTTTCTGAAAGCAAAGTTTCATTCAGACACATTAGTTTTCTCCATAGTTGCAAACATTTTCAACAGTATAAAATGCATTAGCTTAACTACTCTCTTTCCTGTGTACTTTTCACCAGTAATATATTGATAGATTCAGTATTATGTGCTTGAGAAATAATTTAGTTTTGTAGCATTTTCTTCTTAATCTCAGCTTAGTGTTTGCACAATGGTCTCTTTACCTCCAGTCTAATCTTTCTGACTGCTCAAGATTCATCATGATAGAGGAGATTTAATACTTTTATAATTGACATAAATGTCTCTCTGGGAAGAATACAATATGCCATTTTGAGTTACTGCCCTATGACCTGCTCTTTCCTCTTCTGTGCCTTCTGAACCAGGGGAAGACCAGTAATTATACAGTACTTGGGTCAAGTGCTGTCCACCCTCCACCAGACATCAAGAAAAGCTTCTTTTAAACATTTCTTTAGAGCCTGTGCTTTTCTTAAAGTGTTGCAGCACTCTGCAATATGACTGAAGAATCCGTGCAGTGAGAGTCATCTTTCTTATAAACTTTAGAACAATTTGGTTAGAATCATGACAGATTCTAACAGTTCTTTTACATCAGAGTAAAGAGATGAAGCTTCCGAAAGAAGGCAAACTTTACTGTCTTGTCATTTATTTTGAGAAAATATATTCCTGGCCAGCACCTTAAAAATTGAAGATGTTCTCAAGAAAAATAGATTATAATAAAACAAGTACATATAATGCATATTATTTCCCACTGTTAAAAGAATTCCAAAGCACAAAATTCATGTTGGCAATGAATCCATCTTGAAGGATGGAACATGAAATGTGAACTAGAAGAACCATCAAATAAGATTAAGACTGATTACCCTAAAATACTTAAAGCATGTAGAGAAAAAAAATATATTACAAGGCCTCAGGAAAGGAGCACAAGGAATTTATAGTATTTCTGTGCAAATATAATGCAAGCATATGGGAAATTATAATCACAACTTGGATCATAAGGAGAGCATTACACTATTTCAAAAAAGTGCATGTTCACCTCGAGAGATCACAGCAGTATATTTTAATATTTTAATAAAGATAGACTCACCATCTCCAACTTAATATTGTTAAGTAAATTAAGTGAAATGATGTTTACTATTAGGAGTTACAGCAAATCACTTTTGAATGTCATAGTCAAAATGTGGTTAGATAATTGGTATATTGTGTTATGTTCCTTCACTCCTGGCATCAATGCAATGAAGTTACTGAAGTCCATTTCAACTGAGACTAAACATTTCCTTGATGGTTCAAAGAGCACTGCAACCAGCCAGACTTAAATGAAATTATGCCAGACCACTAAGATATTAAACCTGAGTCCTTGATTGGGAATTGAGTATTAAAATTTTCAGCAATATCTAACTATAATTGCTTTGCCTTGTGGTGGTAAACTTGGCCAGTGATATGATGAACCATCTGGATGTGGCACTTTTTCATAACTTTTATACATTAATGATAGCAAACCTGTTCTTATAAGACATCATTTATAAATGTATGCTGACTAATAGATTTGTTTGCTTGCAATACCACTTTCATCACTAATGTACTCAATTTCAACAGACAAATGAATTAACCTATTAATTTTAATTTCTAGATAATCCATCATTCCTAATATAAAACAATATTTAATGTTGAGTAATGTATAAACAAAACAGATTTATTTCACACAGTTCTACAGGGATGATAATCCGGTGATAATAGGGTGAAAATCAGATTTAATGACACTCACAATCTATTTAGAACCTTATCTCTGATTCCAGTTTACTTCATCTTCACATGACCTGAGAGGCAAAGGACAAAGATGTGGTGTGCTTACAGGGCAAAAAGTATGGAAAGGCTACAAATTCTCTAGCCTTTTCTTTTTAATAATGAAATGTCATTCTTCCAGCCATTATTTTTTAAATAAAAAATGTTATTCTTGACAGTACAACTCTTATTGGCCACTTCCATAAAAGTATCACCTTTTGTATTGATATTTTCTTATTTACATTTCAAATGTTATCCCCCCCGGTTTCCCACTGGAAAACCCTATCCCTCCCCATCCCCCTGCTTCTGTGAGGGTGTTCCCCCATCCACCTACCTGTTCCCTTCTGCCCTGCCATTCCCCTACACAACGTCATCTAGCCTTCACAAGATCCTGTAAATGTATCATCTTATAGTTTAAATTCTAAGATATAAAGTTTGGAAGGACAAATCAAATCAGTTTCCTTATGTCTGAAATGGCATTAGATAAAGCACATATACTGTAAAGTGTATGTACATTTAATTACTATATAGAGACATAGTACACATTAGCTTTTTTATCATAAGTTCAATCTCTTCATTACCATTGTTACCACCTGTTTGATATTTTGTGATTTAGTAATTTAATTATCAAATGTGTTCATCTGTGAGTTCCTAAGAAATCTTTATGAAGGCATACTGACCTTACCTTTCTGTCATGTTGTAAATAGAAAACAGAAAATGATTTTCTACTGTGAGATTTTTAACAAAAATAGATTTTTAAAACACAGAACATGCAATGGATAAATAATCACTTTAAAGGGTTTGCATATTTTCATAATTATCTCTGTGAGAAATAATAGTTATCTTTTTTATTGTTAGGAGTTTCATCAGTTTACAAACATGGCAGTGACATTACATTTTTATAAATATTTATTGTTTACATGAGATAAAGAAAACCACCTTGTTCTGATGTAAGACTACTACGTAATTATTGATAACTCTGAGTATCTTTATGGGGAATAGATTCAATTATGTATTCAAAGGAACATGTGTGTTTTACATTTTCACCTAACATTTTAGATTAATATATTATAAAACATTTTAATTTGGAAATTCCTCATTTCTATGTTATATGAGTAGATAAAAGAAAACCTCATTATTTGGAAGGAAATGTAAAGTAATGATACCTTCAAAATTCTTCCATTTCAAATTTATTTGACATACATCTAATCATTTGCGATACAAGTAAACACCATAATGTTAATAATTTAAATCATCATTTCACAAACTATATCTCATTTGTAGCAATTTTTGATACTTACAACCATCTCATTGTAAGAAAACTAACTTTTTCTATCTTTCTTTTGGGATTTTATATGTATGTGTGCTTACATGAATGTATCTATGCAGGGTTAGTTGCTAATTTCAATTTTCACTCCTGGGAAGGCATCTTAAGCTAGGCTGGCTGACCTTTGAGATTCAGTTTCCTCTCCCATATAAACAATGAAAGAAAAACCCCACGTAATCATCTTATTAGATGCTGAAAAATCCTTTGACAAATCCAATTCCCCTTTGTGATACAAGTCTTAGAGAGGTTAGGATCCAAGGACAGATGTAAACATAATAAAGGCAATTTATACTAATTCTATAGCCAACATCAAATTATATGGAATTTTCTTAGTGAAAGATAGTCATACAAGTTTTCATTCTTAGCATATTTCAAATTTTGGGATTAAAAAATTAAAACCAGCCTAAAGTGATTGTCATTTAATACCCAATTCATACCCAGAGGAGAAGAGTTCCAGCTACATTTTTAAAGTCATAAAGAATCTAAATATCAGTAGGAGCTAAGAGCATAAACCTGGATCTCTCCTTCCCATGGCAGCAATCTTTTTTTATCCACTCCTTTGCACAGATCTATTGAAAACAGTTGGGATTCATTCATAGTTGATGTACATGTGTAACATTGCTATTAATGGTAATCAAGACAAGAATAGTCTCTCTTGACAAATCCACAGAGGAAAGCCAATTCACTCTGACAGTGTAAGCGAAGAACAGCTGTACATTTTATATCTTCCTAAATGGTAACAAAAAAGCAAATATAAAGGAAAAGACTCATGTTTCCATTCCTGGGAAAGAAATGCACTAGAATTTTTTTCTTTTGGTGACATTTTATAGCTAAAGTCTCCTCTTTTCCATGCTACTGTGTTTCTCAAATAACTTTTCTTGATGCATATTTTGTTTTATGTGCATTTTACTGCACATAGTCAAACTTTGTATGAGAGGTTAGTATTAAAAGATGAATAAGTAAGTCACTGCCTTTTAGTAGCATCATCTAGTTTGTACTGTTAATCCCAATGTTGTAAGAAAAAAGACCACCGACCCAAACCATCATGGTCAAATTAATTAAAGCAAGCATTTTTATTTGGGTACATGGGCTGCCTTCTCCTAAGTCAGGGTTTAAGATATCAGCATTGGACATAAAGAAGGTAAGAGCTTTTATAGCTCAGGGGTAAGGTGTCTCCAAATAAGGGATTTTGAGTCAGGGTTACACAAGGAGAGGATAAACGTGATAAGTTGATTAGAACAAACTTCTGAAACAAAGACATGATTGCAAAGTGGTTATAGGGTAGTCATAACAAGGTGATCATAATAGCAGGTGGCAATCTGAACATTTTGAAATAAGGTCATGTTTAGCATTTCCTGGAATAGGCAGTACAGAGAACCATTTACAGTTATGGTTACAGGTGAGACATAGACTAATTCTTGAGAAACAGACAGAGATGTAATCATAAACAGAATTAAACCTAGTTTGTCTTACTATAAGATGGCTTTTAAGTCTCAGATGGAAGCAGACTGATATATCACCTCCTGAATAAAGCTTATAAAATGTTGGAGAATGTACTATGCAGGGTTTATATACAAGTAGTCATCAAAAAGAACATGTATGTAAAATTTCAACGTATTCATGTTAATTCAACACTATGTTAAATGTAATGAGCAAAGTGTATTTCAATGGAGAAAAGGAGCTACTAGTTTTATAAACAGATTTAATAGTTTTTTTTGTACAATTTTGCTAAAATATCAAAAGATGCAGTCATGAATGGTTGATTTGTAAAATCCTTGGCTTAACTGTTATTCATACTACATGCATAACATATTTTTTTCTAGACATCTCTAACATTACTTGACTAGCCATAATAGGGAGTGATGCAAGGATCTTTCTGTGTACATTCTTTTGTTCTCAGAGCTTATATGACTTTATTCAGGCATAGCACATGAATGAATATGCATCATTTAAAAGTGTGTTTTTAAAAGAGAATATCTTATAGTTATGAAAAAGTCTTACTGAATTTCTTAAATTATGAACCTTGTCAACTACTTTTTTCAGCCACCATGCCTAACTGTTTTTTCCTTGCATATTTTCTCTGTAAAATGTCACAAAGAAAAGAACCTCTTGACTAGTAAGTAGAAAGGGTTGTACAGGAAAAATAATGATGAGTTAATAGCATAACAAGTCACAGGGAATAAAGAGAAACCAGAACAGAGGTATTTTTGAAATTTATCTAAATCAAAGTCCATTACAATTATGCTTATTTATATCTCAAGTATCATCCCCATTTCCGGATTCACCTCCAGAAACCCCCTATCCCATCCACCTCCCCCTTCTTCTTGGAGGGTGCTCCCCCACTCATTCCCCATTCCCCTCCCTGGCATTCCCCTAGACTGGGGCATGAAGCCCTGACACAGCCAAGGGCCTCTCCTCCCACTGATGCCAGACAAGGCTACCCTCTGTTACATATGCAGCTGGAGCCATGGGTCCCTCCATGTATAATCTTTTGTTGGAGGTTTATTCCCTGGGACCTCTAGGGTATCTGATTGCTTGATACTATTGTTCTTCTTTTGGTGTTACAAACCCCTTAAGCTACTTTAGTCCTTTCTCTAACTCCTCCATTGCTCACCCCATTCTCAGTCCAATGGTGGCTGCCAGCATTCACCTCTGTATTTGTCAGACTCTGGCAGACACTCTCAGGAGGCAGCTATATTAGGCTCCTGTCAACATGCACTTCTTGGCATCCTCAATCGTGTCTGGGTTTGGAGACTATTTGTGAGATGGATCCCCATATGTGGCAATCTCTATATAGCCTTTCCTCCAGTTTCTGCTCCAAGTTTCATCTCTTGTGAGTATTTCCTCCTGTGAGTATTTTGTTTCCCCTTCTAAGCAGGACTGAAGCATACACACTTTGGTCTCCCTTCTTCTTGAACTTCATGTGGTCTGTAAATCATATCTTGGGTATTCCAAGCTTTTGGGCTAATTCCCACTTATTAGTGAGTGAATATCATGTGTGTTCTTTTGTGATTAGGTTACCTCACTCAGGATGATATTTTCTAGTTCCATCCATTTGCCTATGAATTTCATGACGTCATTGTTTCTGATAGCTGAGTAGTACTCCATTGTGTAAATGTACCACACTTTCTGTATCCATTCATCGGCAAGTTCTAAGACAGAAGTCTCCCTATAATTAAGACATTGTTTCCATTATAGTCAATTAGCATTTATTTATTATTAATTCAGTTATTTCTTTCTGATTTTCAACACTTATCATTGTGGATTTTCTGTTTCTAATATTAATCTGTATGCTGGGTGAAAGTTGTGCTTGTATTTTTTATTCTATACCCAGTATATTGCATATTCTTCAAACTATAAAATATAATCAATAAATTTTTGCCAAATGAGTAATTTTATCACTCAAATATATCTAATACTAAAATATTTTCATAATTTTACAGATGCCTTATTCAGTGTATTAAGAAGGAAAGGTAATATACTAATGAATAGCTATAGATTTGTATTCCTAAGAAACTTATTCATATATCTTCTTAAATCACTGTAGAAATATTTACCATATTTCTACAAGTATATGATATCATTGTTTTAATTTTTAGTATAATTATAAATGAAAAGTTATATCCTTAAACAAGAATTTGCTACATAATTTAAACTTAGCTTGCTTTTCAATATTTTTATTATATTTCTGAAAATTACATAAAATTTATTTGTATCATGTTCAGCCCTCAGCTCCTCCCAGATCTATCCTCACTTTACTAATCACCAAACTTTATCTTTCTCCCATCAAACCCAATTTATGTTGTTTAAGTAATCTTGGGTGTAGAGCCTGGCATGGATATTGGTAAATCTACGAAAGGTATTTATATTAATTAAACCAGCTACTAGAAGGAATACTACACTTTGAAGATTATATTAAACACACCAAAATGGTTCAAAAGAATAAAAAAAGAATGCCAGAACATGTAATCAGATGAACTCTGAGTAAAAATACCACCTCAACAAAATAACAGGAATCATGATTGTTCAAGAGTAACTCATTATTAGTTATCTTAATTCTCTAACAAAAAGATATTAATGGACTGGATTAGAGAATATGATACGTCTTTTTGCTGCCTCCAAGAAATAGATCATTAGTGATAGGCACTACTTTGGGATGAAATGTATTATTAGCAAAATACAACAAATAACAAGCATAAAAATAACAATATTTGATAAAATGAATTTTAAACAAAACATACTCAGAAAAGAGAGATAAATATATTTTATATTCATTAAAGGAGAAAGCCACAAAGAGGATATTACACTTTGAAACACTTATGTACTAAATACAGATACACAAAATTTTATAAAGGACACTATCACAGCTAAAACCATAGATTGAACCAACAGTGACATGGGGTTACTTCAATTTCCCACTATCATCAATAGACAAGTCACTTAGACAAAAACTAAATAGAAAAACTTTAGAGTTAAATGACACAATAAATGAAATTGGTCTTATCAACATTTCCAGCCCATTCTCTACAAATACTAAAGAATATACTTCCTTCTCAACATCCTATAGATTTTCCCCCAAATGACCACATATTTGAACACAAAGACAGTCTCAACAGTTTTAGAATAACTGAAATGACATCCTGTGTTCTAACTGGCCACAAAGGAATATCGCTAGATATCAACAATGATAGAAAAGACAGAGAATACATAACTTATACACTACTAGTGCGTAACTAAAGAATACACTAATGGAAGAGAATCAGGTAAATGGAGAAATAAAGTAGGAAATTAAAATATTCAATATTCATATAGTTTAATAAATATAAAACAAAATATATCATAATCTATGGGATAAAATGAAGGCAGATATAAGGGGGAACTAATTACCCCAATCAAAAAAAAAAAAAACCGACTTAATGTTGCTATGAAGGCCTTAGAAAGATAAAATAAAAGGAGACAAAAAAGCACACAAGTATATTGGAAAGCATAATTGATATTATGGTAGAAATTAATGAAATGGAAATGAAAAAATGCAAAATGAAGTGATGGCTCCTTAGAAAAATTAACAGGATTGAAAAATTTAAGTCACGTTAAGAGAGAGAGAGAGAGAGAGAGAGAACCTAAATAAGTAAAATAAAATGTAAAAAGGAAAATGTTACATCAGAAAATGAAGTGTTTAAGTCTATAATTCATAAATCTTGAAAATTTTAAAGGAATAAAAAGATTTTTAGATATATGTGACTAACAATAATTATATGAAATTAAGCAAATAACATAAGTGATTATAATTCAAATTAAACTTGCAACAGACATTTAGAGTGCATTTTAAAAGCTAATATTTCTTTGCCATTTCACAAAACATTGAATTTATATTTCTTTCCTTCAACATCTTTATAATCTTAGCAACGATTATTTTCTCAGAACATTTGACTTCATACCTAATTAGCACTTAATACTCAAACATCTCTTATAACTAATGCATGTTGCCAACAAGGCATTGGCAAGCTTTGATGTTTTATAGTTATGGTTGAAATCCCTGTCAAACGTCCAAAACAGTGATTATCCATGTAGTTGACTGAAAAAAGAATCAACTCTTTCAGGTCTTAGGCATTTGTACCCCTGAAAGAATTGGCATTATGTCTAAATGAATATTTGAAAATTATTCTTGCTCAGTTGAAGAGCCTTAGAGATACTTCCTTGTGGAGGGGAAATATAGTGGGAAAAATAATTACTAGTCAATGCATAACCAGAGAGATTTAGTTAATTTGCAGGCACCATTGAACATTGCATTGTTCTATTCAAGTCAAAATACTCTGAAGAGGTTCTATACAATTTCTTTTATTTGGGATTTCATTTAGAGATTTGATTTTTTTTATTGGATTCCTTTATTTTTGTGTCTGTACTTTTTGTAACATATTGTAACAAGAGCTTTGTGTGGGATTATTGAGTGCATTATTTTTTCAATGTGGTGAAAATTATCTTACAGAAACAATTTAAGTCAAGAAAGATTTATTTTTTACTCGTTGTTTAATTATGACATTGCCTGGGGTTGAGGGAGGGGTATAAGAAAACAACTCTCAGCAATTATAAAATTTCAGTTGTATCCAATGACATTTTAAATTTGTATCTGTATTGCCTTGTAAAGATAACAATGTAATTGTAAAGTTAACAATGAAGTATTGGGTACTTTAAGCATGTTAAGCATGTTAAGAAGATACTGTTCTTACCAACACATACACAAGCAAAACAGGTAAAGATAAAAGGATAAGAAAAGATAAACCAGAAGCACAGTGGCAAATAAAACATGTATTGTCTTGTTTTTAGAAACTAAAAATATTGAGGCACAAATATTTAAAGTAAGCTATTTGAGAAGAGGAAGGGAACTAGAAAGAGATGGACAGTAGTACATCAGAGAATTATTGTGGGCAAACATGATCAAAGTGTACAATACATGTATGTGAAAATGAAATTGTGAAACTCATTATTTTGTTCAAGAAACATATACTAACATGTTTATAAAGAATACCAGTAAATTTTTTCAAATGGTATGTATATTTGACAGCTTGATTGTGATATTTTTATTATAGGTTTATGCACAGACTTCCAAACTCAACAAATATTATGCATTAAACAGGAGAAACTTTTATGTATACTGATAATCTATTGAAAGGTTAAAAAACAGAGGAGTGGAGTAAAGAAAATGAGGAAAGAAGTAGAGATGGAGGCAAGAGAGAGTGAATAAAGGAGGGAAGGGCATTCACATTCTCGCTGAAAGTGCATAGAAATAAGTTGATCCCTATTAGTTTCCTGCTTTTAAAAAAGATATTCTGGATCTATGTTTTTAGCATTTTCAAAGTTCTTGGGAAACTAAGTAACTACATCTTTTGCCTGCCCCTAGAAGCATTGAAGGTGTGACTGCTGTGTCACATGTGTGTCAGGAGATGGCAGAGAGAAGAGAGCCTGTGTCTATGTTCAGTCTACTAACCTAAGAACATCTGAATGATTAGTAACCTAATATTTCCTGGAAAAACTGAGCCTGCAACAGCTACAAGTCTGATGCCAGGGAGCTCATCTGAGATACTGTCAGGCCCCAACAGATCTGAGGACCAGGAACAAGAAGATTTTCTTTACACAGGGCAACAAAGGGATAGCCAAGGGTATTCCCAGTGGGGCCGCAGTATTGATAGAGTAGCAGAAGTCAGATGCCTTGTAGCAGACCAACAAGTCAAGCAGAAAGTGTGTATAAAAGGGAATATTGAGGGACACACTGTGACATACTACAGCTTTCCCAGTATGATTTTATTTTCACTGTTGAGGGGGAGGGTGCAAGTGTGGAGACCAGGAGACAGGAGACAGAGGGAGAGAGGGTAAGAAGCCATGGCAGGTGATGTTAAGATTCTGCTCTGTGTATTTACAGATTGTTATTAATGTTCTCAAGGGATGGATGGTACCGGGCTTTGTATGTTTAAGTGGGCAATTATATCTTATCAATTGTATCTAAGATTATTGTGTTATGTGTTCTTTTATGTGAGGGTTTGAGTGAAGGAAAGTGTGTGGCTGGGATGTGTTTCCACCAAGATATCTAGCAGATATCTTGGGGCACCGCGGTGTTGGACCTAGCAGGTAAAAGACACCATTACTTTTTTATTTTTCTATTTTTACAACAACAGATGGCCCTAAAAGGTGATGGGCAAGAATCCACTTGTAATCTTAAGAGTTGAGAGAAAGTTTTTATTTTCTAAGTAAGAGGAGACCGGTGCCATGTTAAGTCATGTGATATCTTAAGCGCGGGAATTCAAACAAAGAAATGGGGAAGCTACCTGGGCTGGCAGGCTGTAGGTCCCTTGCTGTGTGATAAGTAATGGCAGCTCAGAGAGTTAGAGATTAAAAGCTGTTTTTTAAAGAAAGTTGTTTAGAAAGTCTTTCAGGATACTCATATTCTTTTTAAGGTGGGCTCCATGGGAATTTTGGGTTGAAATCCTAGTTAGATAAGCTACTTCTTAATTACAGGTATTATTAAAAGTTGATTGAGTTTGTTTTTAGAAAGAAGAGAGTAAAGAGATTACCTGAATCATGTGGGGATTTTCATCCACGGTTCAGAACTTAGATAGGGAAAAATTAGTCACTAACTCCAAGTAGAGAGTTGTGATGAAATGTCTGTAACACCAGGGAGAGTGAATGCAGGCATATATTGTAGAAGTTATTAAGGTCAAAGAAAAATCTGTTACTCTGGGTAGAGATCTTAACAGATGGATATATTTTGGGCTAAAGTCCTGAGTTTTAAGTTGTTTGTTGGTTTTAGAATTGATAGGTGTTTAAGTTTGTTTTACGGAGAGTAAAGAGATTACCCAAATAACGTGGAGATTTTCATCTATGGTTCGGAACTTAGATAGGAAAAATTAGTCACTACCTCCAAGTAGAGAGTTGTGATGAAATGTCTGTAACACCAGGGAGAGTGAATGCAGGCATATATTATAGAAGTTATTAAGGTTAACTAAAAATCTGTGGCTCCGGGTAGAGAGCTTAACAGATTGAGATATTTTGGGTAAAAGTCCTGGTTTGATGTGTTGCTTATTGATATTGGAATTGATAAAAGGTGTTTAGTTTGTTTTATAAATTATCCTGCTAAAGGCCATATGGCTCATTGATTCCGGCTAGCTAGGGTTTGTGATTACTTTTGATATCTACCACCACAGGAAGCTCAGATTCTCTTAACGTGGTCTCCATGGGGATTTTGGGTTAATTTCCTGGTATCACAGAGTACAAAAGCTTATCAGGCTAATTGTTTAGCTTACTTCCTTTTTTAAAAAATTGTTTAATCTTCATGATGGGTGTGACTTTGAGTTTTATGGTTATATTATTACTCTGGGAAAGAGTGCAAGATACAAGCTTTTCTGGTTTCAGACTAAGGAACAGTAATTTGGGAGAAAATTTTTGTCTTTTGTGTTTTAAAAAAGTGTGATTCAGCTCTGGAAACCTCATGAAGGTCATACTGATCAGATTTTGATAGAGGGTAGACTGCCTGAAAAATTTATTCAGGAGAATCAAACAAAAGATATCTTGATTCTAAACTTTGTCTTGAGAGTTGTATTTTTACAGAAAATTAACACCTACTTGGATTCCCTGGTCTCAGGACTTTCAGTTGCGTCCAGTCAGGACATAATGGCTACAGCATTTGGTTTTCATTCTTCCAAACCTTAACCTAAGGATATCTCAGCATACATGTACAGCTTGAAGAAGTTATAGAGCAGTCATCACTCCCAATTCCCTGGACTTGGGGGGACTAAAGTAGTTATTCTAAAGTTGTTTTTTATGAGGAATTTAAAACTAATTGTAATTTAACAGGAGTGAATTAGGTAGATTGAGTTATACAGTCGTAATCTTATTTGTTAACTAAGCTAAAATCTTATTTTGCTTTGATATAGAACTTATTTGTTAAGTTTAAAAGTACCAGGTTTAGAGCCAGTCCTTCTATTGTTACAAACTTCTGGAGTTGATTACACCTGGATTAAGGGACAAAGCAAACATATTACTGACTTTGTGAGAGAACTTTCAAGATATTATTAAAAAGAATTGACAGTCCAGATTTGTCTTATACAGAGAGTGGTTTCCAAAAAAAGTCAGAAATCCACAAAATTTGAGATTTAAAGTTATTTATCTTTTTGTTGAGACATATCTGTCCTAACAGTTCCCCCTTTGGTGGATTTAATGAAGGATTTGAACATCCTACCTCCACTTGAGGCAATACTTTGTGGCTAGGCAGCCACTGGACAAAACTGCTTGTTTCATCTGTCTGCAGACTAATACTGTCAAGAAAGGACAAATTGCAGAATAGTTGATGGATAAATCTCTGCCAAGACAGGGGGTGATCAGCCCTTCAAAATCTACATTTCAAGAGTCTGTCAGTTTGATTTTTGGGCAAAAGGCTGAAGACTTGCACTAGATGTTGCTAACGGGGACTGTGCAAAGGTGGAGATTTGTCTCTAAAACCTCTCAGTTCCAGAAGCCATGTTAGGCTTCCTATGTGTATAGATATTTGGTCATTCTCAGATTTCTGACGGGGTTGAAGACTGATTATAGTCTCATAGCTTATCAGGCTGTATAACTCTGAATATACATATTATTGGATAGTTATCAGATAGTATACAAGTTAGCCAAGATATAATATAGATTTTAAGCCTTTCTTAAGCTGGAATGAAGAACTAAATGTTCTGTCTAACTGACATAGTGATGGACTGGGTGTTGAGTATATCATATGATTTTATAAATTGTAGAATGGTAATAATGTTACTCAATTTATGTATAAGTGAAAAAGGCTTTTTAACTGGACAAAAGGGAAATAAGTTGTGGTTTTGCCCTGAAGTTATTCAGATTTGATGTTAATTCCACTGCCCAAGGACTACCAGTCACATACTCAGAACTCAGGTGACTTCCCAGAACCACCTCCCCATTGAATTTGTAAAGTACAGGTGAGACACAGGTACAGGATAGAAGGAGGCATATCATTGGAGGAGAAGGAAGGATGGGTGGGAGAGAAGTTTGAAGGAAGAGGAGGAGACTAGAGGAAAGGGGAGAGACAGGAGACAGAGGGAGAGAGGGTAAGAAGCCATGGCAGGTGATGTTAAGATTCTGCTCTGTTTATTTACAGGTTGTTATTAATGTTCTCAAGGGATGGATGGTACCGGGCTTTGTATGTTTAAGTGGGCAATTATATATTATCAATTGGATCTAAAAAAATTGTGGAGACCAGGTATGAGGGGAAGGGGAGATGAGCGGGATTTATGATGGGACATTCATGAAGAATCAATAAAACGTTAAAAAATAAGTTTTCTATTTATTTTTATATAATTTTGGTACTTTGTATCATTATATATTTGTTTACTTAGATATAGTATTATTGAGTAAATTTTTATTAATTTACACATAATCTTGTCTGACATATCCTCTATTTCCTAAAATCGTTCTCTTTCAAGTTACTATTCATGAGTAGAGGCTTATTTTAGCCATCTTTTAATGGAACTAAATTTTAATTCTTTTTATCTTAATCATTTTATCGGAGAGGAGCTGAAGGGGTTTATAACCCCGTAGGCAGAACAACAATATCAACCAACCAGATCCCTCAGAACTTCCAGGGACTAAACCAACAACCAAAGATTACACAAGGACAGACCCATGGCTTCTGCTGCATATGTAGCTGAGGATGGCCTTGTTGGGCACCAATGGGAGAGGAGTCCATGGTCCTGTAAAGGCTCAATGCCCCAGTGTAGGAGAATGCCAGGGCAGGGAGGTGGGAGGGTTTAAGTGGGTTGTTGAGTGAGCACCTCCATAGAAGCCAGGTGAGAGGGATGGGAAAGGAGGTTGCCGGTTGCCGGAGGGGAAACCGGAAAGGGGGATAACATTTGAAATGTAAGTAAAGAAAATACCCAATAAAAGGAAAAAAATTCTTTCACTTGCATATTTTGAATGAAATTTGTTATGCTTAGTCCCATTTGTTAAAACTGCATCTCATGTAACACATGGACCTTTAAAGGTATTATTTTTCTATAAACATTGGTTAATATATATGTTCAAAATATAATATAGATTGTATTACAATTTTGTTTATTATATTTTTGTGGCATATTTTGATTTTTTTTAGCTCATCAATTATTTTAAAATTTTTAATTATTTTTGAGTTTTATAGTAATATATATTAATTTTAAAATGAATTGTGCCATGTTCATAAAACATACTACATGTGACATTTTCTTCTTAAAGTAGTTATTAAAATTTTTTGTATCAGTCTGTATGCTTGTCTATTGTATAAGACATGTATATGCAATGAATAAATATTTTGTTGTTACAGTGATTGAGCTCTCTATGTATTAACCCAGTCATCTGGCAAACAGGTATTCTTCAAATGTATATGCATTCTAAATTTTCACTTAGTCATATCAACTACTGAGAGTGGTCTATTGAAATATTTAGTCATGATTTCAAAGTTACATGTTTATTCCCTTAAGTATGACAATTTGTTTTATGTGTTTGAAAACTGCATTATTAAACAATGCATGTTTTTATAATTCCTATACTTAGTACCTCTATAATAATGACAGATTTTCTTTAACTTTTGTATGTATTGCATTCATATCAATTTACCTTTTATTTGTATAGCCATATTAATTAAACCACTTTATATTTACTGCTTTATGTCCTGTAATTTCTCTACCCATTTATGGCTCACTAAACTGTGTGTTGTGTGTGTGTGTGTGTGTGTGTGTGTGTGTGTGTGTGACTGTTTTTAAAGTATATTTCTTTGCCAGTAGAAAAATATGAGAGGAGTATCAGTCTATGTTAACCAGAACACAAAGGCCTCTTGAAGCTCCTCTGCTGTGGGTCCACACACATCACCAGTTCCTCATGAATGGAAATAATACTGCACTTGTGGTTGGCAATGGCTCTGGCACATGAAAAGCTAGCCTTACAGGTTGCAGTATTCCCTGGGTGGTCAATCTTTCCATTATGGGCTTCCCAAGGTTTCAAATTATGGTGGTGGGGTTGGGATAGAAAGACTCTTACTTGGGCTAAGAGAAGCGTCTTGACCCTGAAGTACCTCATTAAACATGAATTAGTTAACAACTGGGATGCCATGAAGAAAATCTGTTACCATACTTTCTACAATGAGATGCATTTTGTTATTGTGTTCACTCACCAAGGTATCAATGAAATAACTTCAAGACTAACTGTGAAGACCTAGATCATGTCTGAGTCCTTCAATACTCCAGATTTATATGTGTTAGCTGTCCAGGCCATGCTACTTTTCTATACCTCTAGTCATAGCACCTGCACTGTGAGGGGCTCTAGATATGATGTTAAGTCCACTGCGAAAGCCTCCATGTGCCATCAGGTACCTAGAACTGGAGGGCTGGAATCTGACAAACTACCTCATAGAAATAGGAAGATCAACAATATCAACCAACCAGACCACACCAGAGCTCCCAGGGACTAAAGCACCAACCAATAAGTACACATGGAGGGCCCCATGGCTCCAGCCATATATGTAGCAGAAGATGGCATTGTTTAGCATCAATAGGAGGAAAAGCCCTTGGTCCTATGAAGGCTCATTTCCACAGTGCAGGGGAAAGCCAGAGTGTTAAGGTGGGAATGGGTAGGAGTGGAAGCATCCTCATAGAAGCAGAGATAGGGGTAGGGGGTATGGGAGAGGGGTAAAGGGCATAACCTTTGAAATGTAAATACATAAAATATCCAAGGAAAAAAATTAAAAAATAACAGATACATATTCTTATAATTTTTCCTAGAAAATAATTTGAGTTACATCCCAAAACATGCATGATTATGAACAATATTGACTTAACAAAAAAATACAGGGACAAAATGTTTAGTTACATATATTTAAGCCTATTTGTATACATTTCAATATATGTGTTGATCTTTACGTAGGGTATGGATCTGTTCATAGGCTGTCATTTCTAGAAGAAGCAAAATAAATCTTGTCTTTCATGAGTAAGAGAAATGAAACCACTGGACAACCTAAACATGAGCGGTTCTTAGTCACCTTTCTGTGAGAGTCAGGTTCTAAATCTTGCCTAGATTGTGCTAACATGGGGACTTAGATATGTGATATGCTAACATTTGGTTATATGTAAACCAGACTACAATATAAAGAATAAAAATTTTGAGAGAATTGTTAAAGTTTCAGATCCCATAAATTAAAGATTGTTAATGCAATGTTTCTGACAAAAAAAACAAAAAACAAAAAACAAAAACAACAACAAAAAACTTCAACAGAGGAAAGTGAAGGATTCCTATGTATAACATTATGGCTGAATCTTGGAAGGAATGCATGCATCCTTTTTGAATGATTTTCCTGCTTTAAGTTTTATCATTTCATTTTTCAAACTATCATTTATTTAAACAAAATAAAAGCAATGAACCAAAAAAGAAAGAAACAAAAGAAAGAAAGAAATCCTGACAGAATATAGCAGGATTTCAACACCATAGCCGAGTGGGAAATCATGGGTGAATAGAAACTGTGCTATGTTGTTCTGGATTTTAACCTGTATGTAGCCACTGCTATTGCCTCCATTGTTCCTGGAGAAGAGCTAGGATCTGCCCAATGGCCAGTTCATCATTATTGGTTACAGCTGGTTCCACTGCCCTGAGGCTCTCATACAACCTTCCATCTGTGGAATTCTGCTATATACTAGAAAATCCATTCAATTATATTACGGAGTGTGATGTCAGCATTCATACACATTCCTGTGCCAACACATGGCTTTCTGGTTACACTACTATGTTTGAAGGCATCAGTGGAAGGATGTAGAAGCAGATCACTGGTCTAGTTCACATAAGGATAAAGATCAAGATCATTGCTCGTCTTGAGCACTAGTATGCAATTAGATCTGTGTTTCCATCTTAGGCTCTCTGTCCAAAACCTTATAACATACTGTTCCTTACAATATCTGTCTACCAGCAACAAATAACTTATGTAGCAAATGCATACTTAACGTTGTTATTTTTAATATAATTTTCTGTGAAAAAGTAATTGTTTTTCTTTTTTCCTCCATCTTTATTAAATTGGGTATTTCTTATTTACATTTCAAATGTTATTCCCTTTCCTGGTTTCCAGGCCAACATCCCCCTAACCCCTCCTCTTCCCCTTCTATATGGATGTTTGCCTCCCCATCCTCCCCTCATTACTGCCCTCTCCCCAACAATCCCATTCACTGTGGGTCCAGCCTTGGCAAGGCCAAGGGCTTCCCCTTCCACTGGTGCTCCCTCCTAGACTATTCATTTCTACCTATGAGGTTGGAGCCCAGGGTCAGTCCATGTATATAGTCTTTGGGTAGTGGCTTAGTCCCTGGAAGCTCTGGTTGGTTGGCATTGTTGTTCATATGGGGTCTCAAGCCCCTTCAGCTCTTTCAGTCCTTTCTCTGATTCCTTCAATGGGGGTCCCGTTCTCAGTTCAGTGGTTTGCTGCTGGCATTCACCTATGTATTTGCTATATTCTGGCTGTGTCTCTCAGGAGAGATATACATCCGGTTCCTGTAAGCCTGCACTTCTTTGCTTCATCCATCTTATCTAGTTGGTGGCTGTATATGTATGAGCCACATGTGGGGCAGGCTCTGAATGGGTGTTCCTTCAGTCTCTGTTCTAAATTTCCCCTATCCCCTCCTAAGGGTATTCTTGTTCCCCTTTTAAAGAAGGAGTGAAGCATCCACATTTTCATCATCTTTCTTGAGTTTTCTGTGCATCTAGGGTAATTCGAGCTTTTGGGCTAATATCCACTTATCAATGAGTGCATACCATGTGTGTTTTTCTATGATTGGGTTCCCTCACTTAGGATGATATTTTCCAGTTCCATCCATTTGCCTATGAATTTCATGAAGTAATTGTTTTTGATAGCAGAGTAGTATTCCATTGTGTAGATGTACCACATTTTCTGTATCCATTCCTCTGTTGAAGGGCATCTGGATTCCTTCTAGCTTCTGGCTACTATAAATAAGGCTGTTATGAACATTTTAAGAAATAATCTCTATATAAGCTTCTTGGATGACAGTTTTGTTTACCGTAGTACTTTGGTTGTAGTGTTCTTTTTCCTGACGACACTAGCATTCAATGGCAATTAGTTGTCAACTCAATGGAACTTTGCCAAGACTATTATGTTTATTACATTTTCAAATTATTTTTTAAACTTCATATATTTTCTATCATGTTCTTTCCCCTCGTAGTAACTCCTCTCAAATCATCCTGACATCTCTATGCACCAACTTCATGTTCTCTCTCTCAAATAAAAAACAAAACGAAACCCACCAACAAACCAACCAACAACATCAACAAAAAAAAACCCCAAGAAAACAAAAACCCATAAATACACCAATCACAAACCATAAGCAACAAAACCATACACACACACACACACACACACACACACAAATGTACAAGTTATGGATTATGTTTAATGTTGGTAAAGTATTCCTAAGCATTATGTATGTTCTGGAGTGTGATTAAAAGCTTATTGTCTGTACAAGTTACCACTCTCACCAGCAATGGAGGAGTATTTAACTTACTCAACATCCTCACCCGTATGCACTATCTTTTGAGTTTTTGATTATAGCCATACTGACTGCCGTAAGATAGAATCTCAGAATTGTTTTGATTTGCATTTCCCTGGTGGCTAAGGATGTTGAACAATTCTTTAAGTGCTTTCTGGGCCATTAGATATTCCCCCCTGTCAAGAATTCTTTCTTTAGATCTGTACACATGGTAAATCAATTTGGCTGTTTCTCAGAAAACTGGAAATAGATCTACCTCAAGACCTAGCTATACCACTCCTAGGCATACAAGCAAAGGATGCTTAACAATATCACAAGGACACTTTCTCAACTAAGTTTATAGCAAATTTATTTCTAATAGGCAGAAACTGGAAACAACCTAGATGCCCCTTAACTGAAGAATGGATAAAGAAATTGTGGAAAATTTGCACAATGGAGTATTATTCAGCCATTAAAAGCAATGGCATTATGGAATCTCGAATAAATAGATGGAACTAGAAAAGATCAGCCTGACCCAGACCCAGAAAGACAAACATAGTACATACTCAGTTATAAGCAGATATTAGCCATCAGGTAAAGAATAACCATGCTATAATCCACAGACCCAAAGAAACTGAGTAGGGTTCAAGGAGATACATAATCTCACTGAGAAGGTGAAATAGAATAGACATCATAATGGACTCTTTGGAGGAAGAGTTGGGGATGAGAACAGAAGGTATCAAGTGGGGGGAGGATGGAAGGAGAGAGTACTGGAAGAGAAAACTGGAATGCAATCTCCAAAGAATCTATGAGATGACCCTATCTAAGACTTCTAGATACAGGGCTTATGTAGCTTGAAACAGCTATCCCCTATAACCTGGAAAGATTTCCAATTGAGCGATTTGGACACCAACCCAGACACAAAATTTTGACCTATAATTTGTCCTGCCTAAAAGGTATTCAGAGATAAAGATGGAATAGAAACTGAGAGAATGGAGGGACAAAATTGTAGCACTGAAGGACAGGTCATCCAGGGACTGCCCCACCATGTTATCCTTTCCATCCACAGTCTTCAGTTCCCCAACACTATTGTTGATACCAAGATAGGCTTACATACAGGAGCCTGGTACATCTGTCCTCTTAAAGGCTCTGTCAGCACTAAGATAGATGCAGGTACTCACATCCAACCACTGGACTGAGCCTGGGGACCCCAATGGAAGAGTTAGAAGATGGACTGAAGGAGCTGGAGGAGTGGTTGGTTGGGGGCACACCCTCTTAAGGGCAAAGGGAAGGGGGATGGTGTCTGGGGTTTGGAAAGGGAGACCAGCAAGGGGGATAGCTTTTGAAATATAAACAAACAAAATGATTAAGTTACCAAATAAAAATATATATAAAGCCAATGATTAAAATACATCTGCAAATAATGGTATTTTGACTTTTCCTTTCTTGTTTATATCCTTGATATTCTTTTAGTTGTCTTATTCTTTAACCAAATTTTAATAAATATATTTGAAAGGGCTATAGAGATAATGTATAAACCTTATATTATTCCTGGAGTTTAGTGGAATTGCTTTAAATTTTTCCCCATTTAATTTGATGTTGGCTATTGGCTTGCTGTAAATTTTTTGCATTAGGTTTATATATGTCTCTGTTGTCCCTAATCAGTCCATTTCCTTTATGATGAAGGGGTGTTGAATTTTCCCAAAGGCCTTTCAGCGTCTAATGGCATGATCACATGTTTTTTTTTTCTTTCAGATTGTTTATATGGTGGATAACATCGACAGGTATCTGTATGTTGAACCATACATGCCTCTGTGATGAAGCCAAATTGATCTTAGCAAGTGGTTTTCTAAATTTTTCTTGTGTTTGGTTTGAAAATAATTTATTGAGTACTTTTACATTTATGTGAGTAGATAAAGAAAATGTGGTACAATTGTACACAATGGACTGTTGTTCTGCTGTCAAAAAATTACATCATGAAAATTTCAGGTAAATGCATGCATTTAGAAAAGATCGCCCTAAATGAGCTAACCCAGACTCTTAGCCTCTCTGGAGCTGTGAATAGAAGAATGATTATCCTTTACTTAAGAGTTAGTGTCCACTTATAAGGAAGTACATACTGAGTTTGTCTTTCTAAGTAACAAGGGGGGTTCAAGAGTGGATGCATGGATCTCCCTGGCAAAGGGAAATAAAATAAATTTTGTGGGTGGACTGGATGTGGTCAGGATTAGAACAGGAGGGATAAGGTGAGGATGGTAGGGATTAGGTGAGAGTGGTAGGGATGCATGAAAAGAGTACACAGAAATGACTGGAATTGGGGTATATTTTGGGGGAACAACATTGAAACCCAGTTAAGTGAAAAATTCCTATAATTTATGAGTGAACCCAGTGGTGCTGAACTTGTTTGAGTGGCCAACCGATGATTGTTTCAACTTAAAGTCCACCTCATTAGAGCAAGCTACTGCCTTGAGTGCTGGGAACCAGTGGCAGGATAATGCAAAGACACAGAATAGAACTAAACATGACTGGCAATGTCAATGAAATTATACCTAATGATATTTTGCTGTACTTGTAGATCAGAGACTAGCCTAGTTGTTATCAGAGATGCTTCATCTAGCAACTGATGGGAGCAGATGCGAGACCCTGACCAAAAATTAGGTGGAACTCAGGAAATTCTGCAGAATAAGATGAAGTAGGGGATTGGCAAGAGCCAGAGAGGCCCAGAGAGTCAACTAAGCAGGGTTCACAGTGTTTCACAGAAACTGAAGCACAAAACATGGACCATGTACCATTCTGAGCTAGGTCCTCTGCATGTACTTATGGTTGTATAGCTTGGTGTTCTTATGGTACTCTGAACAATGAATCTTGGAGTTTTGTGTCTCTGAATCTTTTGCCTGTGCTTGGAACTATTTTCTTCCTATAGGTTGCCTCATCCAGCCTTGATCTGAGTGTCTGTGGCCAACCTCATTGTGTCTTCTTAGGCCGTGCTGGTGAATATCCCTGGGATTGCTGTTCCTTTGTATTTTTTATTTTGTTGGAAAGGAAAAGGAAGAGGAGTTGATCTGAGGGAGAGTAGAGTTTGGGGAATGGACTGGAGTTGTGAAGGGAGGAGAATTGGGATGCAATATATGAGAGGAATAAAAAGTTTTTATAAAACAAAAGCAGAAAACCCAGTGTCCCTCTGTTCCAAAAATAAAAGTAAGATAAAAAAAGGCAAAAAAAAAAAAAAAAAAAACCAGAAAAATTTTTCTTCCCAGTGGGTATCAGTGAAAATACAGCTTCTTGGTAAGGAATGGAGTTTTGCACACTTCCTTTTCTCAGTACTGGGATTTTGTCTGGACTGAATTTATTCAGGTTTCATGCTTGCTTGAAGTTTGTGTGTGCAACATCACTGATGTCTGGAAAACTTGTTCCTTGGAATAAATACCTACTCTGGTCAATGCAATTATTCCATCTATTCTTTCACATCGATCCCCAAACCTTGAGAACAGTGGTTTTATAAAAATATCACACTTTGGGCAAAATGTTCTAATGTCTCTCACAGCCTGCCTACTGTCAAATTGTTGATCTTTGTGTTAGTTACCACTCGATGATGGCTAAGTGATGCACTGATCTATGGATATAGTAATATATTACTACAAGTCATTATATTCCATGTACATTTTGTAGAATAATAGTAGTATGTTTCTCCCTTGGCCCATGGCCTATGTAGTCTCAGGTTGTTTCCTACTTTAGCAGTGTGGTATAGTGAGTGAACCTTAAATCAAATTTTAAAAGGGAGTTGGTTTTTCCCATAGCATTTATGCCACGATTTCATAGGTACGTCTTACTGATGATAGTTGCAGGGTGTGTAGCTGGCTGATATTGATGACTATTTTTTGTCTTCCAGTAAAATACATAGAAAACTTACAGAACTATGACCATTATACATTGGTTGTGAAGTTTTTAGTTGTACACTGACTCAATTTCTTCATGTCTGATAACATAAACAAGTGGTTTCTTCAGCAACAGTGTCTATTTTTTTAGCCTCATGTACTTTATTGTATATATTTTTATTTACATTTCAAATGTTATCTACTTTCCCAGTTTCCCCTCCAGAAAACACCTATCCTATCCTCCCTCCCCCTGCTTCAATGAGGGTGCTACCTTACTCACCTACTCACTCCTGCCACACAGTCCTGGAATTTGCCTACAGTGGAGAATCTAGCCTTCACAGGACCAAGGGCCTCTACTCCCATTGATGTCCAACAAGGCCATGCTCTGCTACATATCCAGCTGGAGCAATGGGTCACTCCATGTGTACTCTTTGATTGGTGTCATATTCCCTGGTTGTTCTGGGTATCTGGTTGGTTGATGCTGTTGTTCTATGGGTTGCAAACTCCTCCAACTCCTTCAACCCTTTAACTCCTCCATAAGGGACCCTGTGCTGAGTCTAATGCTTGGCTATCTGCCTCTGTATCTGTCAGGCTCTGGCAGAGCCTCTCAGGAGATAGCTATATCTGGCTCCGGTAAGCATGAACTTCTTGGTATCTGCAATGGTGTCTGAGTTTGGGGTCTGTATATGGCATGGATCCATAGGTGGAGCAGTCTCTGAATAGTTATTCCATCAGTCTCTGCTCCACACTGTCTCTCCTTATCTCCAAGAACTGAAGCGTCCATGCTTTGGTATTCCTTTGTCTTGAGCTTCAAGTAATCTGTGAATTATATCTTGGGTATTCTGAGCATTGGGCTAATATCCACTTATCAGTAGGTACATACCATGTGTGTTCTTTTGTAACTTATTTACCTCACGTAGGATAATATTTTCTAGTTCCATCCATTTGCCTAAGAATTTGATGAAGTCATTATTTTTATTCCTTAGTAGTACTCCATTGTGTAGATGTATCAACTTTTCTGTATCCATTCTTCTGTTGAAGGACATCTAGGATCTTTCCATCATCTGGCTATTATAAATAAGGCTGCTATGAGCACAGTGGCGCATGTATCCTTGTTACATGTTGGAGCATCTTTTGGATATATGCCTAGGAGTGGTACAGTTGGGTCCTCAGGTAGTACTATGTCTGAGGAACTGCCAGCCTGAATTTTACAGTGGTTGTACCAGCTTGTAGTCCCACCAACAAGGAAGGAGTGTTCCTCTTTCTCCACTTCCTCACCAGCATCTGCTGTCACATCTGTTTTATATCTTAGCTATTCTGATTGGTGTGAGGTACAATATCATGGTTGTTCTGATTTGCATTTTGCTGATGACTAAGGATGTTGAACATTTCTTTAGGGGCTTCACATGCATTCATATTCCTCAATTGGTAATTCTTTGTTCTGATCTGTACTCCATTTTTAAATTTTTTTTTTCTGGAACATTTATGTATTTAAATTTTGAATGTTATTCTTTCCCCCCCCCATAACCCACACCATGCTTTTGAGGATGCTCCCCTCTCACCCACACACTCCTAACCTCAACCTTTGGCATTCCCCCCATTGGAGAAACAAGCCTTCACAGGACCAAGACTCTTTTGTCCCATTGATGCTGAACAATGATATCTTCTGTCACTTATTTGGCTAGTGTCATGGGTCCCTCCATGTGTACTCATTGGATGGTGAATAGAATTATTTAGTTCTCTAGAGTCTAACTTCTTGTTTTCTTTGTATATATTAGATATTAGTCTTCTATCAAATGTATGATTGGTAAAGATCTTTTCCCAATCTGTTGGTTGCCATTTTATCCTCTTGACAGTGTCCTTTGCCTTACAAAAGCTTTGCAATTTTATGAGGTGCCATTGTTGATTCTTGATCTTAGAGCATATGCCATTGTTATTCTGTTAGGGAAAATTTCCCCTCTGCCTATATGTTCAAGGCTCTTCCCCACTTACCCTTCTATTAATTTTAGTGTGTCTGCTTTTATGTCGAGGTTTTTTATCCTTGGATTGAGCATTGTACAACGAGATAATAATAAATCAATTTACATATTTCTACATTCTGACTTTCAGTTGAACCAGCACCATTTGTTGAATATGCTGTCTTCTTTCTATGGGATGGTTTTAGTTCCCTTGTCAAAGATAAGTGATCATAGGTATTTGGGCTCATTTCTACAACTTCAATTCTATTCCATTGATCTACCTTCCTGTCTTTGTACAAATACCATGCAGATTTTATCACAATTGCTCTGAAGTACAGCTTGAGGTCAGGGATGGTAATTCACCCAGAAATTCTTTTACTGTTATGAATAATTTTCACCATCCTAATTACTTTCTCATTCTGTTTATGCATTGAGAAGCGGATGGCTGTTGATTTATGTGAGTTAATTTTGTTATTTGAAATGAATTTGCAAATTGTTCTTTCTAAGTCCATGAAGAATTGAATTGGAATTTTCATGGGGATTGCATTGAATCTGTAGAATGCTTTCATCAAGCTGTCCATTTTTACTTTATTAATCCTGACAATCCATGAACATGGAATTTTTTTCCATTTTCTAAGATCTTTGATTTCTTTGTTCAGAGATTTGAAGTGCTTGTTGCAAGAGATCTTTCACTTGCTTGGTTAGAGTCACACCAAGGTATTTTATACCTTGTGAACGGAGTCCTTTCCCTAATTTCTTTCTCAGCCTGGTTATGCTTTGAGAAGAGGAAGGCAATTGATTTATGTGAGTTAATTTTATATCCAGTTACTTTCCTGAAGTAGTTTATCAGCTGTAGGAGTTCTCTGGTGAAACATTTGGGCTCAAGTATATTATCATATCATCTGCAAATGGTGATATTTTGACTTCTTTCTTTCCAATTCATATCCATTTGACCTCCCTTTGTTTTCTGATTGTTCTGGTTAGGATTTTGAGTAATATACTAAATACTTAGGGAGTGAGTGGGAAGCCTTGTCTAGTCCCTGATTTTAGTGGGATTGTTTCAGATTCCTCTCCATTTAGTTTGATGTTGGCTACTGGTTTTCTGTAAATTGCTTTTACTAAGTATAGGTATGGGTCTTGAATTCCTGATCTTTGCAAGACTTTTAACATGAAGTGGTGTTGAATTTTGTTAAATGTTTTCTCAGCATCTAATGAGAAAATCACATAGTTTTTTTCTTTGAGTTTATTTATAAAGTGAATTACATTGATGGATTTCCATATTTTGAACCATCCCTGCAACCCTGGCATGAAACCTTCTTGACCATGATGAATGATCATTTTGATGTGTTCTTGGATTTGGTTTTCTAACTTTTATTGAATAATTTTGCATTGATATTCATGAGGGAAATTCTTTGGAAGTTCCCTTTGTTGTAGGGTGTTTGTGTGTTTAAGGTATAAGCGTCATTGTGGCTTCAAAGAACAAGTTGGATAGTGTTTTCTCTAACTATTTTGTAGAATAATTTGAAAAGTGTTGGTATTAGGTCTTCTTTGAAGGTCTATTAGAGTTCGGAAGTAAACCCATTTGGTCCTGCGCTTTTCTTGGTTGGGAGACTTTTAATGACTGCTTCTATTTCTTTAGGGGTTATGGGATTGTTGACATAGTTCATCTGATCCTGATTTAAATTTAGTACCTGGTATCTCTCTAGAAAATTGTCCACTTTATCCAAATTCTTCAGTTTTGCTGAGTATAGACTTTTGTAGTGGTATCTGATAGTTTTTTGAATGTCCTCAGTTTCTGTTTATATACCTCCCTTTTCATTTCTGATTTTGCTAATTTGGATACTGTCTCTTTACCCTTTGGTTAGTCTGGCTAAGCGGTTATCTATCTTGTTGATTTTCTCAAAGAACCAGCTCCTGGTTTTGGTGATTCTTTGTATAGTCCTTTATGTTTCTACTTGGTTGATTTCAGCCCTGAGTTTGATTATTTCCTGCCTTCTACTCCTCTTGTGTTTCTTTTTGTTCTAGAGCTTTAGGTGTGCTGTCAAGCTGGGGACATATGCTTTCTCCTGTTTCTCTTTGAAGGCACTCAGAGCTATGAGTTTTCCTCTTAGCACCACGTCCATTGTGTCCCATAAGTGTGGGAATGTTGTATCTTCATTTTCATTAAATTCTAAGAAGTCTTTAATTTCTTTCTTTATTTCTTCCTTGACCAAGTTGTCATTGAGTAGAGCATTGTTCAACTTCCATGTACATGTGGGCTTTCTGTCGTTATTGTTATTGAAGACCAGCCTTAGTCTTTGGTGATCTAATAGGATGCATGATATGATTTCAATGTTCTTGTATCTGTTGAGGCCTGATTTGTGACTGATTATATGGTCAATTTTGGAGAGGGTACGTTGATGTGCTCAGAAGAAGGTATATTCTTTTGTTTTAGGCTGAAATGTTCTATAAATATCTGTTAAATTCATTCAGTTCATAATTTCTGTTAGTTTCTCTATATGTCTCTATTTAATTACTGTTTCCATGATCTTTGCATTGATGAGAATAATGGAGTGTTGAAATATCCCTAGTATTATTGTGTGAGGTTCAATGTAAGGGTTTGAACTTTAGTAAAGGTTTCATGAATGTAGGTGCTCTTGTATTTGGAGAATAGATATTTAGGATTGAGAGTATCTTGGGTATTTTTTTATGATGAATACAGGTTCTTCCTTATCTTTTTTAATGGTTTGTTGAAAAATATTTATTTGAGATATCAGAATACTATTCCAGCATTTCTTAGGATCAGTTTGCTTAGAAAGTTTTTTCTCCAAAAATACTTATTCTATTGGAAGTAGTGTCTGTCTTTTCCCTGAGGTGTATTTTCCTGTATGCAGCCAAATGTTGGTCCCTTCTTTTATCCACGGTCTCTTAATCTATGTTTTTTTATTGGGGAATTGAGTCCATTGATGTTGAAAAATATTAAAAAATAGTGATTGTCCTATGTTAATTTTCATTGTTAGAGGTGGAATTATGTTTGTGTGGTTTCTTCTTCTCTTGTGTTTCCTCTAAAAATTATATTCTTGTTTTTTAGGTGTAGGTTTCTTCCTTGTGTTGGAGTTTTCCATCTATTATCTTTTGTAGGGGAATTTGGAAAGATATTGTAAATTTGGTTTTGTCATGGAATATCTTGTTTCTCATATCTATGTTAATTGAGAGTTTTCCCGGGATACAGTAACTTGGGTTGGCATTTGTGTTCTCTTAGGGTCTGTATGACATCTGTCCAGGATCTTTGGGTTTCTTTACAGTCTCTGGTGAAGTCCGGGTGCAATTTGATAGGTCTCGTTTATATGTCCTTGACCTTTCCCCCTTACAGCTTTTAACCTCTTTCTTTTGTTTTGTGCCTTAGGTGTTTGAACTATTATGTTGATGGGAGGAATTATTTTCTGGTTCCGGGTTGAGTTCGTCATGTTCTTTTGTATGTTTATGGACATCTGCTTTCTTTGTTAGGAAGTTTTCTTTATAATTTTGTTGAATATATTTTGGTCAGCCTTTTAAGTTGAAGTCTCATTTCTCTTTTATACCTATTGGTCCTTAGGTTTGGTTTTCTCATTGTGTCTTGATTTCCGATGTTTTATTCAAGCAACCTTTTTCATTTCTTTTGCATTTTCAATGTGTTTTTTGATTTGAATTTTCTTCTAATTCTGTTGGTGATGCTTGCATCTTTTGCACCCTGGGTTTTCTATTCAGGATCATATCCTTGCTTTTGTTGTTTCTATTTCTATTTTTGATCCTGGATGTTTGTTCAATTCTTCACCTGTTGGTTGTGTTTTCCAATAATTTTTAAAGGATTTTTGTGTTTCCTATTTAAAGGCTTCTATGTAACTTCCACCTGTGTTCTATGTTTATTTCTTTAAAGTTATTTTGTCCTTAAAGTCCTCTCTATCTTCATCATGAGATGTGTGATTTTAAATCAAATCTTTCTTTCAGTTGTTCAGAATTGTCGAACTTGCTGTGTTGTGAGAACTGGGCTCTGATGATGCCAAGTAGTCTTGGTTTCTGTTGCTTAGGTTCTTGTGCTTGCCTCTTGTCATCTGTTTACCTCTGATGTAATTTGGTCTTCCTATCTTCGACTGGAGTTTGTCTCCCCTATAAGCCCATGAGCCTCTGATCGTAGGAGTGAGAGCACTCCTTGGAGACCAGCTTTATCCTGGCATGGTTTGGGGCTGGAGGGTTCTTGGAAAGCCTTAGCTCAAGGCGCAAATGGATACTGGAATGTACTTCTTGCATCTTAATAGGTATTTCTTTCTTTAGATTTGGGTTTTTTTCTATGATTTTATTAAAAATATTTTCTGTGCCATTCACCTGGATTCATACCTATTTTTTACAATAGTTTTGCTATTTTCACACTGTCCTGGATTTCCTAATGTTTTTCTGCTGATTTAACAGTTTCTTTGATTGAGATTGTTACTTCTTTTTTTTCCTCCTTATTATTCGTTTTATTGATATAAATTGATTATTATGTTGTAAGATATATACAAGTTTTACTTGCATCATTGATGAATTATTTTTCTATTTCTCTTGTATTTTTTTTTATTAACTTCAGTATTTCTTATATACATTTTGAGTGTTATTCCCTTTCCTGGTTTCCGGGCAAACATCCCCCTAATCCCTCCCACTCCCCTTCTTTATGGGTGTTCCTCCCCACCCTCATTGCCGCCCTCCCCCCCGACAGTCTAGTTCACTGGGGGTTCAGTCTTGGGACAGGGCTTCCCCCTTGCTAATTGCTCTTACTAGGATATTCATTGCTACCTATGGTCAAGTCCAGGAGTCGAACCATGCTATAGTCTTTAGGTAGTAACTAGTCCTGAGGAAACTCTGAGTTTAACGCAATTATTTGTACATATAGGTCTCGGCCCCTTCAAGCTCTTCAGTTCTTTCTCCTGATTTCTTCAACACAGGGGTCTAGTCTCAGTTCAGTCGGTTTTTGCTGCTGTGACCGCCTCTGTGTTGTATATTCTGGCTGTGTCTCTCAGGGCGATCCCATCCCGGCTCCTGTTGATGCTACACTTCTTTTGCTTCCATCCATCATCATTAGATGGCCCCAACCTTATATGTATGGGCCACATGTGGGGCAGGCTCTGGAATGGAATTCCTTCTGTGTCTGTTCTAACTTTGTCTCCCCTATATCCCCTCCCAAAGGTATTCTTGTTCCTTTAAAGAAGAGGTGAAACATTCACATTTGATCCATCCATCTTGAGTTCTTTTTGTTCTAGGCATCTAGAAATTAATTCAAACATTTGGGCTATTAACCACTTATCAATGATACTTGCTTCCACCATGTGTTTTTCTGTGATTGAGTTCTCCTGGGATATTTTCAGTTCAATCATTTGCCCTCTGAATTTCCACCAAGTCATTGTTTTTGATAGCTGAGTAATATTCCATTGTGTAGATGTACCACATTTTCTGTATCCATTCCTCTGTTGAAGGGCATCTGGGTTCTTTCCAGCTTCTGGCTATTATAAATAAGGCTGCGATGAACATAGTTTTTTATATGTTGGGGCATCTTTTGGGTATATGCCCAAGAGAGGGATAGCTGGATCCTCAGGCAGTTCAATCATTCTGAGAACCTCAGGCAGTTTGAAATGGTTGAACCGAGGTCAAAATCCCTGTTTTAATGGAGAGTGTTCCTCTTTCTCCACATCCTCGCCAGCATTTGCTGTTGCCTGACTTTTGATATGTGCCATTCTCGGTGGTGTGAGGTGAAATCTCAGGGTTGTTTTGATTTACATTTTCCTTGCACTGACTGAATGTTGGTGTTTTGTTCTTTGGGGTGTTTCTCAGCTATTCTGCGGCATTCCTCGG
>NC_046172.1:41551699-41680875 GCF_011064425.1 Rattus rattus | reverse complement strand
TCAGTATTACTTCGTTCAGTTACATGTGCTAACAAAAGTAAAATCAAATCTTAATTTTTACAGAGCTATTTTCATCTCTACAAGAATTCATTTGTGATATGATAATCTAAAAATATATATTTCAATGTGTTCCTATAAAAGTGATTTCATGTGCCTGGAATAAAAAATAAAATAATAATGGAAGGAAATTGGCATTTTCGTTCCTATTTTATTTTATCCCCATTATTCTCAACAGTTCAATATGGCAGATGGAACTGTGAGGATTCATTCTCACTGTCTGTATTGAAGGGTTAGCTTGGTTTTGAATGAAGTGTCTCTTATGAATGAGGACACTATTTGCCAGAAATAAACTATTGTATCTTTCTCTCGGGCCAATAATAGAAAATCTATTGTACTTCGAAAATGAAGAAATCCTACAGAATCATACAGCTAATGTACTTCTAGCAAATATTTTTAATTTTAATTTAAATTTTTAAACTCACCATATTTAGGGGCATGACGTGTGTGTGCATGTACACAGACACACCATAAACATTGAAACTTGGGGTTATGGTTTAGATTAAGCTGGAATTTTCATTTCTCTCACTTGTAAGTTATAGATAATTGACAAGGCTAGTATTTGCCTTGTATGGATGGGCTAATTACTTCCTTATGATATGGTTAGAAAGGATGAAAAGGGCACATTTCCCATTTCATCTTCATATCTTCTCTAGGATTATTTTAGCCTTTAATCGATTGCACATTCCTTCATTCAAGAATTAGGACTTTTCAATAATTTTGGCAACCAACTTCATGTGGATGATTCACAAACATTTCTCTATTTGTTTTTAGATTTACCTTTCCATCATAAAAACTATTTAGACATGATGTGTGTGTGTGTGTGTGTGTGTGTGTGTGTGTGTGTGTGTGTGTGTGTGTGTGTGTGTGTGTGTGTGTGTGTGTGTGTGTATACCCACCTGGGGACTATGAGCATCCTTCTCTATCACTCTGATTTTGTCACTGGAAGCAGAACCTTTCACTGAAGCTGGCACTCCCTGATTTTCTACCAGTCCATAGTCCAACAAGCACCACTGATCCTGCCTCAAATAGCAAGAGTTAGTGGTGTGCACACTCCTCTCCAGGCTTTTTATGTGGGGGGAAAGGGGGTGTACAAATTCAGTCACACTCAGCTTATCCTTTTCTCAACCAATTTAGAACATTTTCCCTTTAAATCCAAATTTGCTTCTATAAGCTAATAAATAAATAGATTGTCATTAGTAGAATGAAAAGAAATTTCATGATCAAATGCATCTGAGAAACTGAGTACAAAATTAAGAAAATATCTTACTGTAGGATTACCAATCACTTTAATATGCATGTCATTCTGAAACTGTAAAGAAAGTCTGTATGTGGGAAGCAGAATTTCCCTGGGTTACAGACTACAGAATTCCTTTTGGGAAGGCACAGAAAAGGCCCATATGGAATAATTAATGTGATATAGAACAGTCTTACAGGATTACATGGTGTAATTATTATGGTGTTTGCTACTTCCTTTTCCCTTGGTCCCATATTTTACCAATTACTAACTAGCAAATAATTGTGGTTCACCCTATTGAAAGCCCACTTGTCTGAACTATCTCCTCTAAGATTCAGCCCCAGCGACAGGGAAGCTTTCCTTACATCACTATGTTAGCCTATCACTGTAAACTTTCAATGACTAACTTCTGCAGAATTTTAAAATTATCTCTACCAAAAAAATAAAAATAAAAATATTTATCTCACTGTCATGGATTTCAAGGGGGAAGAATAAAGAGATATATACAATGTCATAGGTAACAGATATAACACGTCAGTATTGTAAACAAATATATATATATATATATATATATATATATATATTCCTTGCTTGTATGGGAAGTAATCTCATATTTTCAAGAAAGTTGGATCAAGGGGGAAGCATAAAATTGTACATATACTCAGTGCCACAGGTAACATTCTACCACATTGGTGTTGTAAATGAAAAAAATATAATCCATGATTACATTAGAAATAAATTCATATCCTCAAAAAAGTTGGATAAGGATGATACTGGTCCTGGAATTTCTAAGTGAAAATTTTAAAACAATCAATGTTTTCAAAATAAAATGTCCTTTGAATGGAACCTTGGAAAATATAGAAATATGTAAATATGAATAACAAAGTAATCATGGTACAATCTTTTCCCAGATACACACATTGCTAATGATACGTGAAAATATTTTGTTTGTTTCTTTTTGAGACAGAATATCTCTGTGTAGAACAGATTGGTTAACAATATCTACCCATCTTCAGCCTCAGTTTACCAGAACTGAGAATACTCTTCTACTTTACCATGGTCACCTGAGGCTTGGAATTTTATTTTAGCTACTTTCTACAAGTTAACATTTTCAATGGCTTGGTTTCTAGAGTTTCCTAAGAAAAGTGTTGATGAATTATTCCAAAAGCTTAATTTAAAAAGCATAGGATGGCTAAGCTAAATATCTTATCACTGCTTTTCACTAACATTTATTTTAAATATATACACGGAAGGTATGTGGGTGTTATAAGTTGATAAGCACAGTATAATTTATGTAGAAGAATCTTATTAAAACAAGATCTGTTTTATTTCCAAAATAATCATCTGCCTGAACTGAACTTTGATTTAATATATTTGAATACTTAATCTTTATTTAATATATTTGGATAGTTAATCCCATAAATACAGTAGAATATTTCTCTGCCTTACATATATTAAAATGGAGCATCTGCTAATATTACTGATGAGATTGCAGATATGACTCAAACTGTAAATATTTATTTGAATTAGTATAAGGTTCAGTGTTCCTCATACTCATCATTTCATAAATGTTCTTGCCTAGACTGTACCAATACCTCTCAACCTGCAAGAATTTACATTCGGTGGGTCAGCGTAAGAAAATGAATGGTAATAAATGAAACTGACACCAAATAAGTAATTTCAACAATAGAAAAGTTTTATGTAGCATATGTTTATAAGTGTTAATGTCACAACACTCAATTTGACTAAGTCAGCCCATAGGTTTTTAAAGTGAAAAAAACTTTTAAAAAAAATTCACTGTACCAAATCAGAGGGAAAATGAAGACAAAGGGGTATGTGCAAAGGCAGAGAGGATAGGGAAGAGTTTTTTTAATATATAGATGGAAGTAGATTAGCAGGGCTGGAAAGAACAAACACAGGTACTTTTGCAATCTACTTTAATTGTAGTAGTGATAGACTTCCATTCAAATTAATCTCCTCTTACTTGTCTTTCTTGTACAATTTAAAGCATAGACTTCATATGATACATATGACACATCTAGATATGACTTTACACAATCATATGTAGAGTTGCCTTGATACCGTTTCATACGCAGTTGTGTAAACAACAGTCATGTGAATCTATTATTTCATGATGCTGAAGGATTAAAGAGACATTATAAGATGCTGCCTTGATCATTTTTCTGCCACAGATTATACAGCTACTAGACCAGTGTAAGATGTAATGAAAATCACTCCACACACCAACCACTATTGTGTTTGCATGAATCATTGACAACTGGAATTTTGATTTCCACAGTTGTAAATGAAGGGTTGGAAATTATCCTCCAGGCCCTTTCAATTAGCATTATCTAAGTCCTCGTTGTTTACCATGGCTTCCTGAGCCAGTAAAATAGCAAAACTGGAGCCACAAATCCAGTTTTCTTTTACTATATCTGTATATCTATACAAGCTATCTTTTACCTTTTATCCCCCTGCCTTCATTTCTTTCTCCCGCACCCAGCCAAAAGCCCCTTGACCTTTTCTCCTTGTCTTTTCTTCACTTCCCTACAGGTCTTTTGCCCTCGGGTGCTTTGTATCTACAAATTGCTATTGTACCTAGCACAAAGGTACAAAATTTGCACTTCAATCATGCCATCTCCGTCCTCATTAACTGAGGGCAAAAAAGAAAGAAAGGGGTGACAAAAAAAAAAAAAGACACAAAAATCTTAGGCAACTGAACTTTAGTAGCATTGGAGATAGAAAGATCATTTTCTAGGACCTAATTAGATCTGGAGTAGAGCTGTAACTGAAGAGAAAAGCCCAGGGTCATCTTCTTTTTTTTTTTTTTTTTTTTTTTTTTTTTTTTTTTTTTTTTCATACCCATGTAAACGACCATCTCTTTTGCTCTCAAAACTGTCTATTTACCTATCTATTTTTGCATAGCATCTTGTTAAGGATTGTACTTGATCACGAAGAAATGCAGAGGATTGGAGTCCACAGCACTTTAAAAGAATGTGAAACAACATACAAAGACAGAATTATTAAGAGAGTAAAGTTGCATGAGCTCATTACAGTGGGTCCTAATGCAGTCTAACTGATAGCCTTACAAGAAAGGAGATAGCAATACTGACTGGACGAGAATAAAGATCACAGGAACAAAGTACAGCAGTCTATTGAGGGATCAAGTCAACTGATATTTCTTAGCCTTGAGAATTGGAAATGAGTGGCTTTATTATTTAAGGTGCTCAAACTGTTCTGGAAGGTTCTGTGACATTTTTAGCTAAATAATACATTTCTTATTATACTTTCAACACATTTCACATTTTAATTGAGAGCACTGAATAAGTTAAGAATATGACATTTAAAAATATGTAGAAATTATTTGAGGAACTGTAACTTCAAAATCGCCTATTTGTCCTGATGTCGTTTACATACAGTACACCATTAAGATTCTTTGGAAAGGGATGTCTTTCACAAATCAAGGCTACAACATATCCTTAAATGCAAAGATCAGTAATTATAGCTGCAGTGAACTTGAAGGATCACTCTATGGAGGCTAGCAAGATGATGCAGCCAGTAGGCTGGTGTTGGTGTTCTATTCTCAGGATGCTCATGGCAGGAAAACTTGAATTTTAAGTTGTCCTTGGACTTCCACTAATGGCTTATAAGGAAGGCACACACACACACACACACACACACACACACACACACACACACACACAGGTGGGGTGGGGGGGGAGAAAGAATCAAATTCAGAAGTGACTTAAATGATTAAGTGATCAAGATCCTCCACTGGCATTTTTTGTTCCTTCACATACCACTGAGAAACATCCCTAGAATGTACTACTGTAATTCAGATATCCATTTGTTATGTTCACAAATATATTTATATCATCTAAACATGAAAACAATAGTTTGGCCATTTCACTCTCTAGTCATCATCCTTATGTAACATACAATAGAAACTAATATGCTTTTCTCTTAAAAAATAAATTATCTTTTGTACAAAGAATTAACCAAAGAACCTAAATACTAAAGGGGGGAATAAAGAAAATAGTTATATGTCCTGTACTATTCTTTTAACCTTGGAAACACACACACACACACACACACACACACACACACACACAGAGAGAGAGAGAGAGAGAAAGAGAGAGAGAGAGAGAGAGAGAGAGAGAGAGAGAGAGAGAGAGAGAGAGAGAGAGGATTGACCAACTGTTTTCCCTGCTAAGTGGGCAAGATTAGAAAGAATAATAATATAATATTAGTAGCTAGCACTAATAAATCAAGCTTACTATGACACTTGTACTGTAAGGGAAAGTAAATAGAGTGACTATAGTGAAAGATGTGCATTTTGGTAGCCATGTTATTGGAACACTATTAAATGACATTGCATGTCCTTTAGGAAGGCAGATTCTGGAAGAAAAGCAAAAGGAAACAGTTTTCTGAGAGGTGAAATGAAAACTAGGCTTTAATTAAGAACACTGTTTATAATGAGAATAGAGGAAAAGGAAGGGCTGTTTTGATTTATCCCTGACAGCACAGGCACACTGTAGTTGGGGAGCTAGCACGTAGGTGCTTTTGGCTAAGAGCATGTGTATAAGATGTAACGTTTCTGGAAAGAGTGATAAGTTGAATAAGGAAAACACATAAAACTGACATCAGTCTACAACGTAAAACTTATTTTATATTAAGGTTAACTTTTAACCTTTTCATCTACAATAATCTCTTTGAATAATTTTTCATACTTTCTTTTATACTAATCAGTTTATTTCCGTGCAAGGGACTTCTAGGTGAATGTGAATATTACCCAATTTCTAATTTTCTTTTGGGACTTAAACTCAGTCAAGGCTTTATTTCAGCTAACAAAGAAAAGTCCTTCACAAAGGGATTATGAATACACTAATTAATGATTATTCTAATTGCTGTTCCCAGTTGGAAGTCACTATTTCCTGTTTTGTTTTTAACCATGAGAAAGGAAGCATGGCACTT
This sequence comes from Rattus rattus, assembly GCF_011064425.1. Taxonomy (NCBI): domain Eukaryota; kingdom Metazoa; phylum Chordata; class Mammalia; order Rodentia; family Muridae; genus Rattus; species Rattus rattus. Next base: position 41,674,607 of record NC_046172.1, on the reverse strand, counting down.
TATCCCCCTTATCCAGGACATAGACTGTTTCATATAAATAAAACATAATTATAAAGGGTGCCATACGCTATGTACCAAGCTTTCAGTAGGATTTATGATAAATGTACAATATACTTCTTATATATATGTCTGTATCTTGCCCTTGTTTGTTTACAACCATTTCAGCAGCATCCAGAGTAGTACTGTAGATTCTTCTGACTTTACCATGGTAATATTTGTCAGATATGCTGTTTTGAAGAGTACTTAGTCCCTTGAAATCTATGATACAGCCTGCATTAGTAAGAGATCTGGGGTTCAAAATTGATGACTTCTCACTAGTATTTATTTTCCCTTGTTGTGGTCATTGTTGTTTTTATTCTAGAGGTTTTTTCCTTTAAATCTAATATGATGTAGATTCAGCTGCTCAGGCTCATTGCTTCTTTTCTGGACACGCCACGCTACTGCATCACTTGAACGCAACTACCTTTATTCTAACTTCCCTTCATGCTTTTCAGAAATCTATCCCGGCTCTACTGTGTTTAAATACTTAATATGCATACTAATTTTCTTGGGTGGTATCTTATTATTAAATGCAAACATCTTTTCTTGTAGATTTATTTTGTGGCCATGTTTCTTAAAGGCCTAAAAATATTATGTATGGAGTACCTCTCCTCTTTCCCTTTGTGCTCCTAGTTTTGGAATATTATTGAAAGTTGGTAGTTCTCGCCAAAAAGCTCTCTATTATTCTTTTCTTTTTTTCATTAAGTCAAATATCATTAATTTTTATTCAGAGAAGACCTTAAATATCTATTGATTTTGTGTCTATTCCAAATATTCTGGTACTGACATTTTGTGTGTGTGTGTGTGTGTGTGTGTGTGTGTGTATGCGTGCAGGCTTGCAAGCGTCGCGTCGTCTCTTTGTCTTGCGTCGTCGTGCGTGTGTGTGTGTGTGTGTGTGTGTGTGTGTGTGTGTTTTGTCTGCATCATTTTGTGAGACTCAGGTGTGAGTCCTGCTAATAAAACCGGCATCTTCAGGAAAATCTGCCAGTGCTATTAACCTCTGAGCCATCTCTCCAGTGCCCATCCCTTGCATATTAAAAAAAAAGCTCTTATAGAGACACTGTGTATTCTTTAATACTTCACCTTGGACACTTGTATGTATGCAAATTTGTGAGCCTTACCTCAAATCTGCTGAGAGTAGGGATAAGCATTTCATGTTTTGATAAACATCAAAACATTTTCATAGAAGCTGAAGTTTTCAAACTACTGACTCTCAGATTCATGATCCATCTATACAATGTTAGTGTTCCCAAATATATGAAGGTCTATAACCTAAATATTTTATAATGTTAACCCCTGCCCAAAGTTATGTATTGCCCTCCTCACTTCTTAGTGTGAGCTATAACCTCCAGATGAAAGTAAGTATACACCTCAATATTTCTTCAAAATTTTATGTGTCTCTTATAAGTAGTATCACACTTGAATCACTTACAAAAAACAAACAAACAAAAAAAAACCTCCTGAAGAACACAGAAGGCAATGGATTTTTCTACATGGAGAATCAATTATACCATCATAGTATGTTATAATTTGCAAAAGTTATTAAAGCCATCATCTACAAAATAAATGTGAGCCTTCCCCTTTAAATGTTTAAAGATGCAAAACTCCTTGATAATGCCTATTTTGTTGAAATGTTTTATTACCAGTCACTGTCTGAGCTACTCACTGCTAGGTACCAAGGGAGGAAATGATAGAAACCTATTTGAAAACACTTCTTAGAACTAAACACTATCTAAACCACACATACACACAAATAAAAATCACAAAAGTCTAACATCACATCAGCCCATCCAGTCTCAGGTGACATACAAAATAGTTGCTCTAAAAGCAAGACTCATTTCATTTTGTGAGAAACTGTCTCATAAACAAGTATATGCGTGACAAAAACTAATCATTGAAAGGAAACTAGCTATATACTCTGGGAATTAAGAGGACAGAATGGCAATCATGAAGTTTGCTTATGACTAAACAAGGCTATATTTTTTGTTCAACAAATAACTGTTGGAAATAATATGAAATGTAGTCATTTCACCTTTGTCTTTACCTCCTTTTATTGTTCCTTAAAGCATGGCAGACATGTTTGATTTCATTCTAAGTGCAAACTCATTAAGAATGTGAAAGTATGCACATTCATTCCAATTAAATGACACTCTCCCAATGAATAAGATGTCAAAAATCATGCTAGTAATTGCAGTCAATAAGTGAAAGCTATGCCCTGGGGCTGCATGCTTATTTGTACCCAAATGAGCACCAATAACAAGAAATACACATCAACTTCCCTAAACAGGAAGTATCAGATGCTAAAGATAATATGCCTGACTAATGCTTACTAATATGTGACAATTTAATTTCAAATACTAAGCTCCTTGGGTCTGGAAATCAACTATACAATTTTACAATTAAGTTAGCATTCTTCAGATGTATTAAGTGTACTGAGACATAAAATTTCACCTTCTTTCTGATTTAAGCTACAGAGGAAATAGATCCTAGTACTTTGAAAGCCTAAACCTTCAGTTTAAATTCTGATTTACATAGCAGTGCCTTTACCTACTTTAAAATTATTTTTAAGCAACATGCTATTGTTTTCTTTCAGAACTGAATGCTATGATAAATATAATCAGCTATGAAAATAATGTATTGTAAGAAAAAAATGGATCTACATTTCTAAAGTTAACCATTTTTAAAATGATATCCTTATTGTACATATCATAATATTGGGCCTCTGTGCTCTCTTTCCTTACCCACTCATAAAGGAACTCACACACAGATGCAATCACACTGGTAATTTAAAAGTGGCATTTCGATGTAAAGAAAAACTTATTCCAATAGAACCCAAATGAATTTTGTGTTATCTGTCAATCCTTAGCCATCGAAGAAATGCTTGCTAAAGCTGTTTTAAGATTCCCATTTCCACTTTAGTCAAAATAGCTGCCATCAAGAAAATAAACAACATACATGCTGGTGAGGATGTGCAGAGAGAAAAACAATTATACACTGCTGTAGAAATATAAAAGGATTGAAAGTACTGAGGAAATCCATACAGAGGTTGCTCAGATATCTGAAAATAAAACCACCATAAATATAAAAGCCCACTGCATGGCTCCTGGTTACAAATAAAAGGGAGTCTAAGTTAGCTGACCACACAGATATTTTCACATCTATCATTACTGAAACACTATTCATAATAACTACAAAACGGAACCAGTCACAAAGTTCATTAAAATCTACTGGATAAAGAAAACAAGCTACAAATATACAATGGGATTTAGCATTGTTATAAAGAAGAACGAAATTGTTATTTGCAGGAAAATAGAGATGGGCCTAAAAACTCAGTATGTTAAATGAAATAAGCCACATTTAGAATGACAAACATCACATTTTCTCTCCTATGGAGAATCTTTTGTGTCATATATCTTATTTGTATATATGTATGACATGAATGTAGGTGGTGAATTATTTGGGAAGAAAAGGTAAACTACTAAGAAAGAGTGAGTGGAAAGGAGAGAGATAATGGGGTAAATATTGTCAAAGCAAATGTCCTATTTGGAAAATGTCATTTTTGTAATCCACTAGTTTGTACAGTAAGTATATACTAATAAAAATTAGAAAGAATAACAAATGAAATGGTCTTCTTTCCCTGCATGTATACTCACCGTACTCCTTGTGCCCCTTATGGAAATTTTGCTTTGAAATTTTCTAAAGAAAATGTAGTTAAATTGAATAGATGAATGATTTAAACCTTTCTATTGTAGTATCTAATTTTACTGGACTTTTTTATGTTGGAAAGAACAATTTTCCAATTTATAATTTATATTTTTATTTAGTGACCAATTAGAAAAGTTGTAATTATCATTACTTGTATACACACTAAAGGTCTAAAAGGCTGGGGGGTATACATCAGAGGTTGAATACCTATAATGAATGCAGTCTTATGTGTGATACCCAGAACATTTGAGTTTTAATCTGCTAATTATTAGCTTATTGTGAACAACTGAAATAAAGAAGAAAAACTCAAATCAATTACATGCCATGAAAGCAGATTATATAGAATCCGTTATGTTTAGGACTCTGAGTTGTACATGTGTCTCAAATCTGTGAGAATATAAACACATCAGATATGATTTGCAACATTATTGGAAATGTAATTACAGCATCAGACAATCTTTTTTTTTTTCAAAAAATAGCTTTCATTACTCTATGTGTCAAGTCTTATTGGTACTTTATTCCCTCACCAAAGCTTTTATAAGACTAAGTTCCATAGACAGGCTTTTATTAATGTTGTTATATTATTTTTATCATCCAATATAAGGATACAGAATATGGAAGAAACCTTATTTCCAGATGCCACAGATTATATTTAAATTTTTACCACTTCTGATTCAACACTGTTGAATTTCTGTTTTCAAAATCCTACTCCTTGTTTCTGCAATTTGAGCCCCAGGTAGAAGAATGTTTATATTTTTAATCTAGAAGCAGTGTAATATACAAGGGCCTATGTATTGATTTAAATACACTTGGCCCAGAAAGTGGCACTATTTGGAGGCATGGCCTTCTTGGAGTAGGTGTGTCATTGTGGGCATGGGCGTTATGACCCTTATCCTTGCTGCCTGGAAGCCAGTCTTCACCTGTTTGTCTTCAGAACAAGATGTAGAACTCTGAGTTCCTCTTACACCATGCCTGCCTGCATGATGCTATGCTCCCACCTTGATGATAATGGACTGAAACTCTGAACTTGTAAGTCAGCACCAATTAAATGATGTCCTTATAAGAACTGCTTTTTTCATGGTGTCTATTCACAGCAGTAAAATCCTAAGACAGCCTGGATGGTCACCTCTTTGATAGTTCTTTTCTTTATGGCCTATAAATATCAAAACTAGTTTATGTAATTTATTTTAGTCACAGGCTTACTACAATTTCCTCAATGAAGAAAACAAATAACCATGAAACTATTATTATCAACAATATAAACAATTATCTTTAATAAAAACAAAGTCTCCATTTATTATCTTTGGTTAAAATTTATTATGTCAAAATTGAATATCATAATATGATATTATGAGGTCCTTCACAAGGACTTGGATGGCTTGGGTCTCCAAGTTAGACCAATCATTGGTTTGCCATTCCAACAATGAACCACCATTTCCCCAGCACATCTTGTAGTCAAGACAGGTTGTGGGTCAAGTTTTGTAGCTCGGTTGGTATCCCAATCCTACTACTGGAAACCTAGCCTGGTTACAGAAGATGGAGAGTTCAGACTCACTGTCATCCATTGTTAATAGTCCTCAGTAGAGTCAACCTCATAGAACTCAGGAAGTTTCTAACTCAGTAGAATGGAGAATCTTTTGGTTATATGCACCATGGTAGTCTTCAGGTAGGTTAATATCCAGTTTTCTGAGGCACTGCCATACAGATTTGAATAGTGACTGTACAGTTTGTTCTTCCACCAGCAATGTAGGAGTATTACCCCTACTCCTGTCCTCATCAGAATGAACTGTCACTTGCATTATTTATCTTAGTCATTCTGACAATTATAAAATGTAACCTTAAAGTAGTTTTGATTTGTGTTTTCCTGATAAATAAGGATGCCGAACAAGTGTTTCTTATCCATTTGAGATCCCTCTATTGAGAATTCTCTGTTTAGGTCTGTACCCCACTTTTAGTTGAGTTACTTGTTTTATTAAAGTCTTACTACATGCAGTTATGCTGTGTTTGTTTGATATCACTGATATCTTTTTCTGGAGGGAAATGGAGGAACAATGGATTTGGGTGAGAGAAGAGGTCCTGGGTTACTGGGAGGAGTGGAAAGAGGGGAGGATATAATTGGGATGTATTATATAAGAGAAAGTAAATAAAAAGAAAAAGGTTTTGGAGGCAAAAAATTTAATAAATATTCTCTAAGACACAATATTAACATTGCTACATACTTTATAGAAACTCAGTTTTGGATTAAAATTGGATTAGAGGACCATTTATTTCAGCAAAGCACTATTATCACTAAAACTTTTTCTTCTTAAGATGTCTATTCACACTTTATCTGTGAGCTTCTGTAATGCTCTGAAAATTGGAAGGTTATGATAAACATCTGAGGATATATTATCCCATAGATATCAGCATCATGTAAAAATAGTTCAGGTATAGTAGTTGGTACAAGTATCCACGAACATTTAGAGGCTATTAGATTGAGTCAAAAGCTCTTCTTTTTAAGAGACTTTTCAGTTCTACATTTCTGAGTCATTTAGTAGGTATTTCTCACCTTTAGCTTGGGCATATTTTTACCCCCTTCCATGTTGGTGCACACGTATTTACCCAGTGACTAACTTTCTATAAATGAGCTCTATCCCAGATTAACACACATGAAAAATTTCCAATCATTGCAGCCAGACCTCAGGGTGGAAAGTGAGCTCAGGAAAGCAGCTATGTGCAACCGAATACTCAGTGGAATGGACATTCCGTGCTAAATCCCCTTCAAGAAAGTTCCAACAATAGCTCAAGTACAAGCAGACACTTGTCTGAGAAGCTGTCCAAGCTAACCATTCAACTTCTCAAGAATCTGTCCCCCAGGCACCTTGCAAAGGAGCCTGAGTTCATATCAAATAAAAGAAGGTATAAAAAGAAGTATTTCTCACAATTTTATCCCTCTATTCCACCTTTAGCTTGCTACAAATTTGATATCCTCAAAACTATTTCGGTTTTGTAGGTCCCAATAGCATTTCCTTTTTATTTTTAGATTTCTACATTTAACATGAGAAAACAACAACAAAAAAGACAAATTATACAGAAATACTAAAAAGACCTCTGTCTGGTTGCCAAAAGAATCTAGGTTAAGGAGCCTAGTATTTATCATTTACATAATGTAATAAGCACTCAAAATCAAAGTATATACCAAGGATTATACCATTCTACTCTACTAGTTGTTGTAGGTAATAGTAGCCAGTGTTCATTGTTAGAGAACATTTTTTCTGACTCAATGATATATAGTGATTTGATGACTAAATAACAGTGAGATAAATGTTACAGGCTTTAGTCAGTAATTTGTTTGCCTTCCAAGCTGTTAGACCTTAATGACAAATGGATAGCAAACACATGTCCTCTGCTGAAGGAGCAAATGTGTGAGTCAGACACGTAGAATCAATCGGAAAGCGAAAACACAGGAAATAATTGCTTTCACTGGAATATAGTTTACAATAAGGACAGATATCAGAAGCACAGTACTTTTTTTTACACTGCATAGCCAGTAATGCCATTTAAAAATCTTTTGCAGGCAAACGGATGAAACTTGAGAATATCCTGAGTTAGGCAACCCAGACCCAGAAGGACATGCACAGCATGTACTCACTGACAAGTAGATATTGGCCATAATATAGAGGAAATGCACGCTACACGCCAGAGACCCAAAAAAGCTAAATAAGAAGGAAGACCCAAATAAGGATACTTGAATTCCACTTAGAAGACAGAATAAAATAGTCATAGGAGGCAGATGGAGGGAGAAAACTAGGTGGAGGAGGAGATGGGGAAGGCTATGGAGGGGTTTCAAGATCAGGTGGGGGGAGAGACAGGGGAGATGGCCACATGGCCATGAGAATGAAAGAAATCTGCAGCGGGAATGCACTGGTGGTATTAGGAGTATGTGCCAGAGACCTGGAGTAAAGGAAGCTCCCAAGGATCAATGGGGGTAACCGTAACTGAAACTCACAGCAGTAAGGATATGGAACCTGAAGAGGCCACCTCCTGTAGCCAGGCAATGACCCCAGTGCAGCTATAGAGAAACGAGCCCACCTACAAAACTTTCAACACAAAATTCATCCTGCCTACAAGAAATGCAGGGAGGGGAGATGGAGCAGAGGCTGAGGGAGTGTCCGAGCACTAACGGGCCCAAAGCATCAATTCTGGACACTATTAATGATATTCTGTTACGCTTGCAGACAGCTGTCTAACATAACTCTCCTCTGAGATGTCCCACACAGCAGCTGACTCAGACAGATGAAGAGACCCACAGCTAAACTTGGATGTAGCTTGTGGACTCTTTGAAGAGTTTGGGGAAGAATTGAAGGCCCTGAAGGGCATAGGAACTCCACAAGAAGACCAACAGAGTCAACTAACCTGGACCCTTGGTGCTCTCAGAAACTGAACCACCAAAGAAAAAGCGTACTGGTGCTGAACATATTACATATGTAGCAGATGTAGAGCTTGGTCTCCATGTGAGTCCCTAAAAATTGGAGTAGAGGCCACCCCTAAAGCTGTTGCCTGTCTGTTGAATCTATTCCCTTAACTTGTCTGTCTTGTCTAGTTTCAGTGGGAGAAGAAATGCCTAGCCCTGCAGAAACTTGATGTGCTGTGGTGAGAGGAATACCCATGGGAAACTTCACTGTTTCTGAGGATAAGGGGAGGGATGTTGGAGAGGGACTGTGGTAGGGCAGGGGTGAGAGGGAACAGTGATCAAGATGTAAAGTGAATAAAAAAAATCATAGAAAATCTTTTATAGGCGAACACTAAAATAATGAAGAGAAATTTATGATGGAAGAAAATGGTTGAGAACAGTCATATGAAATAATCTAAGAAATAGAAAGAAGGTACAAATATAAAGTTGCACGACTTACCTGTAGCATCACAGGATATTTTATGTTGAGAAGTGGGATTCATGAAGAGAAGCAAGAACACATGTCATTTTGTAGAGGACATTGTATATTAAGGACTTGAATTTTACTCTACAGTTAGACAATGCTCTCAAAAATGGTAAAATGGAGAGGTACACAACCTAACTTGTGTTTTAACTACATTTGCATTTATTTAAGGTTGGTGTTTTAACTACATTTGCATTTATTTAAGGTTGGATTAAAATTAAGGTCATTCAGATGCAAGTTCTTTTAAATTGAGATTTTACAAACTACTGCCATTTGGGTAAAATGTGACCAAGTTGATTAAAGAAAATAAAGCCCTTTTTCAGAAAAAAAAATGTGATTCATATTTCTTAACAAACATCCAATCAGAAATATTCTTTTTGTTTGTATGTGCTAATAAAACTTGGTATATAAAAGTATATTTATTCCCGCAGCTATATAGAACTGAATCTTTTTGAAAAACTAAAATAGTTCTGAACACCCTGACATTTTCAAGTATCTTCATCTGTATATTTTTCACACCCAAATGAGTTACCATGTAAAGTGGCAATATCTTTCATTATTTCTTTTGGAAGACAAGAGGAGATGAGAGGCAGTTTACATCCTGTCATATGACAGATACTCAAAAAATATTCAGTAAATTAACAATGGATTCTTCAGGATTACCCGACTGGTTAATAATGTCATGCTTAAACCTCAAGTTAATCCACTTCACATATTGAAGGTCCACCACCTATTTTTTTAACTCTAACTTTTAAAATTCCATTTTTCTCCAGAGGGGCTTTTGGGTCATAATCAAACTGAACCCCCATTCTATATAAATATAGAAAATATATAATAGGGGCTAAATCATCATGTCATTTTGTTCCATAAGTGATTGATGTTCCCAAATAATAGAAAAATCTTACATTCTAGTACACTATCAATAAACCATCTTCTGTATCCTGACCTATAGATTTAGTAATTTGCAAGCCTTCCCCTTGATTATGTCTCCTAACTGTACACTAAGCTTCAGAACACAGAGGGCATGTTAAATGTTTAATGTTGGTATTTATCTTTTTACAAATGCTAGATTAATGATATAATCGCCACGTGGCTGGCACAAACAAATACTCTGGGATAGCATATACAAATTTCATCTTACATCATATATAGCTACCGTAAAATATTGAATCATGAAATTGTTAGTACAGTTCATAGTTTATTAACCTTTTGCTAGATGCACATTCATTAATTTGAATATTTCTGTAACCTAGTATGCACCCATATCTACTGATATAAAGTCTATTGGCATGATAAAGACTACATAGGGTATCGCTTGTCCTAGCCCTAGCCTTTGAGAACTCTTTTATAATATATATATATGTATATATATTATAACATATATTATATATATAATATATATATTATCCTAAGATTCTGAAATGTAAAAGTTTAGAGGTTTTTTTAATTTGTTATTTTATTAATTTACATTCCAGACATTCCCCCCACCTCTCAGTTCTCTCTCCCAGAGTTCTTCATCCCATTCCACCTCCCCTTTGCTTCTTAGAAGGTACCCCCACTACCAGCATGCCCCTTCCCTGGAGCCTCAAGTCTCTACAGGATTAGGCACATCCATTCCAACTGAGGCCAGACAAGGCCTCTGATATATATGCTGGGGGCCTTGGACCAGCCCATGTATGCTCTTAGGTTGATGGTTTAGTATCTGGGAGCTCCTAAGGCTCCTGGTTAGTTGAGACTGTTGGTTGTCATCCCCTTCAGCTCCTTCAATCCTTTCCCTAACTCTTCCATAGGGGTCCCTGACTTCAGTCTAATAGTTGGGTGTAAGTATCTGCATCTGTTTCAGGCAGGTGCTGGCAGAACCTCCCAGATTACAGCCATATTATGCTCCTGTCAGTGAACACACTATAACATCAGTGAGAGTGTGAGGGTTTGGTGCCACCATCACCAACCCCTCCATGTGTTGGATCCCAAGTTGAGCCTGTCACATGGTGTCATTTGGAATTGTAAATATTAGTGTTTACAACTTTTTGTTGTTGACTAATACTTATGATATGGATGGACAGAAGATTGTTTTCAAATGACCCCTTAATTTGATTTGAACTTGACACTAAGTTCTGATTATTAGACCTTTATAATTTTCATTTCACAAAAGTTTACATTAGTTAGATAAATGCTTGAGATTAGAGGTGCTAGGTTATATCTGTTTCGTGTTGTTTTTGAGAATGATTAGGTCATCATCCATTCTCACTAGCAATATATTAGCAATCTGTATTCACTGTAGTCTTTGTTTTTAGCAACATTACTTCTTTTTTGTTAACATAATCAATTTGTTGTATAGTAACCATCCATAACTCTCATTTGCATTTATCTTATGGCAAGTGTTATTGAATATCTCTTCTTGTACCTATTTGTCAACTTTATACTGTATACTCTATTCTGTGATATTCCTATTCAAGTAATTTTCTCATTTGTAATTATTTATGGGTTTGAATTTTTGTTTTGAATAATCTTCCCATATTCTAGATATAGTCCCCTTGAGAGTTCATGAAAAAATTAAGAAAGGAAAAACAGTACATGGCGTTAAAAGTAGCAAGCAATAATATCAAGAAACAAAACAATAGTTCAAGTTCTAGAGTAAAACGGAAGATCAGAAATCAAAGCATTCTGAAAATTCCACCTAAAACAGTGATCAGAAAAGGAAATCCATTGTTGCATAGGATAAGCTTCAACACTAATCAAAGCACATTTTTTTCTCATAAAATATTCATGAAGGGTCAGGTGTGGTAGTGAACACCTTTACTCACCATTGGTGTGGCAGAGGTAGGTGGATCTTAGTGAGTTCCTCATATATATATATAGTTGCAGGCTAGCTGGGATCCTATCTCAAAAATAATTAATTAAAATAAAATATTCACAAAGCAGTTTAATCATTTAATCATTATTTTAAAATCTTAGTATGTGCAAATTGATGTAATTACACCCTTCATAAAGTGTTGAGCATTAATTAACTCTCAAAATATTGACAAAGAAATCTCATGTATGTTGGGTTTGGGGGAAGAATCCTAGGAACCATCGATGTGTCTGGTTAATGGATTATACCATATAAAGAATAACAACTATTACTGATTCTTCTATATATAAAACTCTAAGAAACAGTTCTAATTGTTATAGTTGGATGTTACGCAGTATGGAAATTTCATCTATTTGAAAATCCTGATGTTTATTCAGAGGTAAGCTTGTGAGACGAAAAGGCTGCTATCCTGTTGAAAAGGATAAGGGAAGAAAGAGGATTTCCTAGAAAATCATCTAAAAAACCTGGGGCAGGAAGAAACACAGTGTATTTAGCTAGTAATGTGGCAAAAACAAGTGGAGACAAAGGAACATAAAATAAGTGGGGAAGTAGCTGTAATACCATGCTTATCTGGTATGTATACACAGGTTTGTGTGTGTGTATGTATGTATGTATGTATGTATGTATGTATGTATGTATGTATGTTTCTTTATAGATTTGATCTTTTGCTTTACTAGTATCGAATAAAAGCTAACAATGTAATGTATGGTGATATACTGTAGTTTATAATTGAATAAATTTAAGAAAATCAGTTAGAGAATATGGGGAAGATGGAGGAAGGATTATAGGAAGACACAGAGAAGCCTGAGTAGAAAGCAGCACTGTGAAAAGTTTCTCTTGTGAAAGAAACTCTATTGGACTGTGGTAAGGCCGAAGACATGAAGGGAAGCAAGACTGCACACACCTTAGGGGATAAAGCTGACACTGACTGACAAGGACTTAGAAACAAGCTTACAGAAGAGATAAGGGTATCAAGGATGAAATGAGTTTGGGGCTTTTGAAAAGTAAAGGACAGCAATGCCATTCAGTGGTGAAGAGAATGGTAGGCCAGGTGAAGTTGCACATACCCTGAATCTCAGCACTACGGGGATTGAGGCAAAACAATCACTAGTTCTTAGCTAACCTGAGATGTTCGGCAAACAAAAGCAGACAACAATAGCAACAACAACAACAACAGCAACAGAATTGGAGAACTGATCAGGTTTCATGTATTAACATTCTTTCACAGTGGAAATACCTTTGTCATATAGGGATGGGAACACCCACCAAGCAGATGAAATTATTGCTTCAGAATTCATTTGGAAAAAGCAATCTGATCTAGAGGTAAAACAAGGCTAGTTTGGTGCAGACAGCTGTTAACAACCTGAAGGTGCTGCAATGAGTCATGTAAACAATGAGTAAGGAATAAATTAAGGAATCAGGGTAGGACTGAGTTCTGAACAATTCACATCTTTAAGGAAAAGTGAAGATCAGATTGTGAAGTCTAAAAAGAAATAACCCCCAAATTGGGAACAGAGCAGGAAAGTACCACACCGATCCCCAAGGAAGACAACGTTCTTTAGAGAATCGTCAATATTGACCACAGCTGTAAGGGTAGAAAAGCAGGAGAAATTTGGTCAATTGGTTTTTGTGACTTGAAGTTCTTTACTTCACTTGAACTCAGCAGGGTGAAGTTTGAACAGAAAGCATAAAATGTTAAGGACAAAAGGAAATTTCCTCTCGACCGATGTACATAAAGCCAGGGAAAAAGAAACCTCATTTAGTGTGTTGATATTTAGTAAAATGAAATATGTAATTCAATTTTTTGAAAATTAACATAATTAACTGGTGATATAGTTACTTCAAATGTTAAACATTAACAGAGTATAAGTATTAGCATTCTGATAAGTAACACAACATATTAACCTATGATTGTAATTAGCCAAGGATAGCCTTACTGGACAATTAATTATTAATTATTATCTGACTGTTACCTCACTCCTACTTTCTGCTAACAATCTTGAGATATTTTCCTGAATGGTAATGTTTTATGTGAATTTAATGTGTATATTTGTGGAGAAATATAGCTCTGGATAAGATGTGAAGAAAACTGCTTATGAAGTCAGAGAAAATCTCAGTATCATTTTTGATCATACAAATTGGCAGACCTACATGAATTTTGCTGTGTAGGAGGTATTCACTTTATTAGAAAAATAACGTCATTGTAATGAACATACATAAACATTATACTGCTAGATTAAGGTATCCATTTCAACAAACACTTTCCTAGTGTTAAACTCTACCCAGTATTTTAGTGAACTTCTATACAGTCAGAATGTCTCTCTTGACATTTACAACAGATATGGATGCTATTTCTTTGATCTTTTTTCATGTTCGGGTAGTAAGAAACTTGAGATAGAAATAAAACATGAAATAAGTTAATTATCATAGATACCATTATAGGTGGTTCCTTTTAGAGGTTTAGAGGACGGATACAGGGTTATTCAAGACACCCCAATGTATATCTAAGAAAATGCAATGTAGTAAGAACTTATGGCTTTTAATAAACAGGCCAACATCTCGAGCTTTTAAAATAGAATTCTCAAAGGAACCTGTATGGTTCTTGTTAGAAGATATGACTCCTGAGAGTTTCATTTTATTTTATTTTTATGCTTTATTTTTACTGTCTCTAGACTCCGCTTAAGTCTGAGAAATTAGGGCAGCTGCCTAGTAAATGATCTTCAATCTTTCTCTTACAGGGCCATTTTTATGTGCCCTGACTCCAACACATCACAGCTGAGGCATCTTAGACAAATCACTTCTCTACCTCCATATCATTATCTATTAAATATGGAGGATTATGTTGCTCTGACTCATAGAGTTAATGTGATAATTAATTGAGATATAGGTGTTGTATATTTAGCACAACTGGACAAGTTGTACATTTTACCTCAAAGTTCAGGTGTCTCTGAAATAGCATTGTGCACATATAGGTAATTCTGTTAGTTTCATATGGAGGCAAAAACCAATGCCTTCTTTTTTTTTTTTTTCCCGGGGCTGGGGACCGAACCCAGGACCTTGCGCTTCCTAGGCAAGCGCTCTACCACTGAGCCAAATCCCCAACCCCCAAACCAATGCCTTCTTGATGTCTGTCTTGTATTACTGCTTCGGGTTTTGCTCTAATCCTCATCTCCATATGCTCATTTTAAAGAGGACTTGCGTAGATTGGTTATTCAGTGATCACTTCCACAGTCCTGCTGTTCCAATATAATCACTTATGGCTGATGACTACTGGTAACATAGCACTCCTCATATTGCCCATGAATTGTATGAATTGTATGCATTTACAGATGTTTTTATATCTCTGTGTTCTCTGGTGTGCAGTTGTAATTTCCTAAAAGGCATAGAGAACACAGCAGGTATCTAAACATGTTTACTTATAAGCAAATAAAAATTGAATGGTAAAAGGTTGCCCAATATCATATTAATATTCTATCTCATTCTATTTACCCAAAAGGTAACTGATAAGAGCATTATACTTATCCATGACTCAATTTCATTACTTGAATGTTTTCTATCTCTTCAGTATGTGTCTGGCCTTACCTAGATGGAATTGTAAATGTTTTCTAAGGATTTTCACCATTTCTGAAGATATAAAAATAATCAATTCAACTAATGTTTCTCAAGAAGATTTTTTAGACATTTCTCCAATGAGTATCTATATTAACTAAAAGAACATTAAATAAAGTACAAAGTTACCTCGTCGTATCTATGCAATTCTGTATTCTCTAAAGGATGATTTTCCATATTATTTAACAACTCCGACTGAGCAATTGAAATTCAGACGATGATAAATGTTTTACACTGAAGGCTCATTTCATTATACAGTAGTCGGTTGAAATGGGGTTTCCGAAGAAGGTATTTTTAGGAAATGCAGAGTACAGGCAAAAGCTGAATACATTACACAATTTAAATATTTATCGAAGCTTTTCTACTAAGACAACATTTGGGCGATATCGCACTGAAATAGCAACATGGAGAGGAAATTAGGGGTAAATAGATGGCAGAGCCTGTGGAAAGCAGAGCAGCGAGGGTGCAAGTGAGCGCCTCATTCACAAAGTCCTTACACTGAAAACTGAAAGGGACAGCCTGGCTCATCAACTTTTCACCTTGCTTCTGATTGCACCAGGTGTGCGTGTGTGTGTGTGTGTGTGTGTGTGTGTGTGTCTGTGTCTGTGTGCGCACGTGCGTGTGTGCGGTGTGTGCCTGAGCATGCTTTGCTCTCCTATTAAATTCCTGACCTCCTTCTCTTTACACTTAGTAGACTTCCAAGTTGCTCTAATCCATTCCATGTCTCGTACATTTAAATCCACAAATAAATTCCTTTCTAGACTTTGATCCCCATCTCCAATGTAACACAACTGCTTATAAACAGAACAAACATCTATATCCATCCATCACCTTTTTCATCATTCCAGCTTCCTTTCCTTTCTAGTGTTTTGCATGTAAGCGGCGTCACTATGTACCAAATTATGTAAGTCCTGAAGAAAACTCTGTACAACTCCGTCCCTGTGCTATTAACAATCTATCTGCAAGGAAATCAGAAATGCATGTATTTTATTTATAGAGCCAGCCATTACAGTCAGAAGAAGCACCTTCTTTTGCACCTTAAAAGAATTTCCAGTTAGTGACATCTAACCTATGAATTACAAATCCCTCTTTAATGAAAGTGATATCTTTCAGAAAACAGATGAATTTTATCTATGCTCTCTCTGAAACCCACAAAAAGAGTGGCCAGTGCTCCTACAAAGAGAATGATCACTTCAATGACATTCAAGGATCTAAATATTTGAGCCATAGCTTACTCTGGGAGCTTAAGGCTTGTTCCCACACATTTCCTCACTGCCCATACTCTAAGAAAGCTGACCTTGCTACAGTTCTTCATACCAAGATCCCCTGCCATAGATGTTTCACTCTGATAGGAATTGTTTTTGCTCTCTCTTTCTCCATGTAAAATTACTCTGCTACCTCGCTCTCCTCACACTATCATTGTCTTAGGAATACCTCCCAAATGTCTAGGGTTAGCATAGTTCCCACTCTTACATGTTCTTATAACAATGTGGTGTTTGTCTACAGTTTTCAACTGAAATGCAAATAGAACAGTTGGCACATCTATGCAAATCTAGCCCTGTGAGTTTGGTTATTTAGAACATTATATGTAGAAAATCGCACTCAGGTGACATGATTATACTAAGCAAAATACGGTTCTCAATAATACATGATGCATAGACCAATGAATGAACAGATACTGAAGCAACAGCTCTAAGTTATTCTTTAAATAATGGTTATCCCAAACCACACATACAAACTTTATGAAGCCACTTCTTTTGAGATTTTCATCTCTGGATTGATTTTGAGAGAAAAATCTATTTCCAGGCATTTAAAGGAAAATGCTGTCAAGGCTCTAGGCATGAGTAAAGTGAACCCCCTTTGATAACACTTGATGTGCGTATGAAATAGCCCATTAGAGATGGGCTGTGTACACCTAATCCAGAGGAATCTTCTAGCCCTTTAGCAGCTGTTCACATGGCTTCTGCTCTGCCCTTCAGCCTCTCCTTAATCAGGATTCCCCAGCTGTCTAAGCTTCCCGTAAACTCTTTTGGTTAACCACCTACATGCCAGCATATCCTGCATTTAGCCATGCTCGTTCAAGTTTCAGTTACTATTTGTTTCTCTTATTTTTCAGGGCGTGAAAGTTTGAAGGGTGGGTCACATTACAGCTTCTTTCACTTTCCCAATTGTGATAAACCTACCTTCATCTATTTCATCACTGATTAGTTTCTAATACTGCTATCTGAAGTATCAAAACAAACGACAAAGGAACTACTCGCTTTTCTTTGGATGAAAATACTTGGGTAACTCTGAAGCTGTGATTTGTTCTTACTTTTTGAATGTACCTTTATGCACTTTCCAAGGTGAAACTCTGAACCGAGAACGTGTGTTGATTATCTTGCCCTTTAAGTCAGTACTTGGGCAAGGAACCACTACTGCTGCAATCTGATAAAGGAGGAGACAAGTTGTGTGCAAAAGAAGATCAGTGCCAGGACTGAGCAAAAAGCCACTGATGTTCATACCCTTTTATAGTCCTGACTCTGTAGCAGTTGGAGCCAAAAATGGAATAAGCAAATGGAGAGTGATTTAAAACCCAAAACAAAAGAAAAGAAAACAAAAGCCAAGGATACAGTGAAAACTTGTAAAGAGTAAGGCTTTTGTTCGCCCAGTAACCAGGAAGAACATAAAGTACTGGCGAGTTAACTGTCCTTAACTAATAAAATGCTATAGTGATGAAAAGTAAATGCATCAAAGAGTCAAAGATAAATCACCAAATAATTGCATATACTTTGCTCACTACGCTTTCCTTCATTTACAAATGTAGGATTTTGAAAATAGACGCTAAAAAGCATGGCAATTCAAACATCTGGGTTGTTCTTTAAAAATGTTTTAATGCTATCTGTCTTCAAAACCCATTTGACTATCTACATTCTCCTTGTATTACATGTATAAATACTGACTTTAATAATGCATTTACTATTTTTCTATTCTTCAAAACAACCATATTTTTCTACTTATACAGATAAAATATGTGAACTAAAATAAAGTGACTAATAAAAACAGAGGCTAAGCTCTTCATTTTTCTCTTGCATGAACATGGAACTACATAAGTAAGAGCAGTCTATGAAAACTGCAGCTTTCATAACTGACAGAAAAATCACTTTTATTACATCTTTTTTACAGAAAATTAATTCTTTAAAGTTTTATGGAATGAAAATATTTAATTAGCCATTCTGGAAGATTCACTTATGAACAATGAAAACAAGAATAAGAACAATATTTTATTAGCATGTCAGAGGGATGACAGCTCCATTCCAATTAAACAGTAACCATCTATTCTCCTTCACTTTCACTTAGTGAAGAACAGTCAAAATCCTATCTAGATTCATCTTCAGTGTTAGGAGCATGTCTTTTCTCAGGGTTTAATAGTATAAGCCAAGTATAAGGGTGATGAGTTATCATAAAAGCAAGCAAGCACGCAAACAAACAAACAAACAAAGAGCGGCAACAACAAAATCCAGTTATCCTTTTAAGCAGACAAAGTCTTGAGGAGCCCAGGCAACCCTCTATCTGGAATCAAGGATGACTTTGAATTTCTGATCCTCTGGCTGCTATTACGGGCATGCACCACCACACCCAGTTTTTGCAGGGTTGTACAGTCATACCAGGGTTTTGTGAATACTCAGCTAGAACTCTATCAATTTATATCCACTCTTCACTTACTAAAATCCCAAGGCATTTTCAGTGAATGAAATAAACCAAACAAATGATATTTATTTTCTGTGAGACAGTTCTCTTTAAATCTGTCAAAATAAAGTACACTATAATATTATTGTTTGATCTTTCATCTGTGTAAGAAGCAAGATGTTGGAAGCTGAAATGTGTTGGGGTACTGTATAGGATAAAACCCTAAGAAAGGTAAACCCATGTTTTGACAGGAAAGGAATACTACTGATGTGACTCAGGACATTGTGAATGCTATGCAATCATTATATCACTGATCATATACCAGACCCTAACATGTGTTTTAAGTAGAGAAAATGCAATGGTCATTTTCCTTGTTTGTTTGTGAAAATTTATATATGGCCTGGGGCATGATCCACAAAGGGTATATTTTTATGATACATTGCTAATGAATGCAGTTGCATTGAATAGAACAATGAATTTTTTTCCTATATTCAGTCTCCTGACTTTTCCAACAAAACTTTTTAATACGGCAGATTGCCTTAATGAAAGAACACAAACTTCCTAGGGCAAAAGCACGTCTTTCTGAGATAGAATGAAAACCAACCAAAAATTATTCATGGACGGACCCTTGGCTCCAGCCGCATATGTAGCAGAGGATGGCATTGTCTGGCATCAAAATAGGACAATTCCTTGGTCCTGTGAAGGCTCAATTTCCCCAGTGTAGGGGAATGCCAGGGCAGGGAAGTGGGAATGGGTGTGTGGGAGGGGAGCACCCTCATAGAAACAGGGGGAGGGGGATGGGAGAGGAGGGTTCTTGAGAGGAAACCAGGAAAGGGGATAACATTTGAAATGTAAATACATAAAATATCCAAAAAAGAAGTTAAAAAAATAAAGAAGAAAAAACCATTGCTTCTTACTGAAACAAATCCAAATCTGTACTATATACATGTAAATTATTTATTTGCACATCAAAAACTTATCTTCAGTGTTGAATGCTAAACTATATTTCTGTGTATTTTTAAAAATAACTTAATTTTGGATATAATGTTCCATAAACATTTTAAAATAAAAGAACAATATCAGTGTAACACATTATAATTTCCATAATGATATTATATAAAAAGACAAGAAAAAGCCTCTTATTAAATTAGAAATTATATCATGAATTTAAAGAGGATTTTCTTTTTTCAGTTAACATGCCCTTAAGAGATCTTATAATTAAAATTCTAAAATATAACTTTGTTAGACTTCAAGACAAATTGTGCCATTTAAATATCTGAATGAAATGTCTACTTGCAATGGACTACTTGAATATTCTAAATTATATGTGTAATGCTAAATGTAAATCTTTGTCTTAATGCCATAACCTTTTCGTTCGAACAGTAATGTTTTGAGATTTCAAAACAATTAAATATGTTCTTCAAAGTCTTAAAATCTTAAGCAAATTGAGATACAAGACTCAAATATCAAAACACCCAGCTAGTTCACTATTAAAATAGCAAAAGCTTTCGTGCACCATAACCATTAGAACAACTTTTTTTTCCCCTTAAACCTACTGCTATTTTGCAGACGCATTATTTCACGGTTTAGAAATGCTGTCTATAGCACAGCTGAGCATAAGCTTGCCTTTCTCCACTTAAGAACTGCATTTCTAATCAATAGTCTTCAACAGTGCTCTGGGCACTGGCTTTTTATTTTTGTTTTGAAGGCTTAATTATCTCCAACAAATTATCTCAATAATATTTATAAGTTAATACAAAAGACATCAAAAGATATAATTGAATTGTGTATACCTATGTGTTACAAAAATGTGTAAGTGCTTCATGTATTTTGCACTGAAATAAAACAGAGCAGCTTTTCCTTTAGGAAATAATAGTGAAGCTCACAAAAGAAATGTTGGAAGGCAACCACAGAAACAGGTGGTATATAGTGAAATGGAGGAGCATCTATATAAAATCAGTGCATGTATAACCTTGATTTCCACAACCTTTTTCTGAGTATGTGCTTGACTTTTCTTTTCTAGAATTTGTGAGTCATGGATCATTAGCCATTTGTGAAGATTTCTATCTTCATTCTTAATTATAAGCATGACTACAGTTCACAAGTCAAAAATAGTGAGCAAATGATAACCTTCAACTATATCTCTGGGACACACTGGCTTCATCATGGATTATTTTTATGTTATTTTTGTTGTTGTGTTTGGGTCAATTTTTAAAATCATTAGTCACAGCTGACTCTTTAAAACTAAGTGGAAGACATTTTTAAATAAAGGTCTGATCTAAAAGTTTTACTGAACTGCTAGGTCACAGTCAACATGAATCACCAAATGACTTACTACAAAATGGGATTACAAGCCTTTCTAGTTTTTATTTTGTTTTTAGATCAACACACTGCATGGTTATTTTCCAGCATGAATTGTATCATTATTTAAAGAATAATCACAATATGAAAAAGAGCAGTACATTCAAAAGTGAAGTATAATTTTAAAAAAAAACTTAGAAATTCTATCTTCATGTACACTGTCAAAGACAACTTATTTTCTTTACTTTCCCCTATGGTGTGCCAGATAAAACCTTTCCAAACTTCAGGGCTCACTTACTTCCATAAAGAATTAGTTCACTGAAATACATGTCAGTTCACAACTGTCTACAAAACCATTACAAAAAAATAGCAACTAAAATAAAAACAGAGATACATAATCTACCTCACAATAATCAAAGTGGTCTGTTTCATGCACTCAAAGCAAGCTATGCATATATTATTTAGTGGCTTCTTAAACAAGAACAATGTGTGTCTCTATTGCAAAAGGCAAACAAATTATAGTAACAAACCCCCACAACTCTTCCTAATATCTACTGAAAAGGTTTCAGTGTGGAACACATACACTAGAATCTAGAATATATATATATATATATTATGTATATTATATATATACACACACATATATAGACAGACAGACAGATAGATAATAAAGTACACAGATGACAAAATTTATGCTTTTTCATAAGCTACTGTAATAAGCTTAAATCAATCTGCCTACTCAGTGAGCTTGTCACAAGCTGAAAGTCATGCCACAGTTAAGATATTTTTAGTTACTTTGTACTTACAACAGTCCTCTACTTCTTCCCACCAAAGCATTTGGAAGAGAAAGTATATATCAAGGCAGGAATAAAAATCTTGGTAAAAGTTTCTCCCAGTTTTATTGCTCCAGGAGGCTTAGGTACGATGAGAAGCCAATAAACTTCAGCAGCCTTGGAAAAAAAAATAGCACTTCAAGTTTTCCTATTCGTTTTTTCTATAAAGACTATTGCCTTCAAGAGCTGAGTTCTGTAGGGGCAAGTGAGTGAGCCCAACACTGAGTGAGTCAACATAGTAACTGATGCCAGGATTCTGTAGAGGCCTCTGGATATTTCAAATTCCAGGACCTGCGCACAAGCAAGTGACCCGCCTTTTCTCTCAAGTTGCTTTGCCATAATAGGACTGCCCATGGACACTACATATAAGGCTGTGCTTCCAGCATGGCAAGCTCTGTGAATTCAAATAATGTTCAACTCTGTCCTGAGTCACATCCAAACTAGAATAGCACAGGGATCTCAGTCCTGCTCTCCAAGTCCCCTAAATGTAAAAGCACATTAGTGCAATGTTGCCACAATATTTTAGTAACTTTTATGTTACTTTCCAAAAGAATAAACAGAAAATCCGGATCCAGAATTAACTTTTAACTGTCTTTTGTTTTTGTTTTGTTTTGTTGTTTTCTCTCTTCTCAACACTACCAAAAAATGGCATTTTATTTTACTGGACATTAAAAAATTCCCAGAACAATCCATTCATTTTAAACTATCTGATATCTACCAAAATTAATTTTTACCCTTGGGATCCAATCAAAACTATGTAGCATAATGCCAATATTCTGATTAAAAGAAGCAAGAGTAGAATGGAGCAGCTGAGTTCTGAAGGCATAATGTGAATAGGTCTTAGGATGGGACAAAGTTTCTGCTAAAATAAAGAGTCCTGAGTAGAACAGGGAATTCTTCGCAAAATGCCAAGTTTCAGTTGTAAGTTATTCTGGCTGTAAGTTATGTTAAGACTACTTTACAAGAAATGTATTCTTCCTCAATTTCTGCTGTAATAATTATTAAAACCATTCCATGAAATATTGAGATAATGATCAGTTAATTGTCGCCTCTACACACCAAAAACAAACAAACAAACAAACAAACAAACAAGCGAACCTGTAATAGTAATGGACAGAGTTCTGATAGGTCATCTAGGACATTTGTAAATGATTCTTTGTCCACCAAAGCATTTGTATTCATCTTCATTATTTATGTATCAAGTAAGATCAATATTTTAAAACACTTTGATAACAGTGTGAGAAAGGTATTTGCTTTACCGTTATAACCATCTTACTTTAGTTGTTTTAGAGTCTTATAATAATTATAAGTTTGCAAATTAAATAGGGTTATGGGAGAGCGAGACTAGAGTACAATGTGTTTAGTAGGCATATGTGCCATGCTTTTCCTCACCCTATATTAGCTCATGCTTTCACCTGTCTTCCTTCGCTTTTAGAAACTCTCCTCCCTCTTTTCGTGGTTCCTTTCTAATTTTATAACCCCATCCTACCCCAACACCACAAACACACACACACACACACACACACACACACACACACACACACACACACATTTAGATTTCTTACAGGCAAGGGAACATACTATATTTGTTCTTTTTGAGATGGGTCTGGCCATTTTGCTTAACAACATGATTTCCATTTCTGCCCAATTTTCTTTAAATGTCATGATTGCACTTTTCTTCATAATATGTTAAAATTTCACTGTGTACGTATTCTGCATTCACTTTATTGATCATGATACAGCACTATTCCATTATTACTAAGATTTGACTCAGGTTATAGTCATACCATTTACCCTACATAGTCACATTTAAGGCCCGTCACCAAAAATTTGTCTTCAATCTTTCTAACTTTGCCATGTTATGAATGTTATGGAAAATGTAATCATTCAATGTGTGACCCTTTCTCTCAGAATTATGTCATTAATTGACATTCAAACGCTGATCAATAGCTTCTTACAATTATTTCTGAGTAGTGTGTCTATCTATGGCTTTGTTGTGGTCTGTTTATCTATTCATCAACTGCAGGACATTTTGGTTATTCCAAGATTTGATCAGTATAAATAAAGATAGAGATATTGGTAAAGCTATTGGAGCATTTTATATTTTTCAGTAATGTATGAATGATTTAATGCACGTTCCTCAAATCCCACCAGTATCTCATGTTCTTATCCTAAGATGTAGGAAAATACCATGACAATCTTAATTTCAAATTATCTAGTGGATGATGATATTGAATAACTATCCTTGTACTTTTTTGAAACTGTAGTTTACTGGGGTAAAACTATTTTAGATTTATGCACTTAAAACATTTAAGTCTATACTATGGTATGATGGATTTCTGATATAATACCTTATGGTAGAAGTCCAGAATTTATTCAACTTCTTTAAGTAAAATTCACATTAATTGCCAGCTCATCATTTCCCTTACTTTTGAATAAACACTTCAATACAGTGTCTATACATACCTTTCTCCATTCTTTAGTTGAGTAACTGAGTCTTGTCATTTGTTTGTTATTTTACTGCTGAGATGCAGAACTCATTATATTTGTAGCATGGGAGTACTTTGTATTATCCAGGTATTTATGAAGTGAATGGTATAAATTTTGCTTCCATTTGGTTTATTGAATGTAATTTTTTTGGTTTAGTATTTTTGGTATATGAACTAATAACAATTGCCTGTTCCTTGCATAATGAAAGTTTTCTTTATTTTAAAAAAATATTCTTTCAAATTTATATTTATCTATGATTCACTTTGAATCGAGTTTTGTATAAGTGGAAGTTTTAGGCTGATGGCACGTCTTCATTGCTCTACAACACATTGAAAAGATTGCCGATCAGTGAGAAAGGATGCACCTAACCCTCAAGAGACTTGAGGCCCCAGGAAGTGGGGTGGTCAGCTGGGGTTGGGGTGGGAGGTTGGGGTGGGTGTGGGAACATAGTTTTGGAGCAGGGTGAGGGGAGTATGAGATACTCGACAGTCAGAGGGCAGAATAGGAGGAGGAAAAAGACTGGACTGTAAAAAAGATAAAAGAATTTAAAAGGAAAAGAAAAAAGAAAAGATTGCCATAATTCCATTGACTTCTTTTTGCAAACTAGTCAAAAGCAGTTGAAAACATTCCTGTAGGTCTTGTTCTAGGATCACAGTTGAAGTCAAGTGTGGAAGTTTCCATTTGTAGCATTGTGTTGGTACATAAATTGTTTCAGACATTGTAGCATTTCAGATTTTAGATTTTTGGATGAGGATTCTCAGTCTGTTATACATGTGACTACATAAACAAATAGTTAAGAATAGATGTTCTAAAGCCAGCATTTTCAAAAACAAGCATTTTCAGATAGCATATAATAAAGCATGGATCAAATTTGTATGTTATTAAAATAATCTTAAGATGATAATTGAACCACAGAGATTAAGTAGGATTAAGTACAGATAATTGGTGCATGAGAGATAAAAAATCTCCCTAGGAAGGGGAAATAGACATATTATGCATGGATAAGCGAGGAAACTGAAACTGGAGGGAGGAGCTGGAGGAGTAGAAGAGAGAGGGATAGGGAAGGTGAGGGAGAAAGTATGAGAAAAGATGGTTAAAATTAAGAGCCATATGAGTTATCATAGTATGGAAATACAACACAACAGAAACTTCTTAAAATATATCAATAAATGAAGACAATCTAGATAAAAATCACCAAATAATGGGTAGAACAGTGTCTAAACCAAATATTCTTTGTCACCAAATAGTTTATAGTTCCCAAAATGAATAACAAATAGTTTAGATTTGGGGCAAAGTGGTTCCGTGGGAACCCCCAAACAACAGAAGTTGTTCTCAAAAGTACAGGTTGCTCTCCACAAGCTGATGACAAGGTTCCATTGCTAAAGACTACATCTTCGCAAGTGTTGAATATGGAGAAGTTGCTTTTATGCCTACATAGAGTCTTTTCCCCTACAAGCTAGCATCTTTGGTACAGGAAGATGCTCTGAATTCTGCCAAAGAGAAACATAATACAAACTTTTTGATTTACAAAGGTGACCAGCCTTCAAATTATGCTAGTACATTAGTGACCACATGCTTTATAGGTGTAGGTAAGGCCTGCTCCACAAGATGAAACCCATACTCACCCTTGCTCATAGAGCCAAAAATCTGAAAGTAGGTCGCCTGGAATGTCCAGAAAAGGACACACTATACAGACTAGTTGACTGTTAAATCTCTGCCAAGACAGAATAATCAGTCCTTCAAAGTTCTGTGTTACAAAGGTCTGCCAGATGATCCTGGGCCAGAAGGCTGAAGACTGATGCTCTTACATGTTGCTAACAGGGGATTGTACAGGTAGGAAGTTGTCTTTACAACTTGTCTCAGTTCTGGAAGCCATGCTGTGCTTCTTATATTTTTAGATATTATTGACCATTCTCAGATTTCTGATGGGGTTAAAGACTAATTATAGTCTCATAGCCCACCCAGGGTATTTAAAATTGAGAGTATATATTTAATTAGATAGTTTTCAGATAGTATACAAGCTAGCCAATATATAACACATAGATTTTAAGCCTTTCTTAAGCTAGGATAAATAACAGATTGTACTATTTAATTGACAAAAATGATGGGCTTGGTGTTAGGTGCATCTTATCCTTTATAAATTACAGAATGGTAATAGTTGTGTTCAGCTCACATTTGAGAGAAAAGTTGTTTTATTAACTAGACAGATGGTGAAATGTGGATTGTTGTCTATATGCAGGTGAGGACAGGCACGAGATAAGGAAGACCTGTGATTGGGCAGTGAAAAAATAAGGTGGGCACAGAGTTTTAAAGAGAGGAAAAGGAGGAAGAAGAACCAAGATGGAGGCAGAGAAGGATGACCCAGATCTGTGTGGCGCTCTTTAAAGGGTCACAGGTAGTTATGAATATAAGGGATGGATTATTACAGGACAATTTTTCTTATCTAGGTGGGCATTTCATATCAATATTAATTGGCTCTAAGTTTACTGTGTGCATGTTTTGCAGAGTGAGAATTTACTGATATAAATTTAATTGATAAATCACAAGCGTTGAGTTTTGATTTACTGGGTTGGGGGTATGTGAGCAAAGTCCACTGCAAGATAGGCAGTCTCTGTATGGGACTGGCATAGTAGAGAGCTGCCTTGGGAACTAGATGGATGGCCGCCGTTGGGGCTAGCAATAGCTGCGAGATTGCTCTGGGCACAAAGAATAGCAGGAAGCAGTGTGAGATGGAAATTGGGAATGTAATGAGTCAGGTGGAAACGTTTTGCTCATTGAGATGAAAATTCCCGCAGATGCCATGTGACCTTACGGTGCTGGCAAAAATGTGGGTTGGTCATTTCTATTTTTGTTGTTTACCACAGCACTGGAAACTTAGGGTAAAATAAAATACAAATATTCTAAGGAATACAGCAATAAATTGTTCTCTAATGACATTCTGCTACACTCATAGATCAATGCCTTGTTCAGCCATCTTCTCAGAAGCAAGAAGCTTTGTTCTGCCAAATTTGGGAACAAACACAGAAATCCACAACAAGACAATGTGCAAAGAGCAAGAGACAGCCCTAAGTGAGAGGTCTCCATCAAACTCCATCTTTCAGGGCTCAGGGAACCCTGTCAAAGAGGAGGCAAAATAGTGTAAGAGTCAGCATGTGTAAGACTGAGGCAGCATGCACAGGCCCCGCAATGGTCTATACCATTTATAATCCTAGAGATGAAGAAAGAGGATACATGCCCATTCCTAATCCAAAAGTGATCTCCAATTGATAACAACTTGCAAATGAAAATTTTGTTTCCTCCAAGGCGTCTCACTGGGGAAACAAACTACTCATGAGGGTAGTCTGCATGTCCAGGAATAGAGGCCAAGAAAAAATGAATTCAACTGCATCTTGGGAGGTTCCTTATTTCATAATGTCATGCCAGAGGTTTAGGTTTTTAAAATTTTATTTACTTTACACTATACATCATTTGCATATACATTATCACTTTAAGGCTTAGGGTTTTGTGTTTTTATGGGATTCCTGAGTATGAATGAGTTAAGCTCTGCATCTATATAGTTCTTGAAACTTTTCATGGAATCTTTTCTGTCTGTTTATTTTATTCTTTTCTGATTTGCTTGCCTTTTTTAGCTTAGCATATTTTATTTTATTCTATTAATGCCACTTAGATGACTGTTTACTCAGGACAGGCAGAGATGGGGTAGATCCAATAGGAGGGAAGATGGGGAGGAAATAGGAGTAATAAAGGTAGGGAAACCATAACCAGACTGTATTGTAAAAGAATATCTATTTTGAATAAAAGAAAAATATAATTGTTTTCATATGAATACAACATACAGATCCCCCTCTCAATAAAAGAGAGCATACTTTTGTGTATCACATGGACTGATCTGTATACTTTACATGAATATTTTAGGATATACTTTTATGCTATGTACTGTAAAAATGAAGATTCATCTTTGCCTATATATCAGTACAAAACAGTCTCTGTATCATAAATGGTGTATTAATTTGAAAATCCAACTGTGGTGCGTAAGAATGAGGACAAGGACTGAATTCTGTTCACTAGAAATCGTAAATGTATTGTTATATGCTGACTTTCAAGGACAGCGACATTTTTGAACTTTGAGTTTCTGAGCATGAATTCAAGCATTATGATCCAAGCAATCTGGCTTCATTCAATATATAATTCTGGAGAAAAGCAGCTGAGATAGTCAAATTGTTACATAAAATTTACAAATTAGTGATCTGAAACAGATCATCCCATGCCAGTTTTCCTTTTTTATAGTTATCTCTATTGGATGAAATGTTACATATGCTATGAAAGTATGTATTTTTAGGTGTTTTAAAATAGTCTGCTTTTGGGGTATGAATTTGAAAGAGCGAAAATAGGAGTATATAGGAGGTTGGAGTAAGGAAATGGAAGAAAGTAATTGTGTAATTATATTATGATCTCAACATTAAAAGGAAAGAAAGTCAGTTTTTAAATACACCCAATGAGAAATGAGTTGTCTGGATATGTTATAGGCACTAAAATGACAGAAAAAATTTCATAAAAATAAAATGCATGTAATGTGGTACTTACCTTTATAAACAGAAAATACTACTATTGTTTTGAAATGATTGTATTAAAACTGTAGGCAATTTAGGTGAGAACCAGTCTCTTAACTCTCTTGTATCTGCCAATCCCTTGAATGCCATACTTACCTCTATTGAAATATCTATATTTCATTCAAGATTTACTTTACAGCATATAGATGTGTATATATTTGTTAGATTTATAAATATTCCATCTGTAATAAAACTATAAGACAACACAATTCAGTTATTGTATTTGTTTATTTTGGCAGTTCTGGTGGTTGGGTCCCAGACCTTGTGTATTGCATTATAGGCAAATACTTCACTACACAGCTGCATCCCATAATTATTCTTTTTAAAATTTTATTTTGTTAATAAAGCACGACCTTAAACTCAATCTCTTAATAAAGGTTTAAGGATGCCATAATATATCTATAGACAACATTGGACAACAGATTTCTAGAACTTATTCCTTATACATCACTTATATTCACTGATTAGCAATTAACTATTTGTTTCAGATATTGCAACCAGAGACCTTGATGAACTTATTATTTTTAGTAGCTTTTTAGGATATGTGTAATGTCTACAAAGTCTATTAAAACATCTTTACATAAAGACAACACTTCATTTCCTGTTTCCTATATTTACTTTCCTTATATTTCTGTACTGGCTTTAAATTGCTATTTTCTCTTACATGAATTTGTCCTCTATTTTATATGTATGAGTGTTTTACCTGCATGAATGTATGTGTACTACATATGTACCTAGAATCCGTGGAGGTCAGAAGAAAGTAATAGATCCCAGGGGTTATGGGCTGTTTTGTAACACCACATGGCTGCTGGGAACTGAAGCAAGGTCCTCTGCAAGAGTAACAAGGACTCTTATCTGCCGAGCCATCTTTATTGCTCCCACTGTCTAGAACATCTAATGCTATTAAAAATAGTAGACGTGAAAACAAGGTTTTCCCCCTGAACTATCATATGAGGGGAAAATAACTTGAAAGTGTTTCATGATTATTATGATGAAACTATAGAGTATGTTTTGAAGATGTATTTTATCAAGTTGAAGAAGTTGTCTACATGTCTTACTTTCCTGAAATGTTCTTTTTTTTTTTTTTAATTTTTTCTTTTGTAGTGAATGGGTGCTGAGTGTTTGTCAGTTTTTTTTTTTCCATTGAAGTAAATCAGTGATTATTCATCTTCAACCTCAATACATTTTACATTTTGTAAAGGACTTCTTTTTCTACATACATGAGAAATACTGCTCATGTCTAATAAAGGTAACAATATGACTTGCCTTGTAAAGTATATTTGGAAATTCTGGCTTCTATTCTATGTTCTAAAAGATGACAGTTCTTCTCTTGTATCACATAAATAGTACTTCCTTCTAGCTTCTAGAGATTTTTTTTTTTTGCTTTGATCAATGTTTATTGTCTTTATGAAAAAAAATCTTTAGCTTTCAGCAGCCCGTTCCTGAGCTCTGAGGAAGCTTGCCTTCTTTTGAGCAACCCGGTCTTTCTCCTGGGCAAGAGACATGTTGGGATGATTCCACCTCTTCTTCTTCACTTCTCTCTTGGGCTTCTTCTCATAGACTGGATTCTCTCGGAGAGCAGCATGAGCTTTCTTATACATCTCCCCCATGACTGGAGTTGCGTTGCTCTTGATGTACTGAGAGAACTGTTTCTCCATCATGTCTGGAGTCACGTTGTTCTTGGTGTACTGAGAGAACTGTTTCTTATACGCATCTTCATCTTCCTCCATCAGGTAGCGCATGTAGTCTGTCACATTCTGACCCATGGTGTGCTTCCGGTGCACCTCTATATTGAACTCCTTGCTTTCAGAGTCATAGCCAGGGAATCGTTTAGTACTATGGGGGATAGACAAGCCTCCATCCACAGCTTCCTTCAGGGCACCAAAAACTTTATTGCCAGTTGTAGTTCGGGCAAGACCCGCATTCAAATAGCAAGTGAAGGCACCAGGCTGACCGTCAATGCTTTCCTCATTGTATTCATCTCCATTCAGCTCCACTTGGCCTTCATAGATCTTGTCCATGCCAAACCTATTCAGAAGCCTGCGGGCCAGCAGCAGGCCAGTGCAATAGGCTGCATCATAGTTTGTCAGACCAACTTTCACACCGTATTTTGGAAGTTCATGTGCATATGCTACACAATCGACCATATCCCCTTCTATACGGTCATATGCAATCTGGCAGATGTCTCTGTTAACCTACGAACTATCATCCTGTATTTGGTGTTGTACTTTATTTTGTCCTGGATCAATCGTTTCCGCATAGTAGTCAGTTTTACCTCTCCCGCCTTCCCTAAATCTCACTTGGTATCTTTTAAAGTAGTTCTTATTCTTGACAACTTTCACGAATCCCATCCTGTGGAACAGAGACCTGCAACTGCGGCTCCACGCAAACCTGCAGAGTCGGCCGCACTAGGGGGAAAAAGAGCTTCTAAAGATTTTTATAAGAAATTATGTCTTATTTAATCCTTTGCCTATACACAAATTGTATTTTCCCTTTGTTACTTTAAAGACTTGTCATGATATAATTTTAGAGGTTTGACTGTGATTGATATTAGCCTTTTTCACACAGTTCTGTGAGTTTGTACAGCCTTGTCTTCAACATCTTCCTTTTCTGTATTTAGTGACCATCAAAGTTTCTGATGCCATGAACCATAAAGCTTTGAGGATTGTTGAGATTTTTTATCAATTTATTTTCTTTCTTGTTCAACCTTGCTACATTCTATTCTTCTGTCTGTCTCCTGCCTTTTGCTGATGAGGGAATCTACCTAATTTTATTATGTTTTATTCATTTAATTCTAAAATTTTCATGTTCTACCTGGTTTCCCCCTCTATTTTCAGCTTTACTTGTAAAGAAGATCTTAATTCCTTCTATAACCAATCACTTCAAAGTATTATTTAAAAAGTATTTTAGGATATCTTACTACATCACTCTGGCTGACATGTACTTGATTCAGAAATCAAGTATAAAGATATAAAATATACACTCTTCTTGTCAAGTATTGCATAAATTAAAAATAAACTTAAACAATGCACTCAAATGCACACAATACAAATGATGTTGCACATACATCCACCTACTAATGCAAACTACACATAGAAATAAGTAAAGGAGCTATTTATGCCGTAAATCAATAATCTAATAAATTAAGCTTTAGCCTCAGGAAGGAACTTAAAATGATCATATATCTACACCATAGAAAGCATCAAAATATTACAGAAAATTAACAAAGCAGAAGCTAGTTGATTATAAGGGTCAATAACACTGATAAAACAGTAATAATTATAACAAAGAATAAATAAGGAAACACATAACCTAATATTAGGAATAAATAGGTGATATCATTAAGATAATAAAGGAATATCATGCAGGTTTTTTTCCACAAAATACTTGACACTATAGATAAAAAGGAGCAATTCATCAAAAAGTGAAAACTGTCACAAACCATTCATGTACTAATAATGATTGGCTATAACTATTAATGAATTAGAACATATCATTTTAAAACTTTTCCAAAATAAATCTCCACGCCCATGGGGTTTTTTTTTAGTTATTTTTTTTATTTACGTTTTAAATGTTTCCCCCCTTTCCCGTTCCCTCTGCATGACCTCTCACCCCAACTCCCCTCTAAGAGGGTGCTCTTCCCCAGTAACTTCCAACTTATCTCTCTAACACTCTCCATCTCTGGGACATCAAGCCTCCACAGGCCCAACACAAGCCCTCCCACTGAGATGAGATAAGGCAGTCCTCTGCTACCTATGTAGCCAGGGCCCTGGCTCTTGTATGATGGTGGCTCCATCTCTAGAAGCTCTGCGGGGTCCAGTAAATTGATACTGTTGTTCTTCCTATGGGATTGTAATCTACTTAAGCTTCTTCAGTCATTCCCCTAACATTTCCATTGGGGTCTACTGGCTCAGTCTGATGGTTGGCTGAAAGTATCTGCAGCCATTTTTACTCGGTGCTGGCAGAGCCTCTCAGAGGACAGCCGTGCAAGGCTCCTGTGTGCAAGCACATCTTGAATCAGGAATAGTGTCAGGATTTGATGTCTGTGCATGGGATAGATCCCAAGATGAGGGAGTTTCTGATTGACCTTTTTTTCAGTCTCTGCTCAATTTTTTTTGTCCCTGCATTTCCATGTATGTACTTTGGAGACTGGGTTACCTCGTTCAAAATGGTATTTTCTAGTTCCATCACTTGCCTGCAAAATTCAATATGTCTTCTTTTTTATAGCTGGTACTATTCCATTGTGTAAATGAACCACATTTACTGTATCTAATCTTCTGTTGAGGAACATCTGGGATGTTTTCAGTTTCTGCATATTATGAATACAGCTGCTATGAACATAACAGGTATGAATCCTAGTAACACGATGGAGCATCTGTTGGGTATATGCCCAGAGTGGTATACCAGGATCTTAAGTTGGGACTGTTTCCAATTATCTGAGGAATCACCAGACTGATTTACAAAGTGGTTCTACCAGTTTGCAATCCCACCATTAATGGAGGAGCATTCCTTTTTTCCCACATCCTCACCAGCATCTGTTTTTACTTGAGTTTTTGATCTTAGCCATTCTGATTGATGTGAGGTGGAATCTCAGGGTTGTTTTCATTTACATTTTACTCATGACTAAAGATGTTGAGCATCTCTTTAGGTGCTTTTTGACCATTCAAAATTCCTCAGTTGAGAATTCTCTGTTTACCTTTCTACCCCATTTTTAATTATTAGGTTTAATTATTAGGTTATTAGGTTTTTCTTGAGTCTAGCTTTTTTAGTTCTTTGTATATTTTGTATATTGACCTTTTATCAGATGTAGGGTTATTAAAGGTATTTTCCCAATCTGTAGGTAGCCTCTTTGTCCTATTGACAGTGTCCTTTGCTCATGAAGTCCAATTTGTCAATTATTGATCTTAGAGCATGCGTCATTGGAGTTCTGTTCAGGGAAATTTTCCCTATGTCAATGTGTTTGAGGCTATTTCCCATTTTCTCTCTAATAGATTCAATGTATCTTTTTTTTGTTTTGTTTTGTTTTTTGTTTTGTTTTGTTTTGTTTGTAGAGGTCCTTGATCCACCTGGACTTGAGCTTTGTAAAAGGAGACAAGAATGTGTCAATTTGCATTATTTTACATGCAAACATGCAGTTAGACCAGTACCATTCATTAAAGATGCTTTCTTTTTCCAACTGTATGGTTTTGGCTTCTTTGTCAAAGATCAAGTGACCATGGGTGTGTTGGTTTATTTCTGGGCCTTCATTTCTATTCCATTGATTGAACTGTCTGTAACAACAACACCATAAGGGTTTTATCAGTATTGCTATGTACTACAGCTTGAGGTCAGGGATTGTGATTCTCCCAGAAGTTCTTTTATTGTTGAGAATAATTTTTGTTTATGAGGTTTTTGTTATTCCATATGAAATGATAATTGCTCTTTCTATCTCTGTGAAACTAAATTTTTGATGGAAATTGCATTTAATCTGTAAATTGCTTTTGGTAAATGGCCATTTTTACTATGTTAATCCTATGGACCCATGAAGATGGGAGATGTTTCCAACTTCTTAGGTTTTCTTCAATTTCTTTCTTCAGGGACTTGAAGTTTTGTCATACAGACCTTTCACTTGCTTGGTTAGAGTTACATCAATATATTTTGTATTATTTGTGACTATTGTGAATGACATTGGTTCCCTAATTTCTTTCTCAACCCATTTAGCTTTTGTATAGAGGAAGGCTACTGATTTGTTTGAGTTAATTTTATATCCTGCTGCTTTGCTGAAGTTCTTTATCAGCTGTACGAGTTTTCTGATAGAATTTTGGTGGTCTTCCATGTATACTATCATATACTATCATATCATATGAATATCATATCATATTCAATATCATATCTTCCTTTCTGATTTGTATATCATTGGCCTCCTTTTACTGTCTAATTGCTTTAGCTAAAACTTCAAGTACTACATTAAGAAGTAGGGAGAGAGTGGGCAGCCTTGTCTTGTCCCTGAGTTTAGTGGGATTGTTTATAATTTCTCTTCATTTAATTTGATGTTGGCTGTTAGTTTGTTGTATATTGCCTTTATTATGCCAATATTTCATTGAGATGCTACATATCAAACTTTTAAAAATAAAATTATGCCAATTCTAAACAAAATTCTCTAAAATAGAAGGAACTAAACAATTCTGGAAATGTTTTATTAGTTCATAAATAGTACATACACAATGGGATTTTATTCAGTCTCACAGGAAAGTCAAATTATCGCATTTGTAGGTAATATATAGAACCCCTGAGGAAAATAAGGCACAGAAAGACAAATAGCACATATTCACTTCCATATGTGGATCCTAACATTGAGTCTTTAGATTTATGTTTTTACCTTGGAGTGCTTGTGGAAGTCAGGGAAGTAGAAAGAGGCCACAGAGATGGGAAATGTCTTAGAGCAAGAGAGCATAGGAAAACATATGTGATATGAAAATAGAAAGGTAGAATATTAGGTGTAGAAAGAGGCTAGAAGAGTGGGGAGATGAGATGAAGGGCAGGGAAGGAGCGTTAACTAAATGGAAATTCATATGTAAAATTTAACTAAATGGAAATTCATATGTAAAATACACATGGGATCCCACTACATTGTAAGCAAATTAAAAACTACCATAAAAGCACAGCAAAGCCAGAGTTAGAATAGAGGTATCCCACGAGGCTGAGATACTATTTTTAAAACCCAGGAGTTATTAAACAAAAATCCCAGTGACAGATATAGAATGTTTTCTTAGAAGATTTTGGTCAAAATAATCCGGACTCTTGACATTTTTCTTGGTTGCCCACCAGAACTAGGTAAGATGCTACTTCTGAAGATACCATACACCTTTGTTTTGACTGAGCTGGAGGTTTCCTTTTTGCTGGTTTTCTTTCAGAGTAAGAAAAGATATGATGTAGGTTGCTAGGGGAGAAAAGGTATCAAAAGTCTCCCATAACTGGATTCTGAACTCTGCATGCTCTAGTATCAGCCTGCCAGACAATATTTGTCCACTAGTGCAATAATGGTATGACTCTTGTGGATATAACCAACTGGTGTCACTTAGATTTGAAGCCTGCTTCACAAGAAAAAAATTATTTGTGATACAGTAAACCTAGTCAAAAATCTGTAGCTGTGAGGAGATCTGAGACTTTTTGCTATTGTTCAGTAGTTAAACTGACATGGCCCCTTACTGCCTTCTAAATATTTGTGTTTTTACCCATAAACAAGTGCTGCTTTTGGCCTTTTCAGAGAAGCTTCTCTTTGCAATGAATTTCAATGAATGAATAAGTTCATGTTAGGTCTAGGTGAAGAAAGTAAGTGAAGGTTGAAAAAGTAAGTAAGGCAGAGAGGGAACTGGAAGAACATGAGATCATGAGGACAGGAAGAAGGGCTAAAGCATCTATCAAAATAATGAAAAACTCCATAAAATGAAAGAAAGAAGAAATTTGTAAAATATTGCTATCTAAGAGATACAAAGAGTTACAAACATTAAACAGGAAGAAAACAGGCAAAATATCTGTTCTAGGTTTCTTTCTGTTGTTGTGATAAAGACTATAAACTAAAGGAACTTGGGGCAAGAAAGTGTTTGGCTTACAGGTTACAGTCTATCATGGACGGGGAGCAGGCTGACGAAAGAACTCAACCTAGAAGCAGAAAGTGAAGCAAAGACCATGGAAGAAAGTTGTTCCCATGGATGCTTTCTAAGGCTCATGCTGAACCTCTTTTCTTTCTTTTTTTTTCTTTTTCTTCTCTTTCTTCTTTTTTCTTTTTTTCAGAGCTGGGGACCAAACCCAGGGCCTTGCGCTTGCTAGGCAAGCGCTCTACCACTGAGCTAAATCCCCAACCCTATGAACCTCTTTTCTTATACTACTCAGGACCACCTGCTCATGGATAGCACTGCCCAAAGTGGACCACGCCAAGGACCATTTTGATGGAGTCAATTCTCAAATTGAGGTTTCTTGTTGCATCTGTGTCACATTGACCAAAAACAGTATCTAACACAAATTTACTCACCCCTTGACAACCTAACACAAAAATACATCACTATTAACATAACCCCCTTTCTTTGTTTGTCTCCAAGATCTTATGTTAATAACAAAATACAAAACACAGTACAACTTTTGAAGTCTTACAATCTTTAAAAATCCCAATACTCTAAAAGCTCAATGTTTCTTTAAGGTATCCAAAGTCTGTTAACTGAGGGCTCTTGAAAAATATAAACTGTGCTAAACATTTTCTTCCTCCAGAAAGAAATAAGCAGGGCACAGTTCCAAATCAGTCAAAGTTTAACACAAGTTCAAACATGAAGTTCAAATCCTATAGCTCATTTTCTGACATCTGGAACTCACTTGTGATTTTTTTCTGGGTTCTAAAGGGCTTAGAAAGTACCACTTCTCTGGCTTTTCCATTGGCAGCATAGAGCTTGTCTCAGGCTCAGGCTTGCTCTACTCCTCACCTGCCACTGACCTTGCTAGATGTCCTACAATCCTCCCACAATCAAAGTATCGCCCAAATTTTGGAGCTCCACTTCAATCTAGCCTGTATACCTTCACCAGTGGCTTCTCCTAGACTCTTAAGAGATTCTGACCCTGTCAAATGTCCCAAGTCTCAGCTTTTCTTCAGGACCCTTCAATCACTGAGGTTTCTCCTGCAACTGAGGCTACATCTTCAACAGTGGCTTCTTCTGGTTTTCCTTCAGGGATACCACAATCCTGCCATATGTTTGCAACTCTCATGTCTTCCTCATGATCCTTTCATGTTTTTAAAAACAGTACCATGTAGTACATTATTTGCTAGATTCTGCTGTCAACTTGATACCCCAACTGGATCACAGTTTCTGTGTGTTGGCCCTGTTGAAATACTTCCCAGAAGAGTTTTGCCTCAGTGATACTGAACTCTTATTATTCTGGGTTGATGCATCATCAATCATCTTACTAGCATCTATTGTCCCAGTAAATCTTAGGTTTTATTTCTAGAAATTATTAAGACAAAATGTCACAAGATATCCCCAACAGAGACTTTCTTCATTCTGAAACTTCACAAGACAGGCTTCCTTTGCCTGCATTTTCCCAGCATTATTATCATTTAAGCTCCCACATAATAGCCCATTAAACTCTAAGCTCACAATATGATTTCACCCAAAAGTTCCAAATACTTCCATAAGACCTCCTCCATCCCCCAATAGCATGGTTATCATCAGAACAATAGTAAACGCTCTGGTATCAAATTCTATCCTAATTTCTTTTCTGTTCACTGATAAACACCATGATTAAAAGCAGCTTGGGGAAGAAAGTGTTTATGCTTTATATCATTTTACACTTTATAGTTCATTGTTGAGGGGAGCCAATGGAACAACTCTCATACAGAAAATGCTGAGACAGAAAATCAAGTATATGAAAAGTTGTTCCATATCACAGGCAATAAATGATTGCTGGGAAAACAGATATATTTTTCTTTATTTGTCCATGCTCCTATTAATAATCACTCACCCAATGCTCCAAATAACATTAGTAAAGCTTGTTGGTTCACCAATAGAGAAATTAAAATTGTAATTTAATCACAACTACCTACTTATTAAAAGCCTTACATTATAATACTGAGGACATCAAATGCTATGGAGGGTGTTTAATTACAGAAATCTTAATCATTCCCATAGAGAGTAAAATGCTACAGCCACTTTAAGTGAGAGTGTGGTGGTTTCCTATAGAGCTGAAGATTTCACATGATCATATGATTAAATAGTTTAGCAAATAAATTAAAAATATGAGTATTTATAAAAATACATATATGGATATATTTAGCATCTGTATTCACATTTTATCAAAGCATGGGAGCATCTATGCTGCTTTTTAGTAGGGGAATTGGTATGTTATGATATATTCAGATAAATGATGTTAAAGGTTAAATAAATGATCTAACTAAGCATGAAGTGACAGGTAGGAAAATTGCATTTATGTCAGAAAGTGAAGGAAGCCAATGTGAAAATGTTATATACCAATACTATAACATGGAAGAGGTAAAATTATGAAACCAGTAAAAGCATCAATAATTTCTAAGTATAATGGGGCAGTAGAAATGACTAGAAAGAACACAAGATGTTTAGATTAACAAAATGATAATAAAAGGATCATATAAAATAAACAGAAACATACTGTAGTGTGGGATAGAATATTTAACATAGTAATGCCAATTTTTTTCAAATTAAATATCACTTAGCATAATTCCCATAAAAAGCCCAGCAAAATTTTGTTGATATAGAATATATTACTCAAAAATGCACACTAAAAGTAACAAAGTAGAATAGCTAAAAATAATGTAGAAAATATTTATGGCTTATTAGATGTCTATGGTAATTAAGACATTTGAGTGCTAAAGAAAAGTTAAGCTGTACACTGGGGATAATGCCAATATCTATCCTAGTGCTTATACCTTGATTATATAATAGACCCATAAAACTAGAGAAACTAAAAAACAAATAAACATAAATAACACTGTAATAGAAAGTTAGCATAAGACATGAAGAATTATTTGACCTACAATAGAACAAAATCACAAAAAAGGAGACCCTACTGTCTCAGTTCCCTTGCATAGAAAGCTCCTACCTAACCACAAGACATGATACAGGTCAGAAACTAAGATCTGTCAGAAGGTCTGGTAGGCTAGCTTCTTGACAATTTTCCCCACTCTCTTGGTTCCTTAGGCCAAATATCGCATATTCAAGCACAGAGCATTCTTCCCAGGAATCCAGACAGTCTGACTGAAGACCTTTCCTACTCTTGGGCAGACACCCTCTGGGCAACCACAGGCCACACCTACAAGAGGACCCCATAGGCTTCTGGCAGACCACCTGCTTGCATAACTTCCCCACTCACTACCTTGCCATATACCCAATCTTCAGGTGTCCCTTGCCCATTAATGACTGTGTCCCAATCCCCAAATCCAGCACAAACACAGGCCACACCTGCCGGAAGACCAAGCAAGCTGCCGATCCATGGTCTCCTCCACTCTTTTGGTGTCCTCTCTCCAACACTATTCTCATTCACCCTGTATTCCTGCTCACCATATCCCAGCCTAAAGCTTGGAGAGAGAACATTATAAAATTTAAAGAATTGGTATCTCAGTACATCAGTTTGAAAATTTGAACAATAATGGCTCCTGAAAGTACTTAAAAAATAACAAAGTTTGAATACCAACTTGATTAATAGCAGCAGTTAAATCCATTGGCAAAGAAGTATTGTATGGTTTAACTTAAATCTTGTTTTTTAAATGCTACTTGGCATTAAGAAGATAAACAGAAATAATTTATGGTTATCGTAATGATACAAAATATGAAGAGTTTTTGAGGGACAGCTATGATGTTAGATGAAATAGGGCAAATGTAACATTTTTTCTCTATGATTCTACATTCCCATTCATTTTCCCTCATAGGCACTTATAATAACATATTCCTGTTTCCTCCTTCTTAAACCATATACTGTGGTTGTCATTAACTCATCCTATTCCTAAACATTAACATTACTCTTTTGTCACCATTATTATATAGAACAGATAAATGTTTTTAAAAATCAATGAGAGTAAGAAAAGTGCTTTTGAAAATGTGTTTTTTTTTTTTCGTTTACTAGCCTGTTCCCTTTGTTGTGTAGCTCTAAGTGTCTGACCCACATACTTTCCTTTCTTTTGGAAGTTATTTTGACATTTCTTGCAAGGCAAGTTTACTGCAGCAGATTCTACCACAGTCTGTTTGTCTGATAAAGTATTTATTTTCCTTCACTTTAAAGAAAAAAAAAGCATGAAAACAGAATTCTGTGTTGGCAACTTTTTTTAACTGTCAAATTGTTAAATATCTCCTTATTTTACTTTTGCTAACAAGCCTGAGACCATGTTAGGTTTCTTTCTTTCTTTCTTTCTTTCTTTCTTTCTTCCTTTCTTTCTTTCTTTCTTTCTTTCTTTCTTTCTTTCTTTCTTTCTTTCTTTCTTTCTTTCTTTCTTTTCTCTCTCTCTCTCTCTCTCTCTCTCTCTTTCTTTCTTTTTGTTTTGTGCTGCTACATACATGTGAGATTGACTCTTACAAATCACACCGTGGAGACTAATATGTTGGTTTTGTCAATGGAAAGCTCAAACATAACATAGGAAGTCAGTCAAGAAAAGAGAAGATCTGAGGTACTTACTTCAATGATACAGTTTCTCTAATTGTGCATATGAAGGTATTCATCTGTATGCATAAATCTCATCACCTACATATATTTTACTCTCATTTAGTAGTAGTACATCAAAGCTAGTGTCTGTATGCAGGCATAAGATTAGGCAATAACCTTATTATAATGTGGCAAAATTAACAGGATGAAACTGGACACTTTATTGCTAATGTCTTTTTTTTCCTGGCAACTATAGCTCTGTGCTAGACTAAAAGTTAGCACATTTACCATTGTAGTTAAGTAAATATATTTCTAGAAATATATATAGCCCATGTAAATGTCTCTTTTTATTTCCTCTGATGAAGGGATGAAATGGAAAACTTACACAAGAATTACAAATAAAAGACATTGCTTGGGCTGAGCCCAGAGCATTTCTGTTTAATTATCCCTAGGCCTAGGCCTAGAAGCTTCTAGCCTCTGTACAATCCAATCTTCTGCAAGCGAGGACCTTGAAGGTTCCCGCTTCCAGTCTCATTCCCTAACAGGCCTAAACTCACCCTTTCTCGCTCTTTCTGAACTCTGAGTGACTGTCAACTCAGTTGTTCTGTCTTCGAGTCTTCTCCAAGTTGATTAAAAATGGGTTCTCTCAGCTTCTGACTGAGTTGTTCTGCTTAGAAGTTCTGCCTCTGAACTCCACCAACTGAACTGCACAGACTGCACTGACTGGCTGGCCAAAGCTGAACTCAATTCCATGTTTTCCCAGAACCTCTGCTTCCTTCCCTCCCTCCATCCCTCTCCCTCCTCCTCCCTCCTCCCTCCTCCTCCCTCCTTCCTTCCTTCCTTCCTTCCTTCCTTCCTTCCTTCCTTCCTTCCTTCCTTCTTCCTTCCTTCTTCCTTTCCTTCTTCCTTCTTTCCTCCTCCCTCCTCCCTCCCCATCTTTCTTTTCTTTTTTTCTTTTTCTTTATTTCATTTATTTGGATTTCAAATGTTATCCCCGTTTCCTGGGTTCCCCTACTCAAACCCCCATCCCATTCCCCTTCCGTCATGCCTCTATGAGAGTGCTCCCCCACCCACCGACTCCCACCTCACTACCCTAGCATTCTGCAATGCTGGGGCATGGAACCTCCACAGGACCAAGGAACTCCCCTTCCATTGATGCCAAATAAGGCAATTCTCTTTGCTGGAGCCATGGCTTCCTCCACATATACTATTTGGTTGCTGGCTTAGTCCTTGGAAACTCTGGCGGGTCTGGTTAGTTAAGATTGTTGTTCTTCCTATGGAGTTGCAAACTCCTTCAGTTCTATCAGTTTTTGCCCTAACTCCTTCATTGGGGTCCCTGTGTACAGTCTGATGGTTGGCTGCAAGCATCCGCATCTGTATTTGTCAGGCTCTAGCAGAGCCTCTCAGGAGACAGCTATATCAGGCTCCTGCCAGCATGCACTTCTTGGCATCAGCAATAGTGTCTGGGTTTGGTGTCTGCATATAGAATGGATTCTCAGGTGGGGCAGTCTGAATGGCTTTTCCTTCAGTCTCTGCTCCATTCTTTGTCCCTGTCTTTCCTTTAGACAGGAGCAATTCTGGGTTACAATTTTGGAGATGGGTGGGTGGTCTCATCCCTCAACCAGGGGCCATGCCCAACCTCTAAATATGGTGTTACAGGTTCTATCTCCCCTTTGGTTGATATTTCAGCTAATGTCATTCCAGTTGGGTCCTAGGAGCCTCTTGTTTTCCTGGCATCTGGGACTTGCTGGTGGTTACCCCCAGTTCCCACCTCCCACTGCTACACATTCTGTTCAATTTCCTGACCCTCTCTATATTTCCCCAGTCTCCTCCCACACTTGATCCTGACCCCATTTTCCCTTGCCATCTTCTCTCCCTCCCAAGTCCCTCCTTCCTCTACTTTTCCCGAACTCATGAATATTTTGTTCCCCATGCACTGCTTTTAAGTAGCCTCTCTTCACTGTTTGTTTTCTGAAGAGTTGGGTGTGTTCTCTCTCTGACTCACTCTGTCAAATCTTTCTCTAACTCATCACTTTGTCCACTCCTCAATTAAATGTCAGATTTTGAGGATTAAATGTGCTTACTAAGGGCATGTCTATGTTCCAACCTGATCACACTGATCTGGGTTTTTGATGTGAGCACTAGACAGAGTAGCCATGTTCCTAGAACGAAATTCTTCTAACACTCCACATAGATACAGACTGTCAGAATGTATATTCCTACAACCACAGATCATTATTTTGTGGGAAAGCCAATTTTTTTTTTGTACTCAAACAAATTGAAAATACACTGGCTACTATGTCATTGTTTTGTCTTCTTATTGCAAAAGCATCTGCATTAATATTAATAATTACATGTCAAATAGTCCAATTACAAAGGAAAAATAACTAAGAAGTTTTCACACTTGCCTAAAAATACAACCTTTAGAGTTTTCAATTACTTAAAAACTCATCCATTGTTCACTTTTAAATATAGCACAATCAGTTTGTTCTAATGAATTCATCAGCAATTTTATGATACAGGGATTACTGGCTAATACTAATATATAAGCAAGGACAAGTTTTAACTTTACAACATTTACCATAAAACTGCAGATTGAAGAAGAATAATTATAAATACGCTGATGCATGACCTTAGTGTAATTAAAATGTGTTTTGCATTCAAAATAGTTTATAGGATCCTAGCAGTTTATAAAAAATTACAAGTGCATCACTTAAAATTATTTCAACATCATACACATATTTATATGTAGCAATTTATGTTTTAAAATGTGTTTTTCTTTTATATGGCATTTTGTGTGCTTTGTTATTTCTCCTTTGTTTATGTTATTGCATACATTTTAAACAATGATATCATTAGTGTACATATTTTGGAAGTATAAAATGAGATTTCTTCCAAATGGAAATAACTGTTAAAATATACGGTATGAACAAG
The DNA here is from genome assembly GCF_011064425.1 of Rattus rattus. Classification (NCBI taxonomy): domain Eukaryota; kingdom Metazoa; phylum Chordata; class Mammalia; order Rodentia; family Muridae; genus Rattus; species Rattus rattus. The sequence goes on along the minus strand of NC_046172.1, from coordinate 41,630,518 downwards.
TATATCAAGGGTAATAATATCCTATAGCATCTCCCCATCGTTGGAACGCCAATATGATAAAGATGCAAATATTTTTTCAAATTCATGTAACGATTTAAGGAAAGATGTATTGACATAGAACAGCCTCTTTTGGCAGACACTGATAGACTTATTCTAAATTGTATATGGAAATATAGAAATACAACAATAAGGCAATTTTGTCAAGATGGGAGGTATCGCTATACCACTTATTAACTTTTCAGTGTTTATGATATTGTAGAATCCATGGAGGGAGTGACTTGTTGCTAGATGGTACAGAAACATAAACTATGTCAAAGCAATTTTTGAAAAAGTTTTAAAAGTAATTCCATAATGGAAGGCTAGGCTTTCAACATGTGTGACTTGAGCAAGCAGATATCTGAAAGCAGAAAAAATAAGTCAGTAAGAAAATAAGACAAGCCTTTGTTTTAGCCTTTTAGCTTATAAATATATCAAATGTTAAAAAGGAACAGTCAAAATCTTATAAAAAGTTAAGTGAGAAAATCTTTTTCATGAACCTGAAAGCGGTTTATGTTTCACACAAAAGTATGGTCCATGAAAGGGAAAACATTAGTTATGTTTTCTGTTTAGCTAAGCCTTTGCTGTGTAAAGAACTCTGTTTAGAATATCTTTTAGAAATATTAGGTACAGGTTGGGAGAAACTAACATTTGTAAGAACAAATTCCTATCACTTGGATATTACTCATATAAACTAGGGCTGGTACCTGCCCATTGGTGTAATGGCATCAGAAGGTTATGGAGGTAACCAATCACTTTATGGAGAGTTTTCAGGTTAAGCAATTTAAACTTGGTAAAATAACATAAGTGGGGAGATATGGTTCCTAAGTGGAAGATACTGGCTGATTGAATGAATGGGCATGTTGTCAAACATTCTTAATATTTATATTTTATACATTTATTATGCTGATCCCAACCTTAGTCATGACATTTCTTTTTGAATTGGTAGTGGTTAATAAAGAGACTCACAATTGGTCAAAATAGTCTGTTAAGTTCTCTGTCACAGATAAGACATTCAAACTTATAGCATGGACTGAAGGAAAGTCAATGAGGTCCCACCAAGGCTGAAGAGCTATTAGCACTTGATTGTTGTTGGTAGAAGAGAGTCATATTTCGTTAGGGATATGGCTTCTGGTCTTTGGCCTATGCCTTACTGGTTGCCCCCTCATCAAGACACTCATGGTAAGCACTAATATAACTCAGTACGCTATTAATTATGATGATGATGCCAATAGCAATACTACTACTACTAATGATAATAAATAATTATTAATAATAATGATAAGGAAGACATGAATTTAGGAGGGTGATACTTTGGGAAACTCAGGCAGAGAAGTAGTTGGGGTGGATAAAAGCAAAGTACAATGACTATATACATGAAAGTTTCAACGAACAATTTAAATATTTTTAAATCATGAGGAAATAACTCCTAAAACTCACTGAAAAAAACCTTTTAAAATTAACTATAAAATGGTCAAAGACATGAGGAACATTTTAGTTATGAGTGGATGATAATCACATGAAAAATTTATTAAACATATTTACATATTCAAACTTTGGTAAGATAAAACTATATATATACCCATCAGAATAGCAAATACAAAAACCTGAAATGGTAAAATATGATGATGATGTGCAGAAACTGGATCACATACATACATACAAAATTTTGAAGGTAGCCTACAAAATAGCTTGGTAGATTCAAAAAAATAGTAAGTTAAGCAAAATAAAAACCGCAAATATCAAACAACCCAGAGATTATAATCCTGAGCACTTATCCAAGAGAAATGAGAAGTAATGCCCATACAAAATCATACATATACTTGCACATTACAGTTTAATGAGTAGCAATTCCAAAATATAAGCCACCAAAATGTGTTTCAATCAGGAGATGTTTAAGTCAACATCATAGTATTTATAAAAATAAGGAAGTAACATATTTGCAGTAAAGGTAATAAGCTATTACCTCATTTAGAAACTTAGAATGACTTACTGGGAATTGTTCTAAGTGAACAGGCTGATCACTGCATTACTACTTTTATCTATGTTGGAAATAAGAAGAACTCAACAGATACTGTGAGGTAAGGACGGAAGTGTAAGACAAGAAGTAGCTCAGTGATCTAAAAGAGGAACAGGAGGGATGGATCCTGGCTACCTTGAAACTAATCTACATATTTTTCTTTTTTTTAAATAATTTTATTTTTCTGGGATATTTTGTGTATGTACATTTCAAATGTTATCCCCTTCCCCCATCCCATACCCCCTTCCCCTCCTTCTATGAGGAAGCTCCCATTCCCACTCAACCACTCCAACCTCAATGCCCTGGCATTACCCTACAGGGTTAACAGACCTTTGCAGGATCAAGGGCTTTTCATCCTATTCCTGCTGAACAATGCCATCCTCTGCTACATATGTGGCTAGAGTCATGGTTCCCTCCATGTGTACTCATTGGTTGGTAGTTTAGTCCCTGGGAGCTCTGGTGGGGTCAGGTTGTTTGATATTGTTCTTCTTTCTATAGTGTCGCAAACCCCTTCAGCCCTTTGAGTCTTTTCTCAAGCTCCTCCATTGGGGGTCCCCTTGTTAAGTCCAATGGTTAGCTCCAACCATCCTCATCTGGAGCAGTAGGGCTATGGCAAAGCCTCTCAGGAGATACCAATATCTGGCTCCTGTCAGCAAGCACTTTTTGGCATCAGCAATTATGACTGAATTTAGTGGCTACAGATGAGATGGATCCCCAGGTGGGGCAGTCTCTGGATGACCTGATCCTTCAGTCTCTGCTCCACTCTTTGTCCCTGTATTTCTCCTGTGAGTATTTTGTTCTCCCTTCTAAGAAGTAATGGAGCATTCATATTTTGGTCTTCCTTCATTTTAGGGCTTCTTATGATCTGTATTTTTTTTCCTTAGGTATTCAAAGGTTTGGGGCTAATATTCACTTATCAGTGAGTGCATACCATTTGTGTTCTTTTGTGACAGGGTTACCTCACTCAGGATAATATTTTCTAGTTCCATCAATTTGCCTGAGAATTTCATATAGTCGGTTTTTAATAGCTGAGTAGTACTTCATTGTGTAAATGTACCACATTTTCTGTATCCATTCCTTTGTTGAAGAACATCTGGGTTCTTTCTAGCTTCTGGCTATTATACATAAGGCTGCTATGAACAGAGTGAAACATGTGTCCTTGTCATATGTTGGAGCATCTTTTGGGTATATGACCAGGAGTGGTATAGCTGGGTATTGCAGGTAGTTCTGTGTCCAATTTTTTGAGGAACCCCAGAGTGATTGTACCAGCTAGCAATCCCACCAACAATGGAGGAGTGTTCCTCTTTCTCCACATCCTCGCCAGCATCTGTTGTCACCTGAGTTTTTGATCTTAGCCATTCTCACTGGTATGAGGTGGCATCTCAGGGTTGTTTTGATTTGCATTTCTCTGATGACCAAGGATGTTGACCATTTCTTTAGGCGTTTCTCAGCCATTCAGTAATCCTCAGTAGAAAATTCTTCGTTTAGCTCTGTACCCCATTTTTAATAGGATTATTTGATTCTCTAGAGTCTAACTTCTTGAGATTTTTGTATATATTAGATATTAGTCCTCTATCAGATGTAGGATTAGTAAAGACCTTTTCCCAATCTGTTGGTTGTCTTTTTGTCCTATTGACAGTATCCTTTGTCCTGGGTACATTAATCTGTAAACATTAAAAACCCTCTAAATATTTATCAGCATGCATGAACAAGTAAAACTTAAAGCTGGGAAGCCTGAATATTAGTATTGGGATTAAAGGAGTGATATAAGACTTTTTGTTTTATTTTTATAACTACCTATAATTATATAATTACCTCTATATAAAATATTTCAAAACAACTCATTCAGGTTAACTGATTTGTATTATAGCTTGAGACTTTATAAATCCAACTTCATTGCCTCTTTCCATTGTTTCTTCCTAGGTCTCACAAAGACCCTGTTTGCAGGGAAGTAAAGAAGAACTGTACTGGTAACATAGTATAACCTCCACATGTATAATCCAAATTCTAACCACCCACTAAGCTTTAAGTGCAACTTTATCTCAAAAACAATATTTAAGAAGAAACATGGATTCATCTCTCATCAAATAAGTATAAGAATGCCATTGTTAGGATCAGATTGCCCACCACTGCAAGTTAATAGTAGTGGTGTGTGTGTATGTGTGTGTGTGTGTGTGTGTGTGTGTGTGTGTGTGTGTGGTTATATGTTGGAGAAATACAACTTTTTCTGTGCCTTGGCTTCCTTAAGTAATAAATGATGAGTTTTATCTACTAAAACAATTATAACTAGTTAATAATGACATGATCATATACTAAGTTATATGTATTAGCTATTATTATGACTATGATTATTGCTGGACATGATTACAAGAGTGACAAAATATGCAAAACTATTTTTTGTAGCGGGGCTGAAATGATTCAGTGAGCATTAGCCAAAACCACATGTTATTTAATTGTATCTTTTGCTACTTTTGACATCTGACACCAATCCTGTGGTCTTCCACAATGCTGAGGGCAGAAAGGACTTCTTATTTCTTACATTTAGTAATTAATTCAGAAATTCATTGGATTGTCACTTTCTTAGGTTTAAATTCCTCCTGGCCACATTTTTTTTACCTACTGCTGTAGGAACCTTGGACCTTGTGCATACTAGCAAGCATTCTACTACAGTAGCAACCCTGCCTGGCCATTTTTGGTGATACTTCTCTGCAAGCTACTCATGACTATCAACTGGCACAGTGTGCAGCTACTGGACAAACTCCTTCCCAGGATGCTTCTACTGCCCTGCTTGGACCAAAGACTTCAGCCAGATAAGAATAGGTATTCCCGGGTCACTATTCCTTTCTGAAGTCTCCATGACTGTATCACCATCTTCTATAAAATTATTGGTTTATATTGCATTTTGTGGGCAGGGCTCTTTAAAATAATAATAGTGGTGCAGGACAAATCTATACATAAAAACCAATTTTGTCCTTGTGATTCAAAAAACAAGAAAAAAATTAAACTCTATACGATGTATTGAAAATACTTTCCAGTCGTAAGTTTGTATTTCCATAATAAAAGCTTTGGTCTTTTAAAAAGTTTTGGTTTTGGTGTCTGAGTTACCTCACTCAGGAAGATATTTTCTATGTTCATCCATTTGCCTGCACAACTCATGATATCCTCATTCTTAATAGCTGATCAGTATTCCATCATGTAAATGAATCACATTTTCTGTATCCATTACTCTGTTAAGGGCATCTGGGTTCTTTCCATCTTCTGGCTATTATAAATAAGGCTGCTATGAACATAGTGGAGCATGTGTGTTTTTTATATGTTGGAGCATCTTTTGGGTATATGCCCAAGAGAGGAATAGCTGGGTCCTTAGGTTTCTGAGGAACTGCCAGACTGATTTCCAGAATGGTTATATGACCTTGCAATCCCACCAGTAATAGAGGAATGTTCCCCTTTCTCCACATCCTTAATAGCATCTGCTGTTACCTGAGTTTTTGATCTTGGCCATTCTGACTGGTATGAGGTGGTATCTCGGGGTTCTTTTGATTTGCATTTCCCTGATGACTAGGAATGTTGAACAATTCTTTAAGTGCTTCTCAACCATTCTGTATTCCTCAGTTGAGAATTCTCTGTTTAACTCTGTACCCCATTTTAATAGAGTTATTTGGTTCTCTGCAATGTAACTTCTTGAGTCTTTGTATATTTTGGATATTAGCACTCTCTTAGATGTAGGGTTGGTAAAAAATCTTTTCCTAATCTGTTGGTTGCCGTTTTGTCCTATTGACAGTGTCCTTTTCCTTAACAGTGTCCTTTTCCTTACAAAAGCTTTTCAATTTTATGAGGTCCCATTTGTCAATTTTTGATTCTTAAATCATAAGACTTTGATGTTCTTTACAGAAAAATTTATTCTGTGCCAATGTGTTCAAGGTTCTTTCCCACTTTTCCTTTTATTAGATTCATTGCATCTGGTTTTTTGTGGAGGCCCTTGATCCACGTGAACTTGAGCTTTCTATGAGGAGATAAGAATGGATTGATTTGCATTCTTCTATGCGCTGAAGGCCAGTTAAACCAGCACCATTTGTAAAAATGCTTTTTTCCCACTGGATGGTTTTGATTTCTTTGTAAAAGATCAAATGACCATAGGTGTGGGTTCGTTTCCGGGTCTTCAATTCTATTCCAATGATCTACTTGCCTGTTTCTGTAGCAGTACCCTGTGGTTTATATCACTCCTGCTCTGTAGTATAGCTTGAGGTCAGGAATAGTCATTCCTAAAGACTTTCTTTTATTGTTGAGAATAGTTTTCCCTATCCTGGGTTTTTTGTTTTTGCAAATGAATTTGCAAATTGCTCTTTCTAATTCTATGAAGAATTGAGTTGGAATTTTGATGGGGATTGCATTGAATCTGTAGATTGTTTTCAACAAGATGGCCATTCTTAGTATGTTAATCCTGCATTTCCATCTTCTGAAATCTTCTTTGATTCCTTTCTTCAGGGACTTGAAGCTCTTGTCATACAGATTTTTCACTTGCTTGGTTAGAGTTACACCAAGGTATTTTATATTACTTGTGACTACTGTGAAGGTGTCATTTCTGTAATTTCTTTCTCAGCCTGTTTATCTTTTGTATAGCAAGGAAGGCTACTGATTTATTTGAGTTAATTTTATATCCAGCCACTTTGTGAAGTTGTTCATCAACTGGAGAATTTCTGGTAGATATATATATATATATATATATATATATATATATATATATATATATATTCATATCATCTGCAAATAGTGATATGTTGACTTCCTCCTTTTTAATTTACATCCTTTTGATTTATTTTTGTTGCCTAATTGCTCTGACTAGAATTTCAAGTATATATTGAATAGATAGGGAGAGAGAGTTGGCAATCATGTTTTGTTTCCTGATTTTTAGTGAGATTGCTTCAAGTTTATTTTCATATAGTTTGATGTTGGCTATTGGCTTGCTGTGTATTGCTTTATTATATTTTGGTATGGACCTTTTGAATTCTTGTACACTCCAATACTTTTTGGTGTGATGGGGTGATGTATTTTGTCAATGGCATTTTCAGAATCTATTGTGATGATCATGAGGTTTTTAATCTTTGAATTTGTTTATATACTGGATTACGTTGATGGATTTTGTATATTGAACCATCCATGTATCCCTAGGATAAAACCTACTTGATTATTATGAGTGATCATTCTTATGTGTTCTTGGATTCAGTTTGCAAGAATTTTATTGAGTATTTTTGCATCAATATTCTTGAGGTCTGACATTCTCTTTCTTGTTGGGTTTTTGTGTGGTTTAGGTATGAGTGTAACTGGGGCTTCATAGAACGAATTGGGTAGTCTTCCTTCTGTTTCTATTTTTTGGAATAGTTTGAAGAGTATTGATATTATGTCTTCTTTGAAGGTCTAATAGAATTCTGCACTAAACTAATCGTTGGCTTTTTTTTTTTGAGAGAGAGAGAGAGAGAGAGAGAGAGAGAGAGAGAGAGAGAGAAAGACTTTTAATGACTGCTTCTATTGCTTTAGGGGTTAAGGGACTGTTTAGATGTTTTTATCTGATTCTGATTTATTGTGGTACTTGGTATCTGTCTAGAAAATCATCCATTTCATCTAGATTTTCCAGTTTTGTTGAGTATAGGTTTTTGTAGTAGGATCTGAGTTTTCGAGTTTCTTCAGTTTCTGTTGTTATGTCTCTATCTTCAATTGTTAATTTGGATACTATCTATGTACCCTTTGGTTAGACTGGCTAAGGAAGGGTTTATCTATCTTTATTTTCTCAAAGAACCAGCTCCTGGTACTGTTGATTCTTTGTATGGTTCTTTTTGTTTCTACTTGGTTGATTTCAACTCTGAGTTTAATTATTTCCTGCCTTCTACTCCTCTTGGGTGTATTTGCTTCTTTTTGTTCTAGAGCTTTCTGGTATGCTGTCAAGCTGCTAGTGTATGCTTTCTGCAATTTCTTTTTGGAGGCACTCAGAGCTATGAGTTTTCCTCTTAACACTGCTTTCATTGTGTCCCATTAGTTTGGTTATGTTGTGCCTTCATTTTTATTAAATTCTAAAAAGTCTCTACTTTCTTACTTTTATTTCTCCCCTGACCAAGGTAGATAATTGTTGAGTTTCCATGTGTGTATGGTTTTCCTGCTGTGTTTGTTGTTGTTGAAGACCAGCTTTAGGCTGTGTTGATCTGACAGGATGCATGGGATTATTTCAATCTTCCTGTATCTGTTGGCACTTGTTTTGTTTCAGATTATATGGTCAGTTTTGGAGAAGGTACCATGAGGTGCTGAGAAAAGTTAGATCCTTTTGTTTTAGGATGAAATGTTCTGTAGGTATCTGTTAAGTCCATTTGGTTCATAACTTCTGCTAGTTTTCACAGTGTCTCTGTTTTAGGTTTCTGTTTCCATTGGTGAGTGCATGCTAAAAGTCTCCTCCCACTATTGTTAAGTGAAGTCAATGCATGCTCTGAACTTCCGAAATGTTTCTTTTACATATGTGTGTGACCTTGTATTTGGGACGTAAATGTTCATAAGTGAAAGTTCATCTTGGTAGATTTTTTCCTTTGACAAGTATGAAGTGTCCTTCCTTATCTTTTTTTCATAACTTTTGATTGAAAGTCGATTTTATTCTATATTAGAGTGGCTACTCCAGCTGGTTTCTTGGAACCATTTGCTTGAAAATTTTTTCCCAGCCTTTTACTCTGACGTAGTGTTTGACTTTGTAACTGAGGTGGGTTTCTTGTATGTAGCAAAATGCTAGGTCCTGTTTACCTATTCAGTCTCTTAGTCTGTCTTTTTATTGGTGAAATGAGTCCATTGATGTCAAGAGATATTAAGGAATAGTGATTGTTGTTTACTTTTATTTTGTTGTCAGAGGTAGAATTATGTTTGTGTGGATATCTTTCTTTGGGTTTTTGCAAGAAGATTAATTTCATGCTTTGTCTGGGGTGTAGCTTCCCTCCGTGTGTTGGAGTTTTCCATCTATTATCCTTTGTTGGGCTGGATTTGTGGAAAGATATTGTATGAATTTGTTATTTTTTTCATGGAATAACTTTGTCTGTCCATCTATGTAATTGAAAATTTTGCTGGATATAGTAGCCTGGGCTGGTATTTGTGTTCTCTCAGGTACTGTATCACTTCTACTCAGGATCTGGATATATTTTAGATCCTGGATAGTTTTGTTCAATTCCTTCATCTGTTTGGTTGTGTTTTTCTGTAATACTTTACAGGATTTTTTTTATGTTTCCTCTTTAAGGGCTTCTACCTGTTTACCTATGTTCTCCTGCATTTCTTTAAAAGATTTATTTATGTTCTTTCTAAAGTCCTCTATTATCATCATGAGATGTGATTTTTAATCGAATCTTGCTTTTCCTGTGTGATGGGGTATCCGGGACTTCCTGTAGTGGGAGAACTGGGGTTTGATGATGCACGGTATCCTTGTTTTCTGTTGCTTATGTTCTCGTGCTTGCTTCTTGCCATCTGGTTATCTCTAGTGTTACCTGCCCTTGATATCTCTGACTGGATCCTGGTTGTGTCAAGACTGCTCAGAGTCCAGTTCTCTCTGTGATCTTGTGATTCTGTGATCCTGTGATCCTGAGATCCTGAGTGTGTCAAAGCTCCTAGGAATCATGTTTTCTTTGGGTGTTGCAGGAGTGGGTGGGGAGCCAGAGCCCTGGGTCTGCACCAGAGACAGGTGCAAGCTGGAAAGAACCTGTGCCTAAGGCTTGGGAGGGGTTTGTATTTCCCTGGTTCCTGTGGGGGTCCCAATTATGCTGGGTACTGCAAAAGATGTTGTGGCTTCAACTGTGATCTTGAGTGTATCTGAGATCCAGGGATCCTGGGTATGTTCAATCTCTGGGGAGTCAAGCTACCTCTGTGATCTTGTGATCCTGTGATCTTGGGTGTGGCAGAGCACTTGTGGTCCTGGGTGCATCAGAGCACCTGGGATTCTGGCTCCCTCTGTTTTTAGGAATGTATCCAGAGCCAGAGCCACAGGTCTGCTCTGGGTGTAGGTTCAAACCTGAAGGAACCCAGTGTTCCTTGTGGGTGTGTTTCCTGTGTCCCTGGATCCTGGGGATTCCTGTTCCTCTGGGTGGTGGGGCAGTTGTTCTGGCCTCACCTGTGATCCTGGGCATGTTAGAGCATCTGGGGATTGAGCTTTCTCTGGGTGTTGAGCTTCCTCTGGATGTTGTAGAATTGGCTGCAGAGCCAGATCCCCAGGTCTGCTCTAGGTGTAAGTTCAAACTGGAAGATACCCCATGCCACTGGCTGGGTGGGGGTTCCTGTGTCCCTGGATCTTGGAGTACTAGTTACTCTGGGTGTTGGGGCAGATATTGTGGCCTCACCGACACAAGTGTTTTTAAAAGACCCTGCCCTATTCTTCCAGAAATTGCTTATAACAATGCTAGAAATTAATCCAAAGGCCTCATGCATTCTACCAATGCATTTTGCTCTATTCCAACTCAAATGCTTTCATTGTTACATGGGTACAATATCCCTAACACTTTTTTCAGATGAAATTCTACAGTATTTTGATATATTTTGTACTTTTATTGTGAGCTAAAATGATTTCATTTCTTTACTTAAGAACATAAATATAAAACAACTCACCACCTAACTTACATACACAAGCATGCATGCATGTGTGCACAGATGAGCACATTATGAAATCTCTACTTAACCTGTGGGGTTCTTTTAAACTCAACATAGAAGTTCCAAAAATGGACTGTAGTGTTTGAACTGATTTTAAATTGACTCATCAGCCAGTACCAAATGAATATCCATTCCTATTGCATGAAAATTGTCCCATGATAAAACTTTGAGCAGAATAAATCTGTCTCTTCCTGAGAATATCATTTGCAAGGCAATATGTTATATTCACTTGGAAAGTGATCTAATTTAGAATTTCTCTCAAAAGCCTTAAATAGGTGAATGGAATTTAGCACTGGAAACCGTACCGAATTCACTTCAAGGCCTATGCTTACTGCACAACACATATTATAGAACTTTGATAACCGCCTACCCTCATTCTGGCCTTATATATGCTATAGCAGTTAAAATGCTCTAGATCAGAATAAAAATGTGTATCTATATAAACATATGATATATACATGTACATTTATTAGATAAATGTGTTACATAGACAAGTATAAGAAAGATGGAATCCAGTATATTAAAAATTGCAATTAGATGCTTCTTATACCTTCATAAATTATCAACTACTCCTACTACATAAGTACTTGAAATACTAAGGTATAAAAACTGGATTTCAATCATTTTCTACTCAAAGTATCAACTGAGAATCTAAAATGTCATTGTGTTCAAGTCTGAGCCATATTCTTTTAATCATCATATTTGTGAAACTTACCAGTTGATATTAAACAATCTCCAGAATTAAATATGAGGCAACTAAAGAACCAAATAATATATAGGTTAAAGTATGATTTTCATCACAACTGGACAGTTTCCTTATCTTTGCACTAAGTGACTCCTTCAGTACCATCATGTGATACCTGTTAAAGAGGTCAAATTTCAGGCACATGCCAAAATTGCAAATTCAGAATCTGTAGTATAAGAAGAGTTCAAGATGACTTGATTTCATGTTAACATTTGAAAAGTACTGTTAAGTACAACCAGTATTCTCCAGCTGTAGCAGGAGACAGAGAAATACTTAAGAAGCAATCTGAATATTTCATAAGGAAATAAGAAAGATGAAAATGTCTTCATCTGTCTCTTTAGTACTTGAGATAAATTTTTGTAATTATCAGCTAACTTTATTAAAATCACTTCAATTCATAACTCAGTAGAATAAATATTCCAGGATGGTCATTGAATTATTTTAATTAGAAAAATATTTTAGAATTCTGCTTTAAGTCATCATAAATCAGTAATTCAAAGTATGGATGTCTTATTTTGGTGTGTGTTCTTGCTAATAAACATGAGGTCATAGATACGATATGCAAGCACTTTGCCACTAAGCTATATCCCAGATGGAACCTGTTGATATTTATTATTATTATTATTATTATTATTATTATTATTATTATATGATATGGCTCTTCTTTGTCCCAAACAAGGATGCTTCGATCCCTCTTTGGAGGGAGAAGAAAGCCATAAGGCAGGCAGAGGGAGTGAGGGACTTGAGTGGGAGAGAGGAAGAGAAGGGAAAAGTGGAACATGATCAGGTATGGGTAGGGGAGATAAGAGAAAAGCCCTGTGGGGCGGCAGAATGAATGGAAATATGCAACCTCATTGGGGGTGGTGGTTGGTGAGGAGACCCTCTAGAAAGTACCAGAGATCTGGGAGACTCTCAGGACTCAAAGGGAGGGATCTTAGATGAAATGCCCTACAGTGGGGAGATTAAACTCTAGAATCCGTCTCCAGTAGAAAGATGGGCATCAAGTGGAGGCATGGGGTTGCCATCCCACAGTCAAAAACTCTGGCCCAGGATTGTTGTTCTTTGAAAAAACTGTAGGGACAAAAGTTGTGAAGGAAAAGGTAGTCACTGACTGGCCCAACTTGGGATTCATCTCAAGGGGAAGCTGTAAGGCCTGACACACTGTACTAATCGATGGTGTTACCTTACAGACAGGAGCCTAGTATGATTATCCTCTGAGAAGTACAAGAAGCAGCTAGCTGAGACAGATGCAGATACTTACACCCATTCATTGGATTGAAATTGGGAATCCCTGTGGTTGCATTAGGGAAAGGCTGGAAGAAGCTGAGGAGGAGGGCAACCCCATAGGAAGACCAGCAGTCTCAACTAATCTGGACTTCCAAGATCTCTCAGACTCTGAGCCACCAACCAGACATTGTACAACAGCTATTCTGAGGCCTCTGACACATGGCCTCAGTGAGAGAAGATGTGCCTAACCTTAGAGAGACCCCATGGAGTGGGGAGGCCTGGTGGGAGTTGAGGGGTAGGAGATAGGGAGTGGGAGATGGTGGGTGGAAGATAGCGGTTGGGGTGGGAACATCCTCTTGGAGACAAGGGGAGGAGAAACTGTCAGAGGGCAGACTTGAAGGGGAATAAAGACTGGACTATAAAAAGTAGCTTAAAGATAATTATTTAAAAATTCAGAAAAATAAATATTTGTATATAAATTATAGTTTGTTCTGAATCATACAAGCAGAGTCAGGTTACTATGGTCGAAACACAAAATAAATAATAGCTGAAGAGAAAAAAGTACTTTCAAGACCTCTAGTTATGTATCTATAGCAACTTTGAATTACAAAACCAGTTGTTTGTTATAACACAATACTTTTCTTTTTTAACATTTGTTTGATTTTTTTCTAACATGTCCAATTGTGGCATTTTCCACTACGCAGTTACTTGGTATTTTAAGTTTTGGTAAGATAGTAGGCAATATTGTAAAATGTACTTCTTAAAAGACCAGTAAAGACACATTATGCATTCATCCTCTTTATAGGATCACTGTCTCTAGAAGACAACTGAGTTTCCCAAATGCTGTAGAGAACAAATAAAATGGAAGGATACATCAGATTGAGTATATTTTAACATGCTCTGACAGAATCAAAATGAAACTTCATTTTATAACTTGCTACAAAATTAAAATTGGAAAAAACATCTGTCCGCAAGCAATGTTCCAGCTGTATTGAAACAACTTATGAACCTGTTCTTTTAAGTTTAATCACTTTTCTTTATGAATCATGTGGTATAGGGCCACTCAGTATTTTAGTGGATGCTTTCATAGTACATAAATGTGTATAATTTGTGTATTCTTATTTTCAAGTGTATGGAATGTTTTTTCTTTTTATGACTGATTTGATAAAAATATTTTTCATAAGAGAAACAGTTTTATTATTAGGTTATAGTTTTTCCTTGGGGGACATTTTGAGTATAGATGATTTTTCACCTTTATTGTTTTTTAAACTAATGCATGTCTATAGGGCAAGTTTGTTAGACATTATCCTGACACTTAAAGAAAAGAATTGACAGCAAGTCAAAAAGTGAATGGAAATATATTGATTACTAAAATAGTGTTCCAATAAATAAAGCTGGATATATTACCTCTATCTATCTTCTTTGGTGATAACCATTCATTCAAACTATCCTAGTCATTATTTACTAAATGGTTAAATGAAAACAGAGAAACAAATCCAACTGTGTACTAGTTAGTACTCTTTCTTTTGGAGTTACAGTTCTTTTGTGATAAGCTTCAAGTATGGGCACAGCTCTTTTGCTGTCTGGCAGAAACAGCTAAATATTTCTTTAAGAAAAAACAGAATTGTAATAGAAATGCTAGAATGCAAGTTTATGAGGAAAGAAACTACATTTATAGTAAATAAGTAATAGTTGTAATTTTTCTAAATTTTTGGTGAGGTTTGAATGCTTCTGGAAAATTTGCAAAATCTCCCATATTCTATAACGTACAAGAGATATTACAGAGAATTTGAATAAAATTATAGATGACATATAAGTGACATTATACAGACTCAATTATATAGTACCAACATAAAATAATTGTTGTGTGCATACAATAACAATTATTGAAAAAGGAGGGCATAAATTTGAAGGAAAGTGGTAAAGAGTATATGGGATTGCTTGAAGGAAGGAATGGGAAGAGAGAAAGATTATAATTAAACTAATATTTCAAAAATAAAAGTTAACCATAATATAAAATAAAAACAAAGAAGTGAGCAAATCAGAAGTATATTAATACCTAGCATTGGTCATTTATAAAAATCAGATAATAGAACTAGTTTCTCATGCACAAAATGAAATTAGAGACTTCACCACAATTTTAAAACCTTATATAATAATTAAGCAAATGCTGCAACTGATCTATTCACACTGAATAGTAAATCCCCCTCCTTCAGCAAATCCTACCAGCATGCGCCACCACAACCGGCTAGTAAATCCCCCAATGGAAGTCTGCTGATGAATATAGTTACACGCAGTTAGGAAGATTTATTTGATTTACACTATTTCTAGTTAAACTTCAGTGTTTGTACTAAATTCAAGATTTAAGAGCAACAGTATTTTATGTATTTCATTTAAAATAAGAAAAAGTAAACAATCCTAAAAAGCTACTCTAAGTTAAAATCCCAATTACTTTAGCTACACATAATATTTCCCCTAAACCGTCAATACTTTTTCTGGTAAAGGATACCCTCCTTCACTTCTGCATTTTGTATATCGCTAGGACTTTCGAGCAAATATCTGCTCATTCAATATTTTTCTGATATACATATATTAAAATCTTTTAAATAAAACTCCTGCACCTCATGGATTTTAAAATATGTTATAATTTCTTTTTAAAATAAATTATATTACTTAACTTCTAAATTATTGTTGTTGCTATTTAATAAGATAAGTCATCTAATGTGTCAAAAATTTGTTGTGGGTTTCAATTGTACAAATAGATTTTATTTACTCTTATTTGTGTTAATACATAATGGTACTTATGAATTATTCATTTTAAATGTTGTTTTTCTACAAGAACTCTAGTTCAGATAGGAAACTATCATAAACATTTTAGGGTGGAGAAGACTATGTTGAATGTACATGATAGGTCATAACCACCATCTACTCTAAAATAACTTGTATGAGTGATTGTGATTATTTGCATTGAAATGAGGTTTTAGCTAGGCATGGTGGTACATACCTATCATCCAAGATTACAGAATTCTGAAATCTGAGAGAAGGTCTCATGTAGAGCAGCCTGCTCTTAAACTTTATGGAGTAGAGGATGACCTTGCACTGGAATTGTAATACTTAATTTTTGTTTCTATTTAAAAAAATTAGTATGCTAGAATGATGTATTATTATATTGGATACCATGTCCTCTTTAACATTTGTGTTCATGAAACAGGAGTAGAAATTAACTAATGATTCAATAAAATCGCCTCACCTATATAAAGATTAAGAAAACTCATAGAAATTTATTTAACCTAACGGTAAAACATAAACTACTAAAGAATTCAGAAAAGTTTACCAATATATTAATTTATAAAGTATAATAGTGCTATACAATGTTTCAATGTGATTTTGATAACAGAAAGTACCTTGTTGCTGAACCAAGTTACAGCATTTTCTTGCTTTTAAGAAATATTGTCTAGAGAAGCACCTTATAGAAAAAAAACATGAAAGGAGGAGGGCAGTACACATTTCTGATTGTTGAAATTAAATCATAAACAAATAAAATCAACAAAAATCAAGGCAACTGACAGAGAATGGCATGGACAATTATTTCTCTTTGTCTCACAGTTTCCCACATTCCTTATCACTTTTACTTTTGATTAGGTTCCGTTGTCCAGCATAGTTGGATTGGGTCCTTCCCTTTATAATTTGCTATCTCTTGGCTTGTTCTATGCTCTCTGGAACTCTTTCTTAGCTTTCTTGAAAAAGAAAAGCTTACTAACTCTACTGATATCAGGGCCTTTCAAAAAGGATTCTACTTCCTCATTCCTAAACCATATAGTATTCACCCTGTTTTTAGGAAAAATAGACCTTCTCTGAGCAATTATAGAAATTTGAGAAATTGTAGAAATTTCTACCTTCATGAAAGTACAAAGGTTATTTGGGATATACTGTGGATGAGACAGTTGATGGTATGTCAAGTCATCATTTTAATATGCAAATCTTTTCTGTAACATTTAGTCAATGAGCAAAAAAGGAATCATACATCAAATGGAAGTTTTTATAAATACATACATATGCAGTCTCTTTACATTCATCATAAAACTGGCATTTACTTTGCTTAACTTAAAGTGTATTACAAATATTCCCATAAGGAAAATAACATAGAAATAAGATTTGTATTTTATGAAAAAAAAGAAAATGCAGAAGAAACTCATACCTAATTATGTTTAGACCGAACAATGCAGTATTTCATTGATTCATTTTTCTCCAATAATAGAATTCCTGTAATGATCTACATTTGATAATTCCCCTATGGGATTATGAGTCAGTTTGAAATGAGGACATGATAAAAATAAAATCCAACTAAAACTAAAAATATTAAATAGCAAGATAGGTACCTCATTTTATTCAGAAATAATACTTACATGACTTTTAGTGTGTGCATGTCAAGCACATACCACAAACATTAAAATGTTTTAAATGAGCCAAACTAAGAAATGGTTTAGTAACCATTAGTAACTAAGGTTACTTATATTTAGGCATTTTTGGTTGAGGTTTTAGTTATTTATCAAAATGGCATACATTGTTTCTAGTAATTTATAGAATTCAAGCATTCCAGAAACACATGGTATATAAAACATGATGTGGAAGAATTCACTATGAGTTAAAAGTCACTTTTTTAATGCTGAAAATAGGTAAGTTTACCATTTTAAAGTTAAGCCAAGACAGCTTCAACAAAGGACATTCAAAGTGCTTTAGAGGGTAGAGGTATATGAGCTTTAACTGAAGAAAATACATTTAGCTGTACTCCTGATAAATCAAACAGAACAGTGTGCTTGGAGAAGTATAACTAGGGTTTTAAGGTCCCCACATATTGCCAAAGTTCCACCAGAATCTTGACATTTCACAATAAATGTCAGCAGTCACAAAGAAAAAATATCCCATTCTTTAATTTTCCCTCGAGTGAGGTAAGTCAATGAATCCATAAATTATGA
Source organism: Rattus rattus (assembly GCF_011064425.1). Taxonomy (NCBI): domain Eukaryota; kingdom Metazoa; phylum Chordata; class Mammalia; order Rodentia; family Muridae; genus Rattus; species Rattus rattus. The sequence continues at coordinate 41,612,856 of NC_046172.1, read as the reverse complement.
ATGGCCTTTTCAAACTCTACTGAAATTCTCATATCAATTAACCAGTTTCTTTTTCGGCTAAATAATGATAATTTATTTACAGAGATAACCAATTTCACATTTTGAATTAACAGGGGATCCCATTTAATATTATAAAACAGTTTGTAAGCAAAATTTAGATAGATCTAAAAAACATTTTTACTTTCTTCTTTTTGTGAGTATGAGTTGTAATATTTGTATTGGTCTTAACCACAGCTACCAAATATGACTGATGTAAAACATGCATACAGGTGAAGGCATTACTTTGCCATTTCAGTACAATGATGAGCTTTACTAACCATTTTTGTTCCAAAAAGGCAGTTCTCATTTCTCCACAATGGAGGCTAACACCTCTTTTGTGTCTCTGTCTTTACTCAGACCAATGCCCACTCAAAGGACGGAAGTCTCTCCTTTTACTTGTTTACTTTAGGGAATTGCTGTATGGCCAGAAAGTGCTGAGTATTGGAAGGTGGAGAGATAAAACACCTTCAAGACCATCCACATTCCACGGAAAAGTTACTCTATTCAAAATACTTCTGTTGCAAGACTACCACTTACAAATGGTACAAAATAACTATCTTTGATTCCGGAGAAAAGGCACTTTCACTGGGTACGTCTTAAACTTCTCCAATCGAATCTTAGTAATGAGGACTAAAAATGCAGAAGCTAATTACCCACTGTTAGGATCATTGGGTATTGGAGGAAAAAAAGACTACCCACTTTCTTGCCTGGAGTCTCATTCTATTTATAAAAATCAAATCCAGGGTTGCCTTTGTTGTTGAGGAACTGTTGCGTGGAGGAATCCTTTTGTTACTGGACATGGGAGGTCCCTGTAAGCGTAGAGGGTGGTTCTGATGCTAGTCCTGTTCCCCAATTGGTACTGATTTGTCATTAAAAAATCCACAGGCCAATTGATGGGAGGAAGGTACAGGCAAATCTTCTGGGTCCCAGGAGGAAAAGGCAGAGATGAGGAAGGAAAGGATGAGATTTTGCCATGCTTTGGAGAGAGAATAAAGCAGCAACCACGTGAGGTCTTGGGAGGAGCTGGGCTCTGTTGTCACCACTACACTGCTACATGCTGGAGACCATGGATATGTGGCAGGAGTTAGGTGGGACTAGCCACTGATGTTTAGGACAGGTGCGACGGGCAGAGATAATAATATTATTAAGGACACGCTTTTCTAGGTGGGAGAAAGTAAAACCCATCAATTGTGTCATAAGGCAATTTAAAAAGGAACAAGCTTTGTGTGTGTGTGCACGTGCGTGTGCATGTGCATATGTTTTTCCAAGGATTCCAGGGAAGCCAGCTGGGTGCTGGTAAGTGTAGTCCTCTCCCAGAATAAAGGTAGGTAGAGCTTAAAACTAAATGCTACACTTGTACGTTGACATATTCTTATTTCTCACTTATGGCCCTTGAATCAAAGGTAGAATAAAGTACACTGACTAAAAACAACTAACTATTATGGAAGATATGTATGTTCTAGTTTGACAAAGCCAATGAAACAGAGAATCAAAGATTTTATATTTGACAAGCTTTTGAAACATTTTACCTCCTCATGGAGTTCTCAATTTGTGGTCATTTCCCCCACAGAAGAAGTAGGCTTTTACTATGGGTGTACTGCAAATAGCCATTGAAAGGCTAAATATAGGAATATTCATTTGGGTATTCCACTAATTCAGAAGGAGTAGAATATGGGGAATTGTTGAATTAGAATGATGAGAGTGCACAGTGGAAATGATATAAACACAAATAAGATAAATCATTTAAAAACAAATTATGTTACTTCCATAAACTATACATTACTTTGTAAAAAGAAAATATAGAATATTTTTAACTTTTACCCTTGAGTATCTCAGAATTCATCTTCTGTGTTTTTGTCCAGCTTATAATTTTTTCCTTTTTGGATAATACTTTTAAAGCTAATTTAAAATATCCATGCCTTAAATTATCAATACATAGTAAGCTTAAAAAAACATGTCAAATTAAGAAAATTACATTAAAATTCTAAAATGTTCATCTTAAAATTTGGAATTTAAAACAAGGTAAATATATGCTAAAATATGTATTGAATTTTTTCTGTCTTACAAAACCACACTTAAGTCCATATCTTGGAAAATCTCCCACAAAATTTTGATATATATTTGACAAAACAGTACTTTCATTAGTGAGGTGATAATACAAGTCATTTGAAATTGGTTTGTATATATTGCCTTGGTGGATAAAAATTAAATATTAGAAATTACTAGTATTGTGCGGGAAATTTCCAAATTTTGGGCAAAGTTGTGAAAAAAACTTGTGTTTTAATAAAAGTGTCAGTTCATGAAAATGTCACATTGTTTTTCTTCTTGTTGCTAAATTAAAGTTTCTGTGAGAATTTTTATAATTTTTCATCGATAAGAGCTCTTTTAATTTCCTTTTATTTAAATAATTTGCTTATTGTAGTAGCTTAATTGATTAAATATGTTTTTATAAATTTGCTCTTATTATCCTTATATATATTTTTATATAGGTACACATTCTTTCTTCTTGTGGAAAAGTTTTATTTCTTTAGTAGAGCAGTTTGGGGGTCACAAAGCAAATATCCATATTAGATATTTATATTACTATTCCTTATACTAGAGTTATGAAGCAGCATCAAAGTAAAATTTTGGTTGAAGTCAAGACAACATGAGTAAATGTAATTTAGAACGTTGTGATATGTATTCCTACAAAATAAAGAAGATTGAATATATTTTTGGAACTTTATTTTAAAAAAATATTCATATAACACCCCAGATAATAGACAGTTATTTATTAAGTTAAAAAAAGATAATGAATGGATAGTCAGGTTATTCAAATCGTCCTATTAAATAAATGAATCTGTATACACCATATTTACATGTCATTCAGTAAATATCAGTGTTTTCAATGATCAATATGTCAATTCGATAAAATAAATATATCCCATGTGTTTTAAAAACTAGAAAACTATTTTTTATCTAAAAATAAACTACATAGTGAAGGATTGTCACTGATATTTTAGAATAAATACAAATAGTGGTAATTAGAGCAATCAAGTCAGTTTATTGGTCCAAATACAATATCGGTACAGTATATAGCATATATATTAATGACATTACAAATATTGCATGATTGTTTTAACAAAAATACTAATAGAGGGTAGAAAGTGGGATATATCTCCGCTTGAATGTTCAATAACTTAAGCCTTAATCTTTTCTCTGACCACCTAGTTTTTCATCTCTAACTGGATTGTAGGATTTCTCAAAAGAAGCCCAACACTGAATTTTCCTTGCCTATGGCTTACCCAAAAGAATTCTTCACTTAATCAAAATTTTACATAATGCTGCATCAAAGAAATAAAAATATAGGAAAATATTACATTGTTAATGTGTGACTTTTAATCATAAAGTTTATTAAAAGAATGGTGCAATTAGTGTGTTAAATAGGTTATGCATAACTGCTTTCTCCTATGGCCATTACACAAATTTCTTCTGACAGAACTCTGTGTAAAACAAACTTGGAGGATATTATGAATCTCAAACTGTTCCATCTATGCCTAGTACCACGGGCCCAAAGGCTTAAAAATTCTCATTCTACCCAATAAGTTCAGATTGATTAATTTTCCCCCATTCTATAATCTCCATTCCTTAAGAATTTACATAAAATTTAGTAGTATCTTATGTCTTTCCATGTAAAATGGATGTTATCTAATGACTAATTTCTTGATGACTCAATTTATCAAGGAAGAAAAACCTTATAATTTAAGACATGGTCCACTTTCTTTTATCTATTGTTGACAGTTTAATTATATTTTAGTGAAAGTGTGGGTACATTTTTCTCTAAATATTTTCTTTACTGGGAAACCAAAGCATCTACCTTACTTGATTAATAAAAATCCTTCAAACTCTTTTCGTTCTGTTCAGGATGAGAGGGAGCTTAATGTTTATATTTTAAATCAATCATAAATGACACGTGAATTCTGATTTAAATACAAACTGACTTTTCAGCTAAGAGTGTGCTCCTGTCATGTCCTCAAGCTGCGATGATGACTCAGTTAGTGGTGCACTTAGCATGCAGGCAGGAGGACCTCTAAGTCTGAATTCTCAGAACCAAGGTGATGTTGAAGGCAAAGTGGGATGCAGTTTCATGGTAGCTGCTTTGGCATAGGGAAAATTAAAACTTCGATCCCGTCTTAAGTAGGATGGAAAATTTCAACTAACACATGAGCTTGTCTTTTGATTTCCACATATGTACAATGTTCGAACCTACATACAAAAGCATATATACTAGTTTCAAAAAGAAAAATGCATTTTAATTCTTCAGGATATAAATATTTATAAATGCTCTGGTTTTTGAAAAGAAATTATATGGTTTGAGAAAAAATGAATTGAAGATTCAAATAAAAAATGTTCTAAAAACTCAAAAAATTTTTAAAAATGTCTTGTATTCTGAATATATGAAGTTTTTTAATAGTGTAGTTGATTGCAAGGGACTATTCAGTATATAGAGATGACCCTTCTGCCAATTTTTGTAACATCATACTATTTCCATTGAGAAATTTCACATAAGTTCCTTACTGAGACTAAGGATATTTCTTAACAAGCTCACTATGCTAAGTAATCCAACAGAATTTCTCTAGATTTTAATAAGAAGAGTGAATGGCATTACTTGATAGAACTGATTTTTATTCAATAGTTATTCATTTCAAGTGACAAATTTAGCCTTACTTTATCTATGGTTCCATACACATTATTCAATACACACTGTTCCTTTCTTTTCAATACTTTTACTTTGACTAGTATTGCAAAGATCTTTCCATATATCATTAACATTAACTATAAAAATCAAAATTTGCTATACTAGAAAAATGTCCAATATGTGTTGTTTCAAGTCTCCTATGATTAGTCCCACATCAGATTTTGCACTCATTATTCTTCCTTCTCTGTTGCCTTCCATCACATTTATCTAGGAGTCAGTTCATTCTTGGAGGAGGGCACTGAGGATCAGTAAAACAGAATCACAGTATCACTGATGATGCGATGACCTCAAATGCCTTATTCACTGCAGTTGTTTTTATAGAAATTCCTAGCAGCACAGAGAATCAAGCTATTTTATCTACACAGATCCACCCAGAATGTCTCTCAAACACGAAATTCTTCATGCTGCATTTCTTTCTCTTACCAGTTTCCAAAGGAGTATGAAGAAAAAATTCCACTATTGCCTATGGTTATTAGACTGTTGGCTCCTTTAATGGCATTTGAATATAAAGCTTTCACTGTTGTTTTGCAAAATGTTTTATGCATGGTATTTAAAGACTGTTCAAACAAAAGCATTAAAATTCTAAAGTGAAAAAATAATAGTATTACAGCTCATTACATTCTATATTGTGGCAGTCTGAACTATGAGTAACTGTACTGTCATTCTGTCAACTTGCTTTGAAAGATCTACTCTAATGTTTTACATGATGTCATTTATTTCGCAGACTTAACTACACCAACGTATTCAGTTGGAAAGTGTATTGGAAATGTTTAAAAATGTTTTATTGTCACTTGTGAAGTAATTGAACTAGAAAGTAATCAATTGATAAACCACCAGCAAAATTTCACCATTACTAATACATAGGTTTCTGTGGTTTTGAGACAACATCTCTCAATATAGACCTGGCTGTCCTGGACAAGTGAACAAGGCTGGACTTGAATTCACAGAGATCCTCCTGCTTCTGTTCTTGTGGGCTGAAGCAAAAGATATGAACCACCCACACCTCGCTTACCAGTAATGATTTTGATCAAACACAAGTTTAAAAAACACTCTTTATCTTTAAATAATTTTACTCAATGTGTATATACATTCCTAATCGTCCTGTGTGAGGAAGAATTTTAAAATACCTTTTCAAAACTGGGGAAACTTATAGAAATATTTATTTTAAAATGTTCCTTTTATGATGAAAACACTGATAAAATCAATGGCAAGAGAGAGCCCTAGAAATGCCATTCTATTAGAGCTGTTCTATAATTATATCATAGTTCTCCTGCAGGCCTGTGCTGTCATCATGATATCATCTTTGCAAAGTCACTTCTAGGAAGATTAGTTTAAAGCACCACGTTCAGCTTTCCTTCCCCTGGTCCACATCTGTGGAGCCTAGGGACCATGCCTTTCTAATCTCTGTCTCCACCCCACATCATCATATTCCAGCTCTCAAATCCAGCAGACAAACCCTACTAAGCAGGCCACCTCTTACTTTGTTACCCCAACACCTCAGTCTCACTTTGCTCCCTAGCATTTCAACAGAAAAACAGCTGCATCTTTCCTCTCCCCACCCTACGCCCACATCTCTCGTGAATCCTACAGCCCTTAACCTGCCTCTCCAACTTATTGATTTGTCCCAGTTCCAAACTCCAGCAGGCACCTCTGCTAACATAAGGTTCCCTCCTCCTACGGCAATAAGCAGAGGGAAGGCAGACCCACATGTCCGCCACTGCTGCTGAGAGCCACTCCAGGCCCACCCCCAGTTCTGTAGCAGGAACCTGTTGTAGTCTCCCTTTCCACACTGACACCATCCTCAATGAATCACAGAGACCTTCTCCTCCAACTTCCCTTCAGCCAACTCCCAGCCTCTAAAACCAGCAGGCATATCCTGCAATCACATCAGTTAAACAGGCCAGGAAAACAGGCAACATACAGACAATACACACTCTGAAAATTCAGAGAGGAAACAGAAACTAAGGAACAAAATGCCAAACCAACAAAGACAAATCCAGAAATCAGCACCTAGACCTTTAACCATCTCAAACCCAGTTGTCAAAGAGCCAGAGTAAAAACCAATAGAAAATAACAAGGACAGTGGGTCTCCTCTAGAGACCAGTTATCCTAACAGCAGTTCCTGAATATTGCAAAATACTTGAAGCACAAGATAAAAACCTTAAAAACCAACATTCTAAATATGATAGGCTCTTTAAAGAAGAGATGAATAAATTCCTTGAAGAAATCCAGGAAAAGAGTGGAAGGAAATAAATAAAGCAGCTCTAGACCTAAAATTGGAAGTAGAATCATAAATGAAATCCAAACTGAGGAAATTCTGAAGATGAAAATGTGGAAGTTTTAATAGGAACTACAAGGCAAGCTCAATCTCTGAGGCATTAAAGATATAAGGAAGAACATGATACACTCAACAAAGACGATATCAAATCTTACAAAATCTCCTGACGAAAATATCCAAGAAATCTGGGCCACATGAAAACAACAAGCCTAAGAATAATAAAAATAGAGGAAAGAAAATAAGCCAACTCAGAGGCCCAGAAAATGTTTACAACAAAATTAAAAAGAAAATTTTCCTAACTTAAAAAGTCGATGTCTATTATGGTACAAGAAGCATACAGGACACCAAACAGATTGGATCAGAAAAAGAAGTTCCCTTGCCACATAATAATCAAAACATTAAATACACAGAAAAACAACAAAAAAAAACTTTAAAGACTTCAAGTAACAAACAAACAAACAAAAACCCAATGGAACAAACAGAACATTTCACAAAAATACAGTCTTCTCTGCAGCTCATAGAAATTTCTCCAAAACTGACCACATACTCAAAAACAAAGTAATTCTCATCAGACAGAAGACCACTGAACTAACCCCCTGTAACCTATTAGGCCACCACAGATGAAGGGAATATTGTCAAATTCACTTTACAAGACCACAGCTATCATCATACCCAAATCAAATACACACACAAGAAAAAGAGAAGGGGGGGGGCGGAATTACAGACCAATTTCGATTATGAACAGGTATGCGAAAATACTCAATATATTTGCAAACTGAATCCAAAAACACATCAAAAAGATCATCTACCATAGTCAAGTTGACTTTATTCCAGAGATGGAGAGATAGTTTAACATAAGAAAACCAGCAAATTTAATCCACCAGATAAATAAACTGAAACACATAATCCAAGTGATCATCTCCTTAGATTTAATTTAAAAAACAAACAAAAAAACTTTGATAGAATCCAAAACCTCTTCGGGGTAAAAGTCTTAGAAAGATTAGGAATACAGTGGTGGACCAGATCTAAACATAATAAAGGCAACTGACAGCAATTGAAGCAAGAGTTAAATGGAAACTTAAAGCAATTTAACTATAATCAAGAACAAGTAAAGGTTGTCCATTCTCTCCAAATCTATTGAATATAGTACTTAAAGTTCTAGCTAGAGTGAAAAAAAAAAAATATCTGAAGGAAGATTGAGGGATACAAACAGTCCTTTTTTTCCCAGGACCCAGGGCTTAAGAATATTTTGTTCCCCCCTTTAGACTTGAAGCATCTGCACTGACGCTCTTCTTCTTGAGCTCATGTGGTCTGTGGATTGTATCGTGGGTAACCTGAGATTTGGACTAATATCCACTTATCAGTGAGTACATACCGTGTGTGTGTGTGTGTGTGTGTGAGAGAGAGAGAGAGAGAGAGAGAGAGAGAGAGAGAGAGAGAGAGAGAGAGAGAGAGAGAGAGAGAGAGAGAGATTGGGATATCTCACTCAGGATATTTTAGATTTCCTTCTATTTGCCTATGAATTTCATGAAGTCATTGTTTTTAATACCTAAGTAGTAATCTATTGTGTAAATGTACCACATTTTCTGTATCTATTCCTCTGTTGAAGGACATCTGGGTTCTACAGCTTTCTGGCTATTATAAATAAGTATGCTATGAATATAGAGCATGGGTCCTGGGATATGGAAGGCATCTTTTTGGGTATACCAGAGAGGTATAAATTTTGGTATTTGCTAGGTAGTACTATGTCCACTTTTCTGAAGACCCTCCAGACTGATTTGCCAGAGTGTTTGTGCCAGCTTGCAATCTCACCAACAATGGAGGAGTGTTCCTCTTTCTCCACATCCTCGCCAGCATTTGCTGCCTCCTCAGTATTTGAACTTAGTCATTCTGACTGGTGTGAGGTGGAATCTCGGGGTTGTTTTAATTTTCATTTCCCTGATGACTTAAGGATTTTGAACATTTATTTAGGTCCTTCTCAGCCATTTGATATTCCTCAGCTAAAAATTCTTTTTTAGCTCTGTACCCCATTTTTAAAATAGGGTTATTTGATTCTCCAGAGTCTACCTTCTTAAGTTCTTTGTATATATTGGATATTAGCACCCAGTCGGATGTAGGATTGCTAAAGATCTTTTCCCAATCTGTTGGTTGCTGTTTTGTCCTAATGACAGTGTTCTTCGCCTTTCACAGAAGCTTTGAAATTTTATGAAGTCCCATTTGTCAATTCTTGATGTTAGAGCATGAGCCATTGGTGTTCTGTTCAGGAAATTTTCCCCAGTGCCCATGAGTTCAAGGCTCTTTCCTAATTTTTCTTCTATTAGTTTGAGTGTATCTGGTTTTATGTGGAGTCCTTGATCCACTTCAACTTGAGTTTTATACAGGGTGATAAAAATGGATTGATTTGAATTCTTCTACATGTTTACCACCAATTGAACCAGCACCATTTGTTGAAAATGCTATCTTTTTTCCACTGGCTGTTTTTAGCTCCTTAGTCAAAGACCAAGTGACCATAGGTGTATGGCTTCATTTCTGTGTCTTCAATTCTATTCCATTGATCTACCTTCCTTTTTCTGTACCCAATCTCTTTTAAAATTCAGTCTTTTTATGAGTCAAAGTCTCTTAACTATGGACTCCACTAAAATACTTTCTTCCTTTAAGAGGGAAAATTATCAGTGCATAGTCACAATCAAAAGCAAAATCAAACTCTAATTGTCCAAAATTTGGGATCTACCTATGGTCTTCTGGGCTCCTCCAAAGGGCTGTGTCACTTCTCTAGCTTTGCCCTGTAGCACTCAAAGTTCAGGTTGATCCTTAACTGAGGCTGCTTTCCTTGGTGATCATCCCATGGTACTGGCATCTCCAATACACTGGAGTCTTCTGCTGTAACTAGGCTTCACTAGGACTGCACATAGACTCTTTTCATGGTGCCAAGCCTCTAGTCCTTTGTATGACTGCTTCAGTCCTGGGCCATTAACTGGAACCCAGGCAGCACCTTCACCAATGGCCTTTCATGGCTTCTAACAGTGCCAACCTCAGCTGTTCTTCATGACCTCTTCATGCCTTCAAAACCAGTGCCACCTGGGTGTCTCTTACACATTACCAAGTACAGCTGCAGCTCAAGGTACAACCTATTTTGTTTCAGATGACATTTTATTAGGTGAACTATGAAGAACATTAAAATTGCAGTCATCTTGGGTACTTTTGGAAACCAGTTTGCACATCGTCCCCCTAAATGGGTTTCTTTAAACAAGATCAGAGTTCAATATTTACTGACCTCACATGTAAATTAACACATGAAGGGTTGAGATATTCTGAGAATGGAAAGTGACCCAACTCCTGAGAAAATGAATGTAATTGGGCTATAGTGGAGGGAAACATTAGGAATGTAGGTCCTTGAGAACGGAATCTAGTAAAGAGAATTTTGGAATCGATCAGACATGAAGAGGAGATAAAAATGGAAGAGAGGCAGAAAAGAAAAAAAAAAAGGGTTAGTGCACCCTTCAGCTGAGTTTCCTTGCTTTTAAATATAAATAGTAAATAACTCTAAACTAATAGAACAAGAAAAGACATTAATACTGAACTGCTGGCATCTCTGCCTCTAGAAAACATTAACAGGAAAAGCCTGTCTAGGAGGAAAGCCAGAAACAGCAATGGCTGTCATTGGTAAATGGTCACCAAGTCTATATCCAATAGAGGGTTAATATCTAACATATACAAAGAACTCAAGAAGTTAGACTACAGAGAATCAAATAATCAATTTAAAAATAGGGTACAGAGCTAAACAAAGAATTCTCAACTGAGGATTACCGAATGGCTGAGAATCACCTAAAGAAATGTTCAACATCCTTAGTAATCAGGGAAATGCAAATCAAAACAACCCTGAGATACCATCACGAACCAGTCAGAATGGCTAAGATAAAAAATCAGGTGACAACAGATGCTGGCAAAGATGTGGAGAAAGAGGAACACTCTTCCATTGTTGGTGAGATTGCAAGCTGATACAACTACTCAGGAAATCAGTCTGGAGCTTCTTCAGAAAATTGCACATAGTACAATCTGAAATACCCAGTTATACCGCTCCTGGGCATACACCCAAAAGATGCTCCAACATATAACAAGGACACATTTTCCACTATGTTCATAGAAGCCTTATTTATAATAGCCATAAGGTAGAAAGAACCCAAATATCCTTCAAACAGAGGAATGGATACTACTACTCAGCTGTTAAAAACAATGCTTCATGAAATTCATAGTCAAATGGATGGAGCTAGATAATATCATCCTGAGCAAGGTAACCCAATCACAAAACACACATGGTATGCACTTACTGGTATGTGGATATTAGCTTGGAATACCTAAGAAAAAATTAACAACATATGAAGCTCAAGAAGAAGGAAGACCAAAATATTTATGCTTCATTCCTTCTTAGAAGGGAGGACAAAGTACTCATGAGAGGAAATACAGGGACAAAGAAGGGAGCAGGGATTAAAGAAAAGGTCATCCAGAGACAGACCCTCCTGGGGATCAATCTCATATGCAGTCACCAAACCCAGTCACTATTGCTGATGCCAAGAAGTGTTTGCTGACAGGAGCCAGATATGGGTGTGTCCTGAGAGGCTCTGACAGAGTCCTATTAATAAAGATGAGGTTGATTGCAGCTAACCATTGGACCTAACCAAGTTACCTCAATGGAGGAGTTTGAGAAAAGACTGAAGGGCCTGAAGGTTTTTGCAACACCATAAGAAGAACAACAATAACAACCAACCAGACCCTACCAGAGTTCCCAGGAACTAAACCACCAACCAGTGAGTACACATGGAGGGACCCTTGACTTCAGCCACATATATAACAGAGGATGGCATTGTCCAGCATCAAGAGGAGGAAAAGCCCTGGGTCCTGTGAAAGCTTGTTTCCCCGATGTAGGGTAATGCCAGAATGTTGAGGTTGAAGAGGGTAGGTATGAGTGGTAGCATCCTCATTAGAAGCAGTGGGAGGGGGAAGAGCGTATGGGAGAGGGGGGAAATGGGATAACATTTGAAATGCAAATACATAAAATATCCAAGAAAAATAAAATCTAAAGAAAGACAACACCCATAGAATTTCATATTCCTAATGAACACTTTGCTTATTATTTATTTCGTCTTTTTAGCCTAAGGAGACAATGGCAAGTCTTCAATATTTTTTTATTAGAATGGATTTTGATGTCATCATTAATTTCTAAAGTTATAAAAAGTATACTTAGGTTAAAGACACTGACTTAAAAAACATATAGTTAACCTCTTGCTCTAAAGTTTTATTTTGATGCTAAGGTATCTTAACTTTAAAATTTTAAGGCTCAAGTTTAACAAGGATAAAACTGTAAAATCCAGTCTTATAAATGCTACTAACTTGTAGTAACTGTTAAAAGATAATTACAAGTTAATTGCCAGTCCACCATATAGATAATCAAATTTTTTAATGTGCTCAGAACTAAGTTTGTGGTTATGCTTTACAAATTTTATTCATTTACAAGGGCAAGTTTTATTTAGACTCCTGTATATGTTTTCTAGTTAGTTAATTGATTGATTAATTTTATATTCTGACCAAAGTTTCTCTTCCCTCTTCTCCTCCCAGTCTGTTCGTCCTCAACTCCACCCACACCATTTTCCCCCTTCTGAGGCTTCACATGGATATCAACCAGCTTTGGTATAGCAAGTTGCAATAAGACTAGGCACATCTTCTTCTATTGAGGCTAGAAGAGGCAGACCAGTAAAGAAAATTGTCCCAAAAGCAGCCAACAGAGTAGGATATAGTTCCTATGAATGCTTTTCGAGTCCCACATGAAGACCAAGTTGCAAAACTGTTACATTTGCGAACTTCCCTGGTTAGCAGTTCAGTCTCTATGGGCCCCTATGGTTTCAGGTTAGTTGATTTTATAGGTTGTCTTGTGGTGTTCTTGACTCCTCTGACTCTTTCAATCTTCCCTCCTATCATCTTCCTAAAGGCTCCCCCAGTTACATCTAATATTTGGCTGTGTGTCTACATCTGTTTCCATAAGTTGCTGGATGGATACTGAGTTGCTCTAATAATGGTTCCTGATAGCAAGTGTAGCAGAATATCACTAACTATGGGCTCCCTCTCACGGTATGGGTCTCAAGCTGGACCAGTCACTGGTTGGCCATTCCCTCAATTTCTCGATCCCAATACCAGCCCAGTCTCTTCCACCTGTCCACCCAAGATGTTTAATCTATTTCCCCTTCTCAGTGCAATTCATGTGCCACACCCTCTTTGGGACCTCCTTGTTCCTTAGCATATTTCAAACTGTAGATTTTAGCATGCTTATTCTTTACTTTTACAAATCGAATATCCACTTTTTATTGATATTTATGTATTTTACTTTTAAATGTTATCCCTTTCCTGGTTTCCCTCCAGAAACCCCTGTCCCTCCCCTCCCCCTGTTTCTACAAGACCGCCCCTTCCCACCTTGATGCCCTAACATTCCCCTACATTTCGAAAAAGAGCCTTCACAGGACTAAGGGCCTCTCCCCTATAGATGCCAGACAATGCCATCCTCTGCTACATATGGGGCTGGAGCCATGGGTCTCTATATGTGTACTCTTTGGCTGGTGGTTTAGTCCCTGGGAGCTCTGGGCAGGTCTGGTTGGTTGACATTACTGTTCTTCCTATGAGGTTGCAAATCCCTTTAGCTCCTTCAGTCCTTTTCTAACTCCTCCAATGGGGACCCTGTTCTCAGTTCAATGGTTGACTGTGAGCATCTGCCTGGGTATTTGTCAGGCTCAGGCAGAGCCTCTCAGGAGACAGTTATAACAGGCTCCTGTCAGCAAGCACTTCTTGGCATAAATAATTGTGTCTGGTTTTGGTGTCTGTATATATGGGATGGATCCCCAGGTCCAGCAGTCTCTGGATGGCCTTTCCTTCAGTCTCTGTTCCACACTTTGTACCTGTACCTCTTTTAGACAGGAGCCATTCTGGATTAGAAATTTGGAGATGAGTGGGTGGCCCAATCCCCCAACCAGGGCCTTACCTAACCTCTGGATATGGTCTCTACAGGTTTTCCCTCCCCTTTGTTGGGCATTTCAGCTAATCTCATCCCTGTTGGGTCCTGGGAGCATCCTGCTTTCCTGGCATCTGGGACTCGCTGGTGACTACCGCCTGTTCCCCATCACCCATTGCTACACACCTGTATTCAATTCCTGACCCTCGTATAACATCCCCATCTCCTCCCATAACTGATTGTGGCACCACCTTTTCTCTCTCTCCTTTCTGGGTCTGGGTTATCTCACTCAGGATGATATTTTCTAATTCCATTCCATTTTCAGTTTGCCTGAAAATTTCATGAAGTCATTGTTTTTAATAGCTGAATAATAATTCATTGTGTAAATGCACTATATTTTCTGTAAGAATGATCTGGCTGAGGTATCTGTCACCCCATTGATTGCCAGCTGTGATTCAACTGATCTGGCTGCCTAGGCAGGCGCCACCTTCCTCCCTCACTGCTTCATGTGTGCTTGGTAAAACAAGGGGAAGAATGGTCTCTGGTCAAGGGTATAGGAGTAGCTGTGCTACCCTGCTAGAGCCCCCAAACAAGCTCTCAATATCCTGTATATGTTTTCAAAGTTAATCCTCCATTAAGCAACTAAAAACAATAAAGTTTGTTAAAAGTCAGGTATATTTAATCAGGTCTTGAAATTCCTCAGAGATATGCTAAATGTGGTATTTAAAATGTTTAATCAAAAGTCTTCCCATCCATTTGGATTGTACTTTCTGTTCTTATTAAACAGTAACTTCATCAGTTTAATAGAAACATTAGCAAAATAAGAAATTTTATCCTGTCCTATACATCAAAAAGGGAAGTTTTCTTTTTTTTCCCCTTCTCTCATTTAAGGCCTCTTCAGGCACTGAGAGCATAAACGCCACCCAGATTCTTTGTATTTTTAATTACTAACCTTCATTTTGAAAATTTGTCAATTTTGTACATATTTCTTTTTTAAAAAAACACATACATGGAATTGGTGTGGGATTTTAAATGAAAATGGGGAATTGGCATTGAGAAAGTTTAAAATATTTCTTTCTGGATAATAAATGGCCAAATAATAGAAACATCATTACATGTTTTTCAAATTTCCTTGGGGGGCCAAGCTAGACAATACATGTAGAGACACAGAAAGGGGAGAGAGAGAAAGGGAAAGGGAGGAGGAGGGAGGGGAGGAGAGAGAGAGAGAGAGAGAGAGAGAGAGAGAGAGAGAGAGAGAGAGAGATTGCAGTACACAGCAGAGCCAGAAGGCATGGAGGACATCAGAACAAGGCCCTCTAAATCAACTGAGCAAAGAGAAATCACAGAGACTCAAACAGGAACTGCAGGCCCTGTATAAATCTCCAATATGTGCTCTGCATATACATTATAGTTATTAGTATTTTATGGGACTCCTGAGCTTATGAACGTGTGTGCCTCTGACTCTTGTGCCTGCTCTTGCAACTCCATTTCTTCTATTGCATTGCCTTGTCTAGCTTTAATATGATGGTTACTATATCTTGTATTGTCATGGTGGGTTCTTATTTTTTAGAAGCCTGTGCCTGTACTTTTCAGATGAGTGACAGAAAGGGAGTAGGTCTAGTGGGTAGAGATAGAGAGGAACCTCAGAGGAGTAGAGGGGAGGAGCAAACTGTAATTAGGATGTATTGTAAAATTCAAGAGTCTCTTTTCAAAAAGGAAAATGAATGAAAGTATTCTTAAAGTTCACCATTTCCATTTATCTATTTCTCACACTATCTGTTTGCTTTTGGCTTATGTACTAAAGGCAACACTGAGCTCTGTCTTTGTATTAGAAGTGGGTTTTATCTACAAGTTTTATTTCAGATTCACAGAGGTCTTTCCCAAAGTTATAGAGCCATGAGTTCATTTATTTTTGTCTTTTTGATTATATATAAAACAATTATTTATTTTCTGAGTTATGGACATTGTGTTACATGCTTGATTTTGAGCAATGCAATCTTTTAAAAAGGGTTTATTATTTTCCTTTGATGTCAATTAGATTTTCATTTATATATGATCATTAGCCTTTAAAGCAACTTCACAGTCATAAGGAAACTATTCATTTTACTATTATTATACATTACAATTCACATATCTATAAAAAGATGAAAATGAAAGCAATGGAATGCTACCACTTTAAAAATAGAAAAGTGTAATATAATATTACAAGAATTTTTATTAAAATGGAATTTAATCAATGTCCCTAAACTAATAAGAATATCATTTGACATCTCTGTGAAGCAGGTAAGTAAAACAAAGTAGGAACTTCACTTGTACAGTATTTATTAAAAAAGACAGCATTCTTAAGCTTAAAGCTGTGAAGGTATTGAATACCCCATACCAGTGCTTTTCTTCTATTAGGTGAATGAACACCAGGAATCGTCAGCATTGTGTGTGGAGGAAGAATGAATGTATTACAGTGTTTGACTCATAAAAACATTTTAAATTTATTCTGGTAGAATAAGTTCACAAATATGGAAGCTTTTCTGGATACAAACTATTTGTAAACTCCATGGGTAACTTATCGTTCCATCCAGTCTATTACTCTACCAACAGGAAACCAAATTTCTTTTAAAGTAAATACTAAACAGGAAATGCAATTCCAGGTAACTTTCAAAGGGCTAAATGTGAAAGGCTTGATGGATTGACACTACAGGTTATATATGTCAGAAAATAGGAAGAGGAAACTTGTCTCTGTGGGCTGAATAACATTTTATAAAAGAAAGAAAAAGGCCTGGAGATGAAGTTGAGTTGGTAGGGTGCTTGCCTAATATGCATGAATACCTTGATTTGATCCTCAGTGCCAGGGAATCTGAGTGTGATGAAAATCTGTAAGTCAAACATTTGAGAGGCAAACAGAATAAGGATCAAGAGTATGGTTACAGGAGTGTTTGTCTGGAAACAAAGTATGAAAACATACTGAAATCCTGTCTTATCCATAGAAGCTTCCTTTTAATTTTAATCTAGAGTGTGTGAATTTTAGTTATATATATTTCATACATACACACATATATGTATTATTCATACACACACATATGTGTGTGTGCAGCAGATTAAGTTTCAAAGCAGTAATAAAAGATTTTTAACATCATATTTGCATTGAAGGAGCAAGACTCTCCTAATGGCTGAGATGTCTGGAAATTGTGAGGGGAGAGTACTTGAGAACTTTCAGTAATGAGTCATCCATGCTCCTGCAAATAATCCTAATAAACTCATTGGCTCCATAAAAAGAAGAGGAGGAGGAGGAGGAGGGGGAGGACTACGACGAGGACAAGGAGGACGAGGAGGAGGAAGACAAGGAGGAGGGAGGAGTGGGAGGGAGAGGACGAGGAGGGAAGAAAGGAAAGGAAGCAAATAAACGTGTAAGTCATATATGTGGAATGATCAATGTAGGCTGATACATAAATGCTTACCTTAATATGATATGACAGAAACCTAATTGTACCTGAGTCTTGGAAGCACAAAAATATGTGGTAATGGAGATTACAGACAAAGAAGGAAAGGAAGTATTTAAAAAAAAATAAAAGAGGGAAAAAAAACAAAACAAGCATGGGCTCAGTTAATGGCTGATTTTCTGAAGTAAACCAAAAACTGATAAACTTCACTTAGAAATTTCTTAACTTTGAGATGTGAGTGCTATTTCAAGAGACTACATCATTTAAACTAGGTAAACTTCCCTGGCAGCCTAGTTAAGAATTATTGTACTCAAAGTTTATTTTTCTCCTGCAGTTCCCATTTTTTTTAGTGTCAATTTTTTTTCTGGATCATGATGGACACAGGCTTAGAGGATTTTAGCCTACTCAGTGACTCTTAGTGGGAATACTGAAAGATATGTGGAAGTGTGCCAAATCTCATAAGATGGAATTGGAGAAAACATAACATTCAAGGTTGGCAAGCTCTTATTTTTAAACATAATTGAAAATAAAAGCACTAAAGATTTTTATGGACCCTGGTGGATTTATTCATATGAACTGCTCAAAATTTATGTTGCTGCTCTAGATATTTTCATTCTTCCTTTTAGTTGAAATTCCAACATATTTTAGCACTAGAAGATGCAGTTAGTTATTGTTAATTTTAAATGCAATTATGTAATCAGAGATATATTAAATTTGAATATCTCATTCAAACATTCAGTCTTGACAATTATAGGTGCATAATAAAATTAGATGAAAATATCAAAACAGATCCAACAAAGTACACAAAGATAAGTCTCTCATTTTTTAAATTATATAATCAAGAACATGATATAAGACTTAAGACTACATATTCATATATAATTGTAAATTAAAACACTGAACTTAGCATAATCTTCATCAGGAGCCCAATTTTCAATTAAAATAAACTACTTATTTACATGATATCAGCGTGTCTTTGGGGTACTATATATTAGTGCTTTATAAGCAACCTAATTATATAGTCTTATATTATTTGATATGGATCAAAAGACAGTTGGCATTGCAGATTTAATAGTGATGGGTCTGTTGATTTGTGCAAAACACAAAATTTTCAATATATCAAGAATACTGGTATTTTGTATTTTAATTTTATGAATTTTGTTATAAGAAATGTACAAATTCCAACATAGTTTTTTACAGACCTTGAAAGAGCAATTCTTAGCCTCATATGGAAAAACAAAAACCTAGGATGGCTTAATCAATTCTGTACAATAAATGAACTTCTTGGGGTATCACTGTCCCTGATTACAAACTATAGTACAGAGCAATAGTAATAAAAACTGCATGGTATTGGCATAAAACAGATAGGTTGATCAGTGAAATTGAATCAAAGACCCAGAAATTACCCCTACAAACAACTGATTTTTGAAAAAGAGTCAAAATCATAAAATGGAAAAAAGAAAGAATATTTAACAAAAGGTTCTGGTTCTAACCAGATCTGCATGTAGAAGAATGCAAATTCATCCATACTTATCATCCTGCCCAAAACTCAAGTCCAAATGGATCAAATACTTCAACAAAAAGCCAGGTTTCCTAAATCTAACAGACCAGAATATGGGGAATAGCCTTGAATGCACTGGTACAAGAGACAAGTTCCTCAACAGAACACCAATTGCTCAGGCTTTAAGAACAATTGATAAATGGGAGCTCATGACACTGAGAAGCTTCTATAAGGCAAAAGACATAGTCCACAAACCCAAAGAAACTAGGTAATAAGGAGGTCCCAAGAAAGGATGCTCAAATCTCACTCAAAAAAAGAAACGAGTCATTGGAAGTGGATGGAAAGAGGGAACTGGGTAGGAGAGGTGCTGAGGAGGGGAACAGGATGGTACTCAGGTGTAGGAAGGCAGGGGTAGGAGATGGCTGGGGGTGAGAATGGAAATAGCTGAGGTTATTTCTGGTGACTAGCTGGATGCCTGGCTCAGGAGAAGACACAGGGAGTCTAAGGAGTGACCCTAGCTGAATTCTTATGAAAGGAAGATATAAAGACTTAAGTGGCCACCTCCTGTAGCCAGGCAGAACGTCAGAGGTAGGAGAGGGATGTCAATCCATCCACAAAACCTTCAACTCAAAATGTGTCTTGCCTACAAGATGTATAGGGATAAAAATAGAGCAGAGACTGAGGAAATAGCCATCCAATGACTTCTCCAAGTTGAGACCCATCCTGTATGAGAGAGCCAACCCCTGACACTATTAATGATACTCTGTTATGCTTGGAGACAGGAACCTAGCATTACTGTCTCCTGAGAGACTTCATCCAGCAGTGGATGGAGGGAGATGCAGAGACCCACAACCAAATATCAGGGGGGAACTTGGGAAGTCTTGTGGAAGGGTGGGGCATAGAATTCAGCAAGACGAAGGGGTCAAGGACACTACAAGAAGACCTACAGAGTCTACTAACCTGGAACTATGGGGGCTCACAGAACTTGGGCCATAAACCATGATGCATGTAGAAGCTGGTCCTAGAACCCCTGCACATTTGTGTAAAATGTGCAACTTGGTTTCCATGTGGATCTCCTACCAAGTGGATCATGGAGGGTCTTTGTCTCTGTTTCCTGCAATTGGATCCAATGCCCCCAACCTGGACTGCCTTATTGGGCCTCAGTGGGAGAGGAGTGCCTAGTCCTGCTTAGATCACATCCTGAAGGTGGGGTGGCATCCAATGGAGGGCTCCCATTTTCTGAGAAGAAGAAAAGGGGGCAATGGAGGAGGGATTTATAAGGGTGGGCCTGGAAAGAGATGAGGGAAGAGGAGTCTGTTCAGGATGTAAACTGCATTTAAAAAAAAGATTAGTTCATGAAACCAAGTGTAGGAAAATAGAAAGTTGCAAATAAAAACAAATCACACACAGAAATTAAACATGTCCAAAGTCTATGTATCTCAATAAAAATTTTATACAGTCATTTTGACTGGAAGCTATGTAGTTTCATATTGTATTTTACATTTTAACTCTCAAACATTTTATGTACTTATCCACCATTGTACTTATCCACCACCAAACTCCCTAAAATTCCATGACAGATTTAAACAACCAGTTTTATGACCTCTTTCATAATTCATGTCCTTAGCTGAATTCAGCTCTTCTTCATTGCCTAATATTTAGCATTTTCTTCTCCTTTCTATGTTGTACCTATATATACATGCGCTTACATATATTCACATATTCTACATATACAATATGAGGATGAATGTGGGTTTTTAAAATTCTTTCTGAGATTCTGTGATCCCACTTAATATATATTCTGAGTCTGACCATTTCCCCACAAATTTTATGGTTGCATAAATATTTAAAGCTGAGCATATATATGAAAATATACCAAATATAGATATATTGAATTCATTATCCATTCATCTATTTATGGACAACTAGGTTAATCCCAATTCTTTCCAATAGTCAATAAAACAGCAATAAAATTACAAGTGCATATACATACTAGCATAGGCACTGTGGAAATCAGTTTGGAGATTTCTCAAAAAATTTAAAAACAGAACTAGCATATGACCCAATAGTATATTGATATTTTAATTAAGTACATACATTAATAAGTTATGTTAATGAGGGAACCAGGATAATGTTTCACCTTTTCTTTCCTAAAATCACCTGGACCTCCTGTTATTCCTTTTGTAAGTAAATAATTTCTTAACTTGAAGTCCACATTCTTCTTTCAAAGAAAATGGACTATCCTTTATCACATTGGCACATCTCCAATCCTTGATACAATAAGCTACCTGATAATGCTGATAGCAGAAAACACTGTAGAGAGTCATAAGACAGATGATTCTTGCTGAGTAAAAAAATTTGGAGGGTAGAGGATGACTCAGTGTTAAAATTGTCACATTTTGTCAGAGCTCCAGTTCTATGTTCAGATACTATTTGAACATTACAGGAAACATATAGTAATATGATGTAATATAATATAATATAATGTAATGTAATATAATATAGTCTGTGTGTCTATAATCTCAGTGTTGGGATCCAAAAATAGCAGCATCTTCATGGTTCACTGTCCAGCTAGTCTAGATTAATCAAATCTAGGGAATATGAGAGACCTTGTAGGCTTTTTACTTAGAGAAACTGTAGGGTAGCAGTACTCAACCTGTGGCTCATGACCATTTTGTGGGTTGTGTATCAGATATCCTGCACGAGACATTTATATTATGATTCATAACTAGCAACATTGCAGTTTTGAAGTAGCAATGAAAGAATTTTATGGTTGTGGATCTCCACAACATGAAAAAATGTTTTAAAGAGTCACAGCATTAAGAAGTCTGAGAAACACTGCTATTAGACTTAGTGAGAGACCCTGTCCACCCAAAATACAAGAAGAAAAAGAATAGGAGGAGAAGGAGGAGAAGCAGCAGCAGCAGCAGCAGGATGAGGGAGGAGGAGGAGGAGGAGGAGGAGAAGGGGAGGAGGAGGAGGAGGAGGAGGAGGAGGAGAAATGAAAAGGAGAGGAAAGGAAAGGAAATGAAAAGGAAAGGAAAAAGAAAAGAAAAGAAAAGTAAAATAAAAAAAAAATAAAAACAAAGTGGACAGCTCCAGAGGAAAGATTCTCAAGATTGATCTCTTCTCTCTACATACACTTTCACCCTCCTATTACACACAGACAAAAGGGTGCCCCCACACACACACACACACACACACACACACACACACACACACACACACACACACACATGAACACATGTGCCTGCAAACAATGTAGATCTGAATGTTCTTTAACTCATAGAGATTTTCTTGTCTCTGTCTCCTGAGTGCGGGGATTAATGGCATGCACCATTATACCTCCCAAAGAATTGAATGTTTGAAACATCCAATCTCACTACATTCTCTAACAAAAAAAAAGTCTAGCACAAACAAAACTGAAAAATACATATAATATTTCACAAAGCAAGAGTCTGAGGTGTACTGAGAGACAAAGATAAAAGGCAGAGCAACGAAAACATGGTGAGACTGGTGTCTCTCAGTAACAGGAGCAATGAAAACAAAGCATGGGTCCTATGCACCATTGGGAAGCATTTGTGCTTGTGTAACCAGGAAGTTAGGCTGTCACGTAAGTATTTTTATTTGAGAACAAACATCATATCAAGTAAAAGGCACATAAGAAGAAAGTATTTGTTAATGAGACAAGAAGTGTTCTATTTTAGTGAAAACATGACAAGGATTACATGTGGCAACCCCTATCATTATTCACAATTTTCAACTCATTTGGGTTCCTTGTTAAAAACAATATAGAAATGATATAATGTCATGTGTGTCTGCCAGCATCATACTTTATTGAAATGATGTTCAGAATTACACGATTGAATACCATCATTAAGTCTAGAGGTCTCCAGAAACATCCAGTTATAGTTCAATGAAATTTAGGAGTAGAATTATGTATTTTGTGGTATTTGTAAATTTAAAACTTAGCAAAGGTTATGCTTGAGAACAGGTAGTATCAAGCAAGGCTGCTTTGAATTCTAAAGGAGTAAAAGGACAGAAAGTGTGAAGGTTTATTTTCCTAGAACAGTTAGGCCTTGAATAGTAGTGATACCAATTAAGCACATTAACACAATAAGTTTAAATCAATTTTCTCTTGCTTGTTGTTGGCCCTTAGGATATTGTCCAGTCTGTACATATGTAAATGCATCTTAATTATGATGATGGTTAGTACTCCTCTATATCGCAAATAATACAGAGTAATGGTCCGAATGTCCACAAAATAATACCTACATGCTCTTAAATAATATGCCTGTAACCAGCACCTCTGTATATTACCCAGATATGACAACTGTACAATGAATCAATAAAGATAATTGTTTGAAATCACCACCTTAGCACATATGGACTATAAACTAAAGCTCTGAACAGCAAAAGAACATCAAACAGTGACCCGGGTGTGACATATTTTGAACTTGTCTAATTTATAAAGTTCAAATATCATACCTTTAACCTTGCTTACAATCTCTGAATGATATATCATATAAACAGTTATTGATTTTAAGAAAGAAACATTTATCTCCAGGAAAATGAACTCCTCTTTTGGAATAATAATTAGTCAGTTGCTCGCTTCTTAATGAGAGGATTGATATCACATTGTTTTCAGTTTAAATGTCAATGTGCATACATATAAACATCCGGAAAAACAGGTTTAACAAGATCATGCTATGTAAAGGTCATACAGACCTTGCAAATATTGCTGCATCTCCTACTAATCTAATCCAGTTCTTGAGTTCAAATATCAAATTATATCCCTTTCTGCTACCCAGAATTCTGAATTTCTGATATTCAATGAATCCTAAGAGTTTTATATGTTTGTATTGTGAAGTGTTCATCTTTAACCATATGCAATTATCATATTGCTTTATCGTGGCAAGCTCTGTTAACACCAGCTCTTCACTGATAAAGCACCAAACAGTTGAATCATCAGAACACTCTAGCAGGATATTACAACCTCGGTTATGCATAATGTGAAGTTATAAGCATGCCTGCCCTCTGTAACTGTGAGAAGCAATTTGTTTGGGTCCACGTTTTAGTTTGTCTCCAAGATTTCACTACTCACAAACTGTTTTAAAAAAGCAAAATAATAATAAATGTATTGCTACACAATACCATAGCTGTGTCCATCAATAGCAAGACTTCTTTATCTTAACACTAATGCCAAAAGATGAATTTCATTATGCTAATTCAACGATTGTGTACATGTTCATATCTTCAAGTGTACATAAGAAAATGAAAAATAAACACACGTCAAATAAGCAATCAGAAAACAGTTTTCCGAAAGTATTAAGGAGTATGTTAGAAATCATCAAATGTCTCCCTGCTAATGGCAATAATTGAAGCTCTGAGTTGATATATTTACCTTACAGTCACATAGGTCAGTTTATATCAAGTTCTGGAAACTTCTGTTGTTTATATTTCTTAAGAAAATCTTTTTCATTATTTATATATTATAGTGATATCAACAACTAAGCAGTAACAGGATAGCTTCAAAATGACTTGGCTGAAGCTACTTGGAAAACTTACCTTGAGAATATTGAGGAATAGATTGATTCAGGGGTTACTTGAAAGATCAGCATCATGCCTATATAAAACATGCATGTAAGAGGAATCCTGGAAATTTATAATCAAAAGAAAGGATGAAAAACCATGATATTTTATGAAGGTTAAATTACTAGTATAAAGGATTATGTGAAGTACCAAAAAGCACAATAAGGGAAGAAAATGAGTTAATTATATGTATAAATTCATTTGCTAAAATAATTTTATGTTTATATGATATTTCAATCACAGATGGTAATTTATTATCAGTGACTTAAGGTATATGAAACAAACAACTTCTTAATAATCGTTCAAATACTGAAATTTACTTTTTAAAAACAGCTTTGATCCATTAATTGTGGTGCATACAACTTTAATTCCAGCACTCAGACAGGGGCAGGGACAGGGGCAGGGACAGGGGCAGGGCAGGGACAGGGGCAGGGGCAGGGGCAGGGGCAAGGGCAGGGGCAGGGGAAGGGGCAGGGACAGGCAGAACTCTGCAAAATTATAGGCGGGTCTGGTGAATTGCCTCACACAAAACAAACAAGCAAACACAAACTTTTAGTTGTATCTACTGGAATGGAGCTTTCTATACATAATTCTTGTGTTTCAAGCACCATTGATGAAATTTGTCATTGGTGATGCTAGGTCTCAGCTTTGACAGTTAGTAACCAGATGAATATAGTTCCTCTAGAAAAGAAGATTTGCAGGTGCTTAGAACATAAAACAACAATAGGAATGCCTTTTATATAAGAACACTTAATGAAGGAAGCCAGCCCTAGTACTGGATACTGGATAGTTGTGTTTCCCTGTCATAGCAATGAATTAGATCAACTATGGAGCCTCATTTACAAAAACTTCCTTGAGTTCTATAAAACTGTCTCCTACAACTCCAGGATGAAAGAAGTTTTGGGTATTTGTTTACATTTGTTGTGTACTGTTTTGTTTTGTGAACAAAGAATAGGCTCCTATCTTTGCCCTGTATAAAATTCAGGCTATCGGGAGTTTCTCTTAAGCTTTTGTACAGGTTATTTGATTAGAACAACTCAATATTTGGACCAGCCTAGCAAAAGCTAATTTTATATATCAAAGGAATAAATACTTCCAAACTTCTGCCTGTATGGAATTAAAATTTTGCCCATTGTACTGTGGTTTAACTAGGCAGACCAGTGGACCTAGTATCTAAATTTAGTTCTTTGACTGACTGTGTCAACTGAATACTTTAGATGTTCTGATTTTTTTTAACAGTGTTGAGATGAGGGTCTCTAAATTTTTTGTTCTCTGAACCTTCTCATTTGAAAAGAGACTAAGGGTGAGGTTGTTGCAAGGAAAATAATCAATGCTAAGTAACATTCCAAACATGGTTGTTTTAACTTGTCTTTTATTTTCTGTTTAAAATAGTAGAGACCGTGTTTTCATTTAGCCCATTAATTCCTTTCTTAGGCATGCTAGGACTGACCACGATTCATTGTCAACACCAGTAGTACATGCAATTAATGCTTGAGAAGGCTGAAAAGATAAGATACTAATGGTGATATTTTTTAGTATTTAGGAGGCATTTCAAAGAAAAGTTAGGGTTTACTGGGAAATCTAGAAAGCGAGTGAGAAAATTTCAGATGGAGAATTTAAAAGAAAGAAAACAAAATATGGGAATGAGAAGGATAGACTAAGCAGTAACCCTCAAGAACTCTAGAAAAGTAAGGTGCTGAAAAAACCATTAGTCACTGGTAGACATGTAACATATTCTTCATTCACATATTCATATATTCAATATGTACACCCAAAATGACATTTTTACATACATAGTTTATAGTCCAAAAGTACTAACTGCAGTCTTTATTTATGTGGTAGGATTATAAAGTTAAGTATTGCCTTTAAGCTCATATTATAAAAATATGATGGTGCATAATTGTTAAAAATGGATACATAAAATTCTTTTAGGCCAAAATAAAGTTTGAAAGACTTGAACTTCCCAAATCTTCTTTTCCTATATAATAAATAATCTATTCATGTGGAGTATGCTAGAGAAGTTTTTCTCCAAATTCTCTTGCTTTGTCAAAGTGCTGTTTGAAGAATTGTCAGTCATGCTCTTGAGTATAGATAGGGTCTAGTCTATGGCACAGTTTAGTACCCAACCATACTCAACTAAGAAGAACCTGAAGGTATGTTAGGGTGCTTTGTTTATTTGTTTGTTTGTTCATCATGTGGTGATCAGGTCCTTCCAATTATTGATATTGATAAAGTGTATTTGCCATTATTAGTTAATAATTAATAATAGCGTGCCTGCCGCATTACCATGGTGGAATTTGTATGTCAGGAAGATATGCATGTTCTTAGTACGCCTCTAGCGTGTTCAGAATCAAGCTGGCAGTAAAACCACATAATGCAACACAGGCCTGCTTTTGTTAGATTTTCCATGCCTCCTGCATGCAGTTATATTACCTGATACTGTGTCCTGATTCAAAGTTTAAAAAGGTAGGGGGAAGGGGACATCTAAGATAGAAGAACTGTGGTTTCTCCAGACTCCGGTGACAGAAGAGCTTCCTAGAATGAGGTGACTTTCATGACAGAATTCCCATACATACAGGGACATGGAAAATCAATTCCCCTTTTGTAAAGAAGGTCCTTTATCAGTACAGCTGGGTAGTCTTGAACTTTGACAGAGATGTGAAATACTTATTGATGATATTCCATTTAGTACCCTTGCTCATTTTACTAGGCTCTTCAGATATTGTCAAGGGTATTACATTTCTGGGAAAAATAAAACTACAGAGTTGCCTTCTGATTTTGGGCTTTGAGATGGTAGTAAATTGCCCTGTCTTAGTCACTTTTTTCTGGTGGGTGCTGTCACTTAAGGTAATTCACAGTCTTTTGCATTGTATCACTCAAGTACTGGGGTCACAATCCAGTTTGGTTCCTCCTATCTCTTAAATAACCCTCTTTTGATTTCCTCTTGCGCTATGGCTAGATTGTTTTGTTGTTCTTAACTGTGGGGAGCCAGGGAAAAACCAGTTCAAGTGCTACTTTCCAAACTCAAGGATCTGTTTTAGCATGTTTCCTGACTGGCTCACAAAGTCAGTGGCCTCTAAAAGGCACATAGATTCACACACACACACACACACACACACACACACACACACAGGATTCAAATTTGCATTCGTTTATTAATGTGATGTATTGGGGGGGCTGACCTCCTGTTCTAATAAAATGTTAGCATTTGAGGTTAACAAGTACAGTATCAACTAAAGTATTTGATGAATAGAATGACAATATTAGGCATATTCTTTTCAATATGTATTTGGCAATTATATCAGCAATTAGATTAACTATAACATCAACAATAATGTAAGATTTCTCAACATATGGATCATGTAAAAATAGACTTGTTTCTATCAGGGTGATATTACAAATAAATATATCAGATGGCACACACATAAAATTCCATTGCCCTGAAATTATTAATTCTTTCATCTTCTCAGAAACAATACAATGAATTTTTTAATATAGGGAATCATTATGCATCCTAGATCTCTCTATGTAGACCAGACTGCCCTTGAGTTTAAAGTGATTCTCCTGCCTCTGCTCCTTAAAGGTATCTTCCATCACATCTGGATGAAAATGAACTCTAGCATATATAAATATATTTTAGCAATGATCAAGTTATTCACTAGTCATAAACATCTGTAGTTTGAACAATTTGGATAGTTCAATTATTACCTAAAACACTAAGACAGTGAATGAATGTTGTTAGGGTCAATGCTGATTTACTAATACAGCATCCAAAACCTCCAGGGAGTTAAATCTGGTTGCAATATAAGAAGTCATTAAAATAACCAATTTTATAAATAATCAGTTTTTAAATCAAAATCAAATAACCCTACAAAAGGAATAATTTTCGTTTAAATTCTCTTTTAAAGTATCTTCTAAATATGCAGCATATAACCAAAACAAAATGAACTTGATGGCATTTTGACATTTTTTTCTTCTTTACCTTACAGTTTTGTTTTGTTTTGCATATATATTGGGGTTTTCGATATTGTGTTTTTATGAAATTTCTGTGTACGTGAACATGTGTTTCTCTATGTATACATGTATCCTGTGCTTTTTCTTTGGTTCCCTTTCTTCTGTTCATTTCATTTGTCTTATTCTAAATGTTTGTTTTTATTTTATCTTTTTAAATTTTAGATGCTTGTTTATTTTTGAATGAAAGAGCTAAAGATAAAGTGTGGATTTGGATGGGAGGAAGGACCTGGGAGAAGTTGGGCAAATATAATTAAAATATGTTATAGGAAAAACTATTTTTCAGTTAAAAAAAGAAAAACAATGAATCAAAAAAATTCCAAAGCAACGGTGTCTGAATCTGATCATATTTTGTTCTTACAGCTTATACAAACTTACATACTCTTCATAACATCCATATATTTCTAATTATTAATTCCAGTTTCAAATTAGAAATTTGGCCTCTCCTTTACATTTATTAGTTCTTTACAATTATTAGTTCCTGTTTGTAGCTTTGTTTTTATATCTCAATTTATAACTTGAAAGCTGAAATTTTCTTAATTATTTTTATTTTTACCTTACTGGTTAATTCAAAGCACTACACAAGGTATTATCAAAATTTCAAAAGTATATATTGTATATAGGTAATTGATGCGAAAAGGAATGAGATTGTAGCAGCTTTGCCTTTGAAGAAAAATATCATTTGAATTCAGTGAGGGGCATTTATGTCTCTACATATATGATTTCCTAGTTAATGTATTTATTAAATTTTTCACAATTTAAAAATATATGTGATACACACACATGCACACACGTGTGTGTGTGTAATTTGCCCATATATATATATGTACATATATATGCATATATAATATTTCTGTTCCTTCAGAGGTACTAAGAGACTATCAGAGCCTCTGGATCTGGAGTTACAGGTAGTTATGAGCCACGATGTGTGTATTAGGAATAAAATCTGGATCCCTGGTTCTTAACCACTGAGTCTTTTCTCCAGATCTTTACCAAGCTCTTTAAAGTAGTTCTTCATGACATCCTGCTCAACAACATCTATGGCTGTTAGAGAGTCTACATTTGATAAGTAGTAACACCAACAAATAAATGTTGGGAAGCCCAGTGATAGAAATATTTTTCCTTCTTTAATAACAGCCACTTGAATTGTTCACATATATACTATGTACGTGCATACCATATGCTAAAACAATATGCTGAGTCTGTCTGGTATCATGTTTATATTGTGTGATATTGCCTGGAGACCAAGGTTCAATGTTTCAAGACTGTGGCTTGGGTCAAAATTAGATAAACATGCTCTTTCTGGGGAAGTTTGTCCAAAATGTATATAGGAATACAAATAAAAAGATGTACACATTGAATCACCCTAAACTACATATAACTAGGGGGAAATCTATGGTCCTACCATTTTCAGAGACTGATTGTGTTTTTTCTCTGATTTTATTAGATAATTGTAAACATGAACAGAAAGCATGAATAGGTTCAAGAAATCCTTCATAGAGCTAACAAACTTCCCTTATGATTTACATTAATTCATACTATGGTAGAATTTATGGTTAGCCATTAAGTCCAATTATTTTCAGCCCTATGTCCAACTAGTACAGTTATTTCATTTAATTCTAGAAGTGCAGTAGGATTAGAAGTGATTTTTGAGATTCAGAATTTAAAACAAAACAAAACAATATGTGCTGGGGATAGAAACTGGTCATGTGCAGGCTACTTCAGTAAACTATAAGCTACAGCCTTACCCTGGGTTTGATTATATGTATGTATGTATACACACACACACACACACACACACACACACACACACACACACAAATATGCCATCTATTTTGATCTTTTCTTTTATCTCTTTTTTTCTCTCCCATTCTCTCCTCTTCTCCAGTTCCCTCCTCTGTCTTGTTTGTGATGTGTGGTCTCACTATGTTGCCTACACTACCTCATATGCCTGGGCTCAAGTGATTCTCTAACTCAAACTTCCTGAGTAACCACTGTAGAAAGCTCACAAGTCCTGATCTCTATGTTTGACTTCTTCTATGTCTTTTCTACTGGCTTTCTCAGCAAGTAGTAGAATAAAAAGTTTTCTTATATAAAAAAATGAAGAAGCAATAAGATGAAAGCACTTTGTGTTCTTGCTTCATTTTATAGAGGAAAGCGCTATGTTGCTGTGAAATGAGCCAGAAATAAACATCTATTTTTTGAATACATAGAAATTGAGCTTGTTATGTTATAGATTAGTTAAAAACAAACAAAACAAAATAGCTAATAAATTGTCATAATTTCTTGTTATCTTGTAGTATTTTTTGCTAACTAAATATCCACTTAAATATATGCTCTTAGTTAGCATTACTTTATTGGAATCACCATTTACCAGCATGAAATCCTTTATTTTTTTTAATGGGTCTTTCCTTTTTCTAAATAAAATTCTTACTGTGTAAACCCTCCATAGACATTTTAAGTACTTCATTCTAATTACGCTTCATCTGAGTTTTACAATAACTGCCACCACCCTTATGGAAGTACCTACAAAAGCAATTGAGATCCTAAGAGGTGATTGGCATTCTATTCACTTGCAGTGATACGGCCTTTGTTCTTTTGAGATGATTTTAAGAATCGAAATTACAGAGACCAATATAACCAAACCTTTAGATCAGAAGACAATGATAATTATTTGAATTCTTTTGGCATAGTGGTATAAGACTAAGTTAAATATGATAATGTCATAACTTGGATTGTACTTTCTGTAACTGGAAATATGTTGTTTTGTATCGTTTAAGGTCAAGCCAAGCAGGAGTGCTAATAAACAAGGGAAGCTATATTTCTTTTAAGTGGGCTATAAGTTCCTCTGTGTAGTTAAATGGCTGTTTAAAGCTCTTAACTAAATGGAAAACTTAATCCAGCAGAAAAATAAAAAAAAAAAAAAAACCACGCAATTTCTTTTAGCCAATATGCACCTAACTTGAATCCTCATACTTCCTGAACCTTGGCAGAATCCATGCTTTCAAATAACATCAGAACGACTTTTTTCAAAGAGTCCATCCCAGCATGTCCCCTCAAATATTTCAAAAGCTTCCCACTGACCTTAGTTTAAAGTTAAAATCCTTTCAAGATTCAGAGATGCTCTGTCAAAATCCACCTCATTTCATGGCACTTGGCTCAGCTACTGACTTCCTTTAGTCTCATAGTTCACTAACTCTTCCACACCCGAAACCCTTTGGATAGTATATGTCTCTGTGGTGAATGACCTCCTCCATTGGATTTCAGAGGTTAGAACTTCTTCAGAAAAGTCATCAGGTCACAGAGGTTAAGTACTTATTCGTAGCACATCATTTTCTTTGATTCTTGTGACATATGCCATCTTGCATTGTCCTTTGGAAGAATAATAGGCAGTATTATTCTATTAAAAAGAAAATATGGGCTAATCTATGGACAAACTTGCACCCAAGAGAAAAATGTGAGTGTGTGATTTTCATGTTTGTAGACCTATGGATGAATAGGAAAGATTTGGGCTATTTCTTTCAATTTTGGCCAACAAAATTGCTATTTCTATCTTGCATCAACAAAACACTCTTATGGTGCTTTATTTAAAAGTCTTCATTGTGGAAGTTGCTGCAGAAAAAAAGCATGATATTACAAATATAAGTAAAATTTTCTGGCTTGACTTTACTTTTTTCTTGGAAAACAATTGTTTTCATGTAATCATTTTTAAAATGTTGTGCAAATATTCTTTCAGAGAACAGCCATAAGTCATGCTTACAAATATGGCCAGAATTTTGGAACTAAGTAATAAATCCAGCCTAAGGAAAATCTCAAAGTATGATACTTTGGGAGGTATCTATGTATTCATTTAATATTTATTTATGTACTGATTTACACATAGTTATATATATACAACATTTATTCTAAATTACATACCTGTTCTATAGCATATTTAGTAGGAATTTAGTGTTCTTTTGCAAAATTTTCAAATTCTTTAATTTTATATGAATTTTACTAAATTTATTAATTATTTGTCAATGAATATTTTGCCTGCATGTATCTATCTATCTATCTATCTATCTATCTATCTATCTATCTATCTATCTATCTAGCATGTGTGTGCCTGGTTTCCACAGAGACCAGAAAAAGGCATAGGATCCCCTGGAACTGGAGTTACATATAGTTGAGAGTCACCACTTAGATACTGGGAATCAAATATAGGTCCTCAGGAAGAGCAGCTAACACTCACAAACTCTGAGCCAACTCTCCAGTCTCTTAAATTCTGTATTTTAATTTGGGTTACAGCAAAGAAATTCAATAAAGAATTGCGTTAAGAGATGGCATACTTTTCAGTATATGACTAAGTTATAAATTTATCATAAAAATAGTCTACATCCATAAACATATATTCCTTCATTGAGAATTGTCACTTGTAGTCTCTAATCCTAAATAAAGCATGCCTAAATAAGCAGCTATTTATTTCACACTGGCAAGTTCTCCACGATGGTCAAAAACCAAATAATAGTTCGCATCAGACATTTGTTTTCT
The DNA here is from genome assembly GCF_011064425.1 of Rattus rattus. NCBI lineage: Eukaryota > Metazoa > Chordata > Mammalia > Rodentia > Muridae > Rattus > Rattus rattus. Next base: position 41,579,739 of record NC_046172.1, on the reverse strand, counting down.
ATTTTGATGAAGTTTCGATGCCTATTACTTTAGAAATGATTTCTTCAATAAACAAAAACAAGCAAGTGTATCTTTTGAGTCGGTGCTGCTTTTTTTGAAGCATCAACAATGATTTAAGTGGAAATACAGGTTCATGCTTAGTGAATAATTCTATTTCAAATTTAGAAAGCCCAATATAAAACAAACAAACATACAAACCATACTAAACCCTGTCTCAAACCAATTCATTTTCTTTGGGAATACTACAATAAAAGGTTCTCTTATCATCAACTTCAAGTCATCTGATTTTTATCATTTATTTTTAACAAAGCTTTAGGATACATAAATTTTTGAGATAAAAATTTGGTCTTATTAATTTATTTCTATTTCCATCGTTCATATACAAATCTAATAATTTGAGGAATTTGACTTATCTTTCTATGATCTCTTAAATGGTGTCTTTTAATAGTCACTGAGTCTACTAACACTGTAATCTGCACAAAATTTCCTTCTGTTCTAAGCAAAGTTCCTTTTTTAATAATTTATTTTTATTGTTTATAATTATATTTAGATGTGTTTGTGTGTGTGTATGTATGTGTGTGTGTGTGTGTGTGTGTGTGTGTGTGTGTGTGGTGAGTGGAGCACACACACAATAATAAATGTGGTTATATGTGAATGCAGTTTAACCTCAGAGGTCAAAGCAATCATATACCCTGAAGCTGTAGTTACAGACAGTTGTCTTGACCAGAGTATTAGCAACAAAATTTGAGTCCTCTGGATGATCAGCAAGTACTTGTAATCACTGAGCCATTTCTTCTATCCCCAAAGTTCCTTTTGTATGTGAGAGTTATAATGAATGTTTAACAAATAGAGATGATCACTCTATTCCATTTAATTAAAGCTTATCTGTTAGGATGCAATCCACAGTGGTAATTGAAGAAGAAGCAGCTCTGAGATGGACCACCTGTGCACTACCTTGCATACCCCATGATAGAAGTCAAACTAACAGTTTTCTACATTTTAGCCATGTTTGCCTTGAGTTTCTCAGTGAGACTTTCTCTTTATGTTTTATGTCTATAATCCATGGACAGTTTATAAGTCACCAAACATCTTACCCCCAGGTAATATAAACCAGATAAATATATCCAAATTCTTTACTTTGTGTTCAATCTTTATTTTCAAGTAAATTCATGACCATCACAAACTTTACTATGGTGAAAGCTTTTGTTTCTTTCGTGCATATGATCACAGAATAATGTAAAACTGTCAAAAGAATGAGCTTTTTCCTCTTGACTTAAAAGTTATATCCAATCCTCTTCAGTTTATGAAAAATGTATTTTCATACTCAAAATGTTATCTCTTTTGAATATAAAATGATGCTTTGAAACAAGTGGAAGATTCTTAGTTATTATCAAGTTAATCCCTATATACTGTCATTTCTTCCCAATGACATGCAGTTTGCTCACTGTTTTGTACTAAATTAAGATTTATGTGTATTGAAATAACAACGACTTACTTAAAAATCTAAGAGGGATACATAATGTTATCAGTAAGAGACAGGAATTTAATTATTAAAAGATATTATTCTGAAGAGTTATTCTGAAGAGTTCATATATTCTTTTGTAATACACTTTATTTTTTCAAAAGTTCACATGATTATACTTCTACTTTTAATATATACAAATAATTAAATATTTTTATCTGTATTTCTTTAATTGGAAAAATTTGTTCACTTTACCAATCTGTTATATTTAAAAAAACTTCACATTCATTGGGTAGTACTTAGAATATAATTCATTGAAATACCTATGGAAGTTTAGGATATGAGGCATTTTCAAAATGTAATGTCTACTGCATACTTAATATCCATTAAACTTTTAATATATATTGACATGATGTCTGCATGTATGTGTCCACGTGTGTATTTTCTCTCCAAAATAAATTTCATTTAATAGAATTGATGCTATGAAAGATTTCCTAAGTGGATGTGATTCGAACACATTAAGTAGAGTTAAGCTAAGGGATAACTGTCTCCAAAATCCTCCAAGGATGTACGCTCACCAAGTCTGCTAGAGACAAGCAAGATTTAGACAGAGTGTTTCTTTATCAGGATGGACAGGCCATTAGCTTTCATTCCCACAACAAAGGAACAACTATGATTTGCAACTAGCCTTTAGGATTCTAAAGAGTCCATCTGAAGGGGCACTGCAGGGTCTGAATTAAAGTCAAGTCTGACCAGCCATAAAGCTATTAGTTCTCTTGAGAAAAGCATAATTTTGCCAGGTAGGGAAGATGACCTTAGTTAGGGTTATTTGAAAAAGAACACTTAAAATAATTATGGCAATATCTTTGCTAAGTAATTGCTCAACTGCATAAGTGGCAGATGTTCCATTTGTTTCTGTTTAAATTGTTTATAGTATAACCTGGAACCAGGACCGAAAAGAGACTTAAGCATGACAGGCTATGTGGATTATTCTAATCTAAGGTATAGACAGCTAGTAAAATCTTCTATTCAAGGTCAGCTCCTCTTTAAGCATTAGCCAGATGTTTATTATTATTAAAGAGCATATCTTTTATTAATCTTAGAATGTATGACATGTTTTCTCACTATGACAAGATGACAATAACAATTGTGGGTTTGTTTGATTTTACTATTCCCCTCCTCACAGACATCAGCAATTTTTTGACAGTTTTATGAACTAGGCCATGTGGCTCAGACCTTCAATCCCAATACTGAAGAGATTGAGACAAGAGGATTCTAAATTCAAGGTCTGCCTGAGTCCATACTGAGTTCCAGGCTAGCTTAAATTCTTTTAAATTCTGAGACTTTGTCTTAAACAAACAAGTCAAACTAAATATAGATTTTTTGTAGATGCAACAATCCCATCATCTCTCTCTCTCTCTCTCTCTCTCTTTCTTCCTCTCCTTTCTTCCCCTAAAAACACAAGCTTCCTGTTTACACTTTGAAATAGAGTGAATTTCTAGTAACAGCACTTAGGGATTACAAACTGTGACACTCCTCACCTCAGCAAGCCCAATTCAGTTACCTATCCTCAATAGTCCAACTAAAGAGCCAAATTAATAAGGGCAGAAAAAATCAAAGTGTTTATACTGGGAAGAGAGATAAAGAGATGCAGTCCTTTGCATCCCAAGTCCATCTTCAGGGTCCAGACATAAAGGTAAAGGTTAAATAGGAAACTAGAACTATGCATAACTAAACAATTTGGATAAAGTGCTGTCCCACATCACTACTGTTTTGTATATTGGTCTAAAAGAAAATATGATGTTCTAAGGAGACTCTAGAGTCTCTCAATGACTAACTACAGAGGCAATAAACTCCTAAGAAATGGAAATTTTCTCAGGAATCTCCTGCTGGGAGAAGGGAAATTCACCAACAGGATGGTAAACTTGTTTTACACTACCCAAACAGCTTGTGGGGTCTAGATGATGAGGCTGAAGCCCAGCACTACTTAGATTTGCATCTTCGCCCACAATTTAAACCTCGATCTCACTTCCTAACCCTGAAGATTGACTTGCTGGAGTTATTGGGTCATCTTGTTTCCCTTCCTTCAGTAGCTATTTGAACTAATTTTTCCTTATTCTACTTTCTAATATCAGTTTGGCTCTTTTAATTGGTTTGTTGAAAAAAGGTAGCTGATTCTGGTTTGAGGTACAAGCTGTGACCCCAAAGTAAAGTACTGGCCTCAGCTACAACCCTTTACTGAAATTTGTACATTCTTCTCTCTGAAGGCAAAGTTCTTCCTCTGTGTGCTTACAGGGCTTCCAATAATTTCTTCTCCTAGAGGGGGAATTCTAATTTTTTAGATTCCAGTTTTTCTATTATTTGGTAGCCATAGAGTATATGTGTCACTTTAAAATATATTCATTTCTGTTTCACCAACTACATTTTGACTCACTTTGAATTTTTTTTCTAGAGCTCAAAAGTCAATAATATCCACAATCAATATAGGCGTACTAACAAAATCAATGCTGAAATGGTATAATTTGAATAGTATATTTCACAAAATAGATATGTAGCCACAAAGATCTATAAGTTAACATACTAAAATTTATGTTATTTACAAAAGGACATATATAGCCAAAGAATTCCCAAAGTTGTGTACTAATTCTTATCGAGATATTTGTATAATTATTTGTTAAATTTGCAATAAAAATTGTAAAGTATGGTGAGAGATAGTCAATATCAGCCCTTCATATGAAACTGAATGAGTAAAATAAAATATAAGGATTGTAAAATAGAGGGAAGGTAATAAATAAGCAATTAGAAAGTATAGGTGATCCACCACTAGGGACAATTTGAAATCAAAGTCCAGAAATCCCACATTGTTAGTTGAATGGAAAAAAGGAAGAGAGAGAGAGAGAGAGAGAGAGAGAGAGAGAGAGAGAGAGAGAGAGAGAGAGAGAGAGAGAGAGAAAGGACATGACTGCTCCTAGGTATAGTGAAGAGGGTTTACTATCTCCCTGAGAAAGCATAGCCAGTCTGACAGACATCTGAGAGTCCAGATTGGTCATAGCTCTGAGACAAGTGAGGACAGGGTAAGGGTGAGGGGAAGAGAGAAGGGGGGGAAGGAAGAGAGGTGAATTAGCCAGGAGGCCCAAAATAGAGCAGACAAAAAAAAAAAAAAGACAAGATAATCAAAATGATCTGTCGGCATAGGGAAGAACAGCCTGAAGGGAAGTTCTACCAGGCTGGAGAGTTGAGGGTAGGAGGTTACAAGTCAGCCTGAAAGGCCCTGTTACAAGTAGGGATTGAGAGTTGCAGAGATAGGGAAGGTGGGGGGGTGGGGCACCAATTGCTTTGATTTGTTAAGTAGGCACCTCGGCTCTTTGCCCGGGTTTGAAACCTAACACTAGCATTGGAATGTTGTAAGCTGACACCAAAGAGCTATAGCCCGAGCCCTCAGGGACTGTCCTTACTTGTGTGGCCCTACTTTGCCAGAGCCATAATTGCATACCGGAGATTGTATAACTATAAATTACATAAACCTTGGCTTATGGTAACTTCTCACAACTATGCTCCAGACAACCTGAACTGTAATTCTTCACATAGTGCAAATTACACATAGGAAACCGCATTTAGAAGAGCTTACTTCTATCATCTAAGAGCAATTTTTCCAAATGGAGAACTCACCTAAATCTACCACCTAAGCTTATTATTAATATCGAAGACCCATCTGGGATTTATTGTTGTGCTCAGTAAAGTTTTTTTTTTTTTAATTTATTTTTTTCTTCCCTTTTCTGAGCTGGAAGGTGGTTTCTTTCTCTATCTTCCAATCTCTTCCTGTCAACTAATATGGTATACTATTAATTGTATTTACATTTTGATAAAGTCTGCTCTCTATTGCAGTGATAAATGCTAACAAAAAGAAAGAGATTGTTTTGGATTGGGGATTTAGCTCAGTGGTAGAGTGCTTGCCTAGCAAGCGCAAGGCCCTGGGTTCGGTCCCCGGCTCTGAAAAAAAGAAAAGAAAAAAAAGAAAAAAGAGAGATTGTTTTATCTTACAAGTCACTGACTATTACCAGGGAAGCCAAGGCAGAAATGCCTGGAAGCAGCTTGAAGAGTTGCCCAGACCCACCTGCCCAGGTGGCACTGTATACTGTATGCTGGACACTCTTACATCAATTAGCAATTTAAGAGATGTCTCACAGATGTGCCCACAGGCCAATCTGACCCAGCCAATTCCCAGTTGAGATTCCTTCAGGTCACTAGTTTTCAAGTTGAGAGCTGGACCTAACTAAGATCATGCCACATTATGAAGCAAGGTGTTTCTTCTTCACCCGAGGGTAGCCAGTGTCTTATACATTGCTTGCAGTTCACATGGCTATTTTAACTTCAAATATCATGTTGCCATTTCAAGAAAGAGAAATAAAGAAGATGGGTGAAAATAAAACTTTATTCTTGGAATCTGGGTATTAACTGAAATCAAAGGTTCTATTTCCATAAAATGTGAGGAGCAAGACACATGCCTAATTTTCTAATGCTTAAAACAATTAATGTCATCTGTATTTTTTTTCCTCACAATGAGGATAACCAAGATCCACAGTGTTTATAAGATAATGAGTAAAACCTTTCCTGATATTTGCTTTTGTGCTAAATATGCAATATGTCCCTAACCCACCCTAAACTAATCAGTATGATGATCTGATGCCAAGCATATATCTTAACCTTTTCACATTCTTCTTCACCATGAAGGTCTAACCTAATTATCTGCACATGAAAATTAAGTTAACACGGTACTACTTTTTAAGAAAATAATATTCATTTATTACTTTCATAGCTGTAGACACTCTCTCTTCCCCCTTCAGAGACATAGAATTTGTGTTCTGTCTAACACAGAGGGTTCATAAAGAACTCCATTTCTTCAGTAACTACCAAAGGTGCAGCCTTTGCTGTTACTACAAAGCAGAGAAAAACCTAGGGTTCTCTTCACCTGTATTTCCATCTCCACCAAAGCAAATTATCTCATCCATAGCTTTAGAAGACTTAGGAGTGGGCTCCTGATTGATTGCTATTGAGTATTCTGAGGTTTAGAAGATTTTCTTCAATAATGTTTCTCCATTTCTGATATACTCTAAAGCTATTCTTGGGAACTGAGGTAGTTTTTTTCATTAAGATTTTACATGTGCTGCAGTGAATTGAGGCACCAGTGGGGGTTGATACTAGGTGGGGGGACTTCCTGTTCTCAGAGGTGACAGGAATGGTTAGAGGAGGAATTGTGTTAGAGGGTACAAGGAGGAGACCAGGGGCTGAGATCAGGCTATAAAGCGAACAAATAAATTAATGGAAAAAAATCAAGATTATCTGGATAAAAAATATTTCATATGTGATAGTTGTTTCATTAGATACACTGTGGGTCAATAAACCATGGCATATCATCATTACAAACACATTACTCCCTAAGACAGTCATATTTATAGCTTAATATGGCATATATGTTTCTTCATGCCTATAAAATGTGAGGTTCTTCATCTCAGCCTATAGGCCTGCAGTGGCAAAGGCCACAGTGGTGTGGGGGGTGTAGAATTAATTGACTTAATATTACTTATTAATATCGATATTTAAGGGTTAGATTATCAATTGAGAATTTATATTAATTTAAAAATTTTGAGGAATATAAGTAACATTTGCAGGTTTTAAAAAATACATATAGGCTCTGTACTTGTGAAATGTGCTTTCATGTATTTATTCTCAGAAAGCACATATTTAAAAATAGATTCCAAAGTGCTTACTATAAAAAAGTTGCAGATTTGTTGTAAGCTTTATTTCAGTCTTTTACTTAATATAGTGAATAGAGTATTTTACCTTCACTAAGGCAAAAGAATCTAAGAGTAAAAATGTGCCTTTGCAGAGATTTTATGATATTTGTCAAATTGTTCTCTGACCCTCTCTCTCTGTCTCTCTGTCTCTGTCTCTCTGTCTGTCTCTCTCACACACATACATACAAAATAAATAAATCCCTATTTTAATGGCCAAATCTTCAGTTGTTTTGTAATATTTTCCTTATGAATTTCTGGTGTAAAAACATACCTAGTAGCACCAATAAAAATGATATGAGAAAAAAGCTCCCTTCCCTCAAGTTAAAGCCATGGATAAGTTATGATTGTAGAAATGAGGAGTATTAGGGACTTTGAAATTAGAGTGATATAGTAGAGCCGGTTTTTCTGTATTTAAGGGTATTGAATCCAGTTGTTCTTAAAATAAAATTATATAGACATAATGAAACTAACTATATTGCTTAATTGTAACAATGAATAGCCAGCAGTTCTTAGTTGTCTTTTTATGTATTGTATATTATTGCCATGTTTATATATACTTATATATTCATATATATCATCTTTGTATCATGATGGCAGAAAATCTGAATATTGTAGTAACATGTTGCTGCCGCATCTCTAATCTCAACGCCTCTCAGCAACATTATTACCTAACCTAAAATTAGGTATATTTATTTATGCCATAGACATCAATAAACCCTACAAATAAGCATTTGACTTGTTTTTGTTTTAAAATGATCTGGATGTTAAAAATATTCCATCATACTACATGCAGAAATAGAGATGCGGCATAGACAAAAGATACATAAAAGTATTTTAAGTTCAGATTGTCAATTGGTGGCATTATGTCAATAAGATTAACTAAGAAATTTGTTAGCAACCTGGGCTATTTCAATAAAAAAAAGTATAAAACTAAAATATAGCATTATTCTAATGAGATCCAGAAATAAACAAAGAATAAAAGTAAGAAAAATTATGTGATGCAGAAACAGTATTAAACTTTTGGATATGTAACAGGAAATACATTCAGTGTACAAATGTTCATTGATTTACTGATATACTACACTCAAAATTGAGAAAATCCATTGTGCCTTTTGCTCCACGTCTTTGCTAACAGGAGCTACACATGATTTTTTATAGATCTTAGTCATTCTGACAGATGTAAAATGAAATCTGAAAGTAGTTTTAATTTGCATTTCCCTGATGACTAAGTAGTTTGAACATTTCTTAACTGTTTCTCAGACATTTGAGATTTCTCTTGTGAGAATTCTTTGTTTAGACCTCGTCATGTTTTAATAGGGTTGCTTTCTTGATATCCAGTTTAATAAATTCTTTCTATATTTTGTGTATTAGCCCTCTTTGTTGGGTGTGGAGTTGGTAAAAAAATTTTTTTTTTTTTTGCATTCTATATGCTGCCACTTTCTCAGAATGACAGTGTCATTTGCTATGCAGAAACTTCTCAGTTTCATGAGATCCTGTTAATAAATTGTTGGTGTTAGTGCTAATGGTTTCATTTTCCAATTAATTTCATTATTTCTGATTATTGTTTTTACATAATAGCAACTACACTTAAATAACATGTTGGAAGTCATACAAAATGAAAGTTATTTCTTTTCTTATGCTGAAGTCTGAAACAACAGACAATGAAAAGGAGTCTGAATAATAATCAAATAAAAGACAAAATGATTTGGTTGTGGTCATGTCTTAACAAGAATCTATTTTGTCAGAATAGAGGCATTTGTTTTGTGTGTTACTCAAATGTTTCTGGAAGAAACAGCCTGTTCACAGTGATCATAATGTGTTGATGAATTTTTACCATTTTAGTATTTTGCTCAGAACCTAGATCTGAAACTATCCATCAAAATATCCCACTGTGAACCATTGTGCTGGTTCATGAACCACTACAAAGTTCAGAATTTTGTTTAACAAACATCAAGTACATAAATCATCATTATCCAGTAAAATGTTCTGCTACAGCATCCACCAATGTCCTCCTGGTTTTTGTTTTGTTTTGTTTTGTTTTTGTTTTTGCGTTTGCTTTTGTCTTGCCATGGGGAATTTTAAAAATGGGCCAGCAGCTAATACAGACTATTTAAAATAGAGACAGCTGGTACTATTAAATGAATGACCTCTTCTAATATTCGCATTTCACAACCGCCAATTAAGAAGGTGATGCCGGGGTTGGGGATTTAGCTTAGTGGTAGAGCGCTGTTTGAGTGCCCAAGGTCCTGGGGTTCGGGTCCCCAGCTCGAAAAAAAAAAAAAAGAAGGTGATGCCTTTGGAACATAGAGTTTTGGGGAGATTAACTGTCATGAACTCCCTCTCCTCATAGCTAGTCCACTTACAGAAGTGTCCCATGCATGCTCATTTGCCCTTTCTGCCATGTGAGAAGATTCAGCAATAAGCTGCCATGTGGAAGAAAGTATCTTTTTAAATCAGACACTGAATTGGTCAATATTTTGATCTTAGACTTCACACCTCCTTGAACAATAAGAAATTAATTTTTTATTGTTTGTAAGCCAACCAGTTTATTACATCTTCGGTTATCCTAAAGGATCAAAGATACTAGCCTTGGGAAGATTTTGGAATTACTGTTTGTTTTACTTACTATTTATCAGTGTAAATTTGTATAGTCTAAGAAGTTTGGACATACAGAACATAGCAGAAATAGTTCACAAGGTCAAAGGTTTTGATGATGCATAAGCAATCAGTACTGCTCTGATTTCATGATTAAGACCTTTCTTTTCTAAGTAGATTCACACCACTAGCAAGGTTGAACTGTACTAATACAGTCACTATCCTTAGAGATTCTTAGGGACTCCTTTAAAAGAAAGGAAAATCGTCCAGAATCAGAAAAGCAGAGTGGTGAAATAACTATTATTATCAAGACTCCACCATTGATCTGGAACAAACACATCTATTTGGGAGAAATTCAAGAATTACATTAGAAGTAAAGCGCATAACTACAGATTCAGAGGAAATTCAAAAAATCATCAGATCTTTACTATAAAAGCCTATATTCATCAAACCAGCACCAGAAATGACAATTTCCTGATGACAGGTATCAAGTTAAATCAGAACAGATAAAACCAGTTAAACAACCCCATAACTCCTAAGGAAATAGAAGCAGCCATTAAAGGTCTCCCAACCAAAAAGAGCCCAGGTCCAGAATTCTATCAGACCTTCATAGAAGACCTCATACCAATATTATCCAAACTATTCCACAAAATTGAAACAGATGGAGCACTACCGAATTCCTTCTATGAAGCCACAATTACTCTTATACCTAAACCACACAAAGACCCAACAAAGAAAGAGAACTTCAGACCAATTTCCCTTATGAACATTGACGCAAAAATACTCAACAAAATTCTGGCAAACCGAATCCAAGAGCACATCAAAACAATCATCCACCATGATCAAGTAGGCTTCATCCCAGGCATGCAGGGATGGTTTAATATACGGAAAACCATCAACGTGATCCATTATATAAACAAACTGAAAGAACAAAACCAAATGATCATTTCATTAGATGCTGAGAAAGCATTTGACAAAATTCAACACCCCTTCATGATAAAAGTCCTGGAAAGAATAGAATACAAGGCCCATACCTAAACATAGTAAAAGCCATATACAGCAAACCAGTTGCTAACATTAAACTAAATGGAGAGAAACTTGAAGCAATCCCACTAAAATCAGGGACTAGACAAGGCTGCCCACTCTCTCCCTACTTATTCAATATAGTTCTTGAAGTTCTAGCCAGAGCAATCAGACAACAAAAGGAGATCAAGGGGATACAGATCGGAAAAGAAGAAGTCAAAATATCACTATTTGCAGATGATATGATAGTATATTTAAGTGATCCCAAAAGTTCCACCAGAGAACTACTAAAGCTGATAAACAACTTCAGCAAAGTGGCTGGGTATAAAATTAACTCAAATAAATCAGTAGCCTTCCTCTACACAAAAGAGAAACAAGCTGAGAAAGAAATTAGGGAAACGACACCCTTCATAATAGACCCAAATAATATAAAATACCTCAGTGTGACTTTTAACCAAGCAAGTAAAAGATCTGTACAATAAGAACTTCAAGACACTGAAGAAAGAAATTGAAGAAGACCTCAGAAGGTGGAAAGATTCCATGCTCATGGATTGGCAGGATTAATATAGTAAAAATGGCCATTTTTACCAAAAAGCGATCTACAGATTCAATGCAATCCCCATCAAAATACCAATCCAATTCTTCAAAGAGTTAGACAGAACAATTTGGCAAATTCATCTGAATAACAAAACCCAGGATAGCTAAAACTATCCTCAACAATAAAAGGACTTCAGGGGAATCACTATCCCTGAACTCAAGCAGTATTACAGAGCAATAGTGATAAAAACTGCATGGTATTGGTACAGAGACAGACAGATAGACCAATGGAACAGAATTGAAGACCCAGAAATGAACCCACACACCTATGGTCACTTGATTTTTGACAAAGGAGCCAAATCCATCCAATGGAAAAAAGATAGCATTTTCAGCAAATGGTGCTGGTTCAACTGGAGGTCAACATGTAGAAGAATGCAGATCGATCCATGCTTATCACCCTGTACAAAGCTTAAGTCCAAGTGGATCAAGGACCTCCACATCAAACCAGACACACTCAAACTAATAGAAGAAAAACTAGGGAAGCATCTGGAACACATGGGCACTGGAAAAAATTTCTGAACAAAACACCAATGGCTTATGCTCTAAGATCAAGAATCGACAAATGGGATCTCATAAAACTGCAAAGCTTCTGTAAGGCAAAGGACACTGTGGTTAGACAAAACGGCAACCAACAGATTGGGAAAAGATTTTACCAATCCTACAACAGATAGAGGGCTTATATCCAAAATATACAAAGAACTGAAGAAGTTAGACAGCAGGGAGGCAAATAACCCTATTAAAAAATGGGGTTCAGAGCTAAACAGAGAATTCACAGCTGAGGAATGCCGAATGGCTGAGAAACACCTAAAGAAATGTTCAACATCAAGTTAGTCATAAGGGAAATGCAATCAAAAACAACCCTGAGATTTCACCACACCAGTGAGAATGGCTAAGATCAAAACTCAGGTGACAGCAAATGCTGGCGAGGATGGGAGAAAGGGGAACACCTCCATTGTTGAAAATGCAGACTGCTACAAACATTCTGGGAAATCAGTCTGAGGTCCTCAGAAAAATTGGACATTGAACTGCCTGAGGATCCAGCTATACCTCCCCTGGGCATATACCCAAAAGATGCCCCGACATATAAAAAAGACACGTGCTCCACCATGTTCATCGCAGCCTTATTTATAATAGCCAGAAGCTGGAAAGAACCCAGATGCCCTTCAACAGAGGAATGGATACAGAAAATGTGGTACATCTACACAATGGAATATTACTCAGCTATCAAAAACAATGACTTTATGAAATTCGTAGGCAAATGGTTGGAACTGGAAAATATCATCCTGAGTGAGCTAACCCAATCACAGAAAGACATACATGGTATGTACTCATTGATAAGTGGCTATCAATGCTTGAGTTACCCTAGATGCCTAGAACAAATGAAACTCAAGACGGATGATCAAAATGAGTGCAGATCGCCCTGAGAGACACAGCCAGAATACAGCAAATACAGAGGCGATGCCAGCAGGAAACCACTGAACTGAGAACGGGACCCCTGTTGAAGGAATCAGAGAAAGAACTGGAAGAGCTTGAAGGAGCTCGAGACCCCATATGTACAGCAATGCCAACCAACCAGAGCTTCCAGGGACTAAGCCACTACCCAAAGACTATACATTGACTGACCCTGGACTCTGACCCCGTAGGTTGCAATGAATATCCTAGTAAGAGCACCAGTGGAAGGGGGAAGCCCTGGGTCCTGCTAAGACTGAACCCTAGTGAACTAGACTGTTGGGGAGAGGGCAGCAATGGGGGGGAGGGGTTGAGGGGAACACCCATAAGGAAGGGGAGGGGAGGGGATGTTTGCTCGAAACCGAAAGGAATAACATTCAAAATGTATATAAGAAATACTCGCTAATAATAAAAAAAAAAAGAAGTTGCACTATAGAAATGAGCATCACATCTCAAGGCCATAGGAAATGCACTTGTTTACTGTTCTAGCTTATTTTTGGCAAACAACTCTTCAACTCATCTTTTGCAGATGCTCCCTAATCCAAACAGGTAGAACTAGGTGTTGTACATAGATGTTTGCATTATTTATGTGTGTTTGTATTTAGTAGAAGCACATATTCTTAGTGTGCAGTAATGTTACCATAATATTGTCAGAGATTTTCCTAATTATGATAATGTCTTTCCATTTTTGTCTAACTGAATTACACTGTGAAGTTTTTCTTTTTCTGCTACTATGGGAGAATGTTTGTATTTAAGTAAATTTATGCTTCTGGAATAAAAATTTATGGACAATGGAAACTTATTTCTTATGTTTTGGATGTTGGAAAATGGGAGTCAAGGCATTGCTATTGGTATAGGCCTGATCACTACCTCTATGATGTCTTAAATGCTGTACCTTCTAGAGTACAAATGTAGCCTTTGTAATGTTGCAAGGGATAAAAAGATGAAAAGGACCTGGATATTTCTCTTTAGGCCTTTTATAAAATTGCTAATCTTATTCATAAGGGCTCTGCCCTTATGACTTAATTACTCCCTAAAGACCTAGCACTTTAATGGTATTATATTGGCAATTGAGCTTCCATATATGAATTTTGGAAGACACATTCAGGTCATAGTGTTTGTAACCATACCAAATTTACTACTTAGGAGACTAAATTGTATTACTAATTTTTTACTTGAATCACTTTTTACAAATGTTTTAAATAATGAACTATGTTTTTTACTATAAAAGGAGATAGATTAATAAAAAAATTAATTTTCATTTGGGAAATTGTATTTTTTGGCATTTTTTTAAAATCATGGCAATGTTCCCATTACAGTGATATATTATAATGTTTAACAGATCCCTTTTTTGCTAACTACTTAGTGGCATTGCTTTCCTTTACACCCTTATTACAAATAATAGTAGCAATCAAATCTTTGTCTATATGAGTTTTTTTTTCATGTCCTAGGGAAGAATTTTAGGAGAATAAATTGGTTTGGACAAAGATCAAATTTTTGTTTCCTTTTGACATGGCCAGGTTTCTTTTCAAAAATCATTAGAGAAATTTACGGTTCTACTGATAAGACAGACTGTGTTCACATTATTGACTCATTTGTTTTGCATTACTCTTCATCTAAAGAGTTTTTTTTTAAATGAATCTACATGAATCTATGAAAACCATGTGTATAATCAATTGGCATTTATATTTCTTCCTTAGTGTGAGATATATTTTTTCTCTTCATTCATAGTATTTTTCAATTATGTAAATAGTATATCAGGTTCTTTTAAAGCTTTAATTCTCAGAACACACTTTGGGAAACAACAAAATTGAGACTCTAGAGCGTATTCCCTTGGCTTGACATATTATAAAGTACAAAAGAACTGCTCCATAGTAAAATAGAGGCTGAAGAACTGCCAATCAAACTCACTACATTATTTTCCTATGTGATTATTAATAGAAAGTATAGTTATGTTTTACATATTTGGAAAACTTTGGATATACTCTATGGTCTATGTACTTAGGCTTTTCCTGTATTTTCAAAAGCTTGCTGGGTGGCTTTTAAAGTTTGAACAATAATCTATTTTTTAAGTACCATAGTTTATGTAGATATTCTACTACTATGTGATATATTATTTCTCCCCAAGTTTTAGCAATTGCAAAATACTGCTACTATAACAATGTATATGTAGTTTTTCTAAATGTGCACATGCATTTTCAAATATTTTAGTGTTACACAGTTTGTACTTTTAATTTCTGTGCTAGGAAAATAAGTCAAACCAAACCAAACATCAAAGTGAATATAAAGTGAATTGAATATAAGAAACCTGTTTCTACATCTTTCAACATTAAAATGAAAATATAAATATTCAAATGGGACATCTATCTTGGTATAGCTTCCTATGTCATTCGAGTATAGGATAAGAGGAATTGCAAACAGATTATATAGATAATGATTAATGATTCTCATTTTGAGTTTACCTTATATTTTTGCTTATTTTAATGTACTTTATGTTAACTATTTTCTTTAATTCAGTGAGTAAAAAAATAACCTTTATTTTTCTATTACTTATTTTACCTTGGTTGTTTTTTGACACAGGACCTCCTCTAGCTGAGTCTGGACCCAAACTCTATGCATCTGAAGATGGCCTTGAACTGGTGATCCTCTTATTCCTTCCTCTCAAGTGCTGTGACTCCAAGCATGTATCACTATACCTGGATTAAAGTTCTAAATTATTTTATTATTTAATTTATTAAAATATTACTCAGTTACCTGTATGGATAACTTTTAGCATAATATAACAAAATTAAAAATTTACTATTCCATTTTGAACATAGCCATGGAGCCAACAGATTATTTCTAAGATCAGACACTCAACTTATTGTCTAGTTCCCCATAAATATACATGAAAACAGTTTATTTGCTGCTATAATCTAAGGAAATATTATATATGTAAGTACTATTTTGTAGCACTAGTTTCTCTTCATGGTGAAAACTATTCATTAGGAATATTAGTTTATTTTTCCCTTTTGACTAGCACAGTTTATCCTACTAGAGTTTAGTGGGTATGTTTAAGGGCTGGATGAAAAGTGCTGTGATCTGTAGAGGGGGAGCTCTTCTGTGACTTTCCTCTATATGAAATGGCTGAACAGACAAAAAATAAAAAGAGTATTAGTTTAAGAATCACCTTTTACAAAATTTATGGGGGGGGTAAACATTTCTGCTGAAAGTTTATACACAAAGGCAAAATTTCAAGGATTCTACCGTTTTAGTTGCCTATAAATTTGACAAATGTAAAAGTGAGTTAGGTGAGGAGCGAGAGGAAGCCTTTTTGGACTATAATACAAACACACTTTCTAAGAACTAGGCCCTAGGGATCATAATCAGCTAGCTTGAACCACATACAATGGATAGGTGTTTCTGACTGGCACTTTTTTGCTCTAAGGCATGATATCAAATTGAGATGGGAGGCTAAAATAGTCCACAGAGACAAGTATCCGAGTTAACCTTTCTTACCATAGAAGAATCTCCTTTTTCCTAGTGTTGATGGATAGTTATGTAATTCCTTCTTAATATTCAGCCTAACTAGAAAAAGCTTTGCCTTATGTTATGTGTGTGTCATTTGAAACACACAGCTTTTACATGTACTTTTTGCAAGTCTGAGGGTAGACAAATAGAACAACATGTTCCTGATCTCAAAGTCTCCTACTTATAGCATGGAATGGAAATAGAAAAACTTAATCCTGTTGCATGGTCATAAGAGAGTCAAACACGTGAGACAATGGTTAAAATCTGGAGGAAATATTTAACTGAATATATCAGTTGATAAAGGTCTAGACAGACAGCAATATTAACTTAAGAAAACAAAAAAAATGCCTCTGAAAAAATGCCAAGAGCAGAAATTTATGTGTCTACGTGGGTGAAATGCAAACCAATTAGGTCAAATGGTATAGACAGACATGCTGAAAATCTTGGCATGTGGAGGCAAACACAAGAGTTGATGAGCTAGAAGGATGTCAGTAACAGCAGTGTAGTATTTAGAAATGATATTGAGCAAATGCAACAGTCAAATGAAAGTCTTTGGTTTCTTTTAGGCATGAAGACTACATTCTAATTATGTAAGACTTATACGACATTGGCATTGGTATTTTAAAAAGAGATTATGACACCAAATTGCCAATGCACTACTGTCTATGAATAGGAACACACTCAGCTGGACTTATTTGTCAAGGGATTACAAAACAGATTTCCCTAGATTTTATGGATATAAATTGATATAATCTATGCAAAATGCCACAATTCTTACATTTTAAAAATAATATTTAGTAAATAAATAATTCCAAGGCTGTAAGAAATAGAGAGTCAAAACAATGAGCTTTGAAAACTGATTGCTAGAATTGAGAGATGAGGACAGTGCACACAGTTTTGACATCTAGATAGGGTTGGACCCAGAAATCCCGTTTCATGTTGAAACTAAATTTTCATCCATCAAAGGATTTAATTTCTACTTCCTGGCCTGGTGTCTTATGTCTGCCTGTACACTTATATAACAGAATGATACCTCTCCTCTATTATATCCTTTCCATGTGTTGAATAAAAATATTGTAAAAAGTTTGACATTTCCAATTTACATGTAGTCTTCAGAAGAGACCAAGGTAGAAAATCTCATTTGGAAATATTTATAATTCAAAGAAACAGAAAACACAGCACACCTAACTTCTAATGTCAGGCAGAAAGTAGAATATCAGGCAAGATTAGACTAAATCTTTAAAGCAAAAAATTTATTCTCTTAATGATCTCCATGTTGTTTATAGAATTCTGTTTTCCATATATACATTAATCTTTAAAATCTAGTGCAACCTAATAAATCCAGATTATTTAGCATGAGGTAGAATTTATCTATTATCTTTTTGTTGGATATTTTCTTTATTTAGATGTCAAGTTCCACTCCATTCAGTTCTCCCCCTCCCATTTCCCTTCCACCTGCTTCTATGAGGATGTCTCCTCAGACCCAACCATTCCAGTTCCAATACCCACAGCATACTAGCCTTCAGGACGGAAGCTCTCCCTCCCAGTGATACATAAAGGCTGTAGCCTCTGCTTTTGTATGTAGCTAGGTTCTGTCCTCCCATGTATAATCTTTTAGTTGGTGATTTAGTCCCTGGGAGCTCTAGGGGTGTCTGGTTTGTTGATATTGTTGTTCTTCCTATGGACTTGCAACCCCCCTTTAGTTCCTTCAGTTCTTCTCTAACTCCTCCATTTAGGACCCATTCTCAGTCAAATAGTTTGGCTGCCAACTTCTGCTTCTGTATTTGTCAGGCTCTGGCAGAGCCTCTCAGGAGACAGCTATAACATGCAATTCTGGCATCCTCAATAGTGTCTAGGTTTTGGTGGCTGTATATGGATGGATCCCCATGTTGGCCTTCTTGGATGTGCTTTCCTTCAGTCTCTGATCCATACCTTTTGTCTCCGTGATTTCCTCCTGTGAGTATTTTGTTATTCCCCTTCCCTAAGGAAGGACTGAAGCATCCTCTTTTGGTCTTCCTTCTTTGTGAGCTTCATGTGGTCCATAAATTGTACCTTGGGTATTCCACTTTATCTATATTATCTTATAAAGAAGATATTCTGATGCTTATTTTTTATGTCCTAATGTCTACTAGTCTGAATAATGAAGACTGTCATCTATTTGAATCATCCATAAGCTAAGCTAGCTAAAATTCATATTAAAAAACCATTTCCTTTGGACATCTTCACTCACAGATATTGTTTAAAGGCTGGCTTTAAAGGGTTAAAAACATAAAAGTCTGTTACCCTGCATTTCTGAATTTCTCTTGATTGTCCGCTGCCTGCCCACCAAATCTTCATATATTCAAATAAATAATAAATATATTTTCAAGGTTATAAATATGTAAATAGATGGGTATTTAGAAATATAGAGCCATAAATAAATAATTAAACAGTCATTTTATATACATTGAGACAGAGTTAAATAAAAATTGGGAATCAACCTCTAATATAACAAGGCAAAAGCAGGTCATCTTTTTGAAAGTACTTTCTTTCTTTTGCTCCTTAAAAAGCAATTTTATGACAATCTGTTAACAGAACTAAATCTTGCACGCTAGGCATCATTTGTGTTTTCAAAAAATCCAAGTTGGAAATACTTTCTTTTTAAATTTTTCAGCATGTCTTCTCTATAAAAGGGGGCATGTTTATAGAAATTAATCACAGTTAGTTCATTCAATGCTCGTCTGGTCTGTTTCTTAGAATCAGGGAAGTATGTATAATATACACTTACTTTTGTTAAATGCTAAGATAATTACATACAGCTTAGTCTACTTGTGGGATATTCATTAGACATTATTGGTAAAAAATGTGGTCATTAGCACAGACCAGTATTAGCTTGGCAGATGTTGTTGATATAAACATGGGAATATGCAGTCTGTAAACATTTATAGACAAAAGAGAAATCTAATAGTATACATTTGGCCTTTGTAAAGACATTTGGGGCATATTTCACTTTTATAAAGGAGAATTGAATCCAAACATTGTTCATAAGGAACACTAAAGCTCTAACAGTACACATAATAAAAGCCAAGTCTTACTTTTAATATTTATATGTTTCTTTCAAATTGTTCTAATTCCTGCAGATGATTAATATTACCTGCTGCATTTGCATAATTCATACCTCTAAATAATTAACAGGATTATAATTATATTCATAATTCTTTATCAATTCAAGTTAATAACTTCGGTCTTCTGTAATGTGGTATGTTACTGAACCAAGATATGTACATCAAAACAATGGCTCTCTTTAAGATTAGCACTGTACATAACATACCTCACTCTGGCTACATGTTCCAGTCAATTATACCAAATTGACTATATGGTTTAAATACTTAATATTCCATGAGAAGAGTAATGACACGCTAAAGCTGGGAAATTTCACTATTGTGAATCAGATGCATAAATACACACTGAGATAAATTCTCTCTCTCTGTCTCTTCTTTCTCTGTCTCTCTGTCTCTCTCTCTGTGTCTCTGTCTCTGTCTCTGTCTCTGTGTCTCTCTCTCTCTCCTCCCTACACACACACACACACACACACACACACACACACACACACACACACACACACAATGTAATGCAGGCACACACACAAGGCTTTTTTAGACAATGTTTTTCTGTTTTGGAAATCACTCTGTAGAGCAGTCTGGCCTTGAACTCAGAGATCTGTTTGCCTCTGCCTCTGAATTCTGGAATTAAATGGGTGGACTACCACTGCCTGACCTATATTTCTTAATAGATATAATTACACATGCATTTTTGGAAAGAACTGAGCTACCATTTATTTCAGGAAAGATGATAGAAAATAGAATGTATGTAAAGAAATAATATAGATCTACAAGGTGAATGAGTTATCAGCTTTTTGATAAAATACTTCAGCCACTGGATACTTTATTAAATGAATATTTTTAAAGGTGTATGTTATTTATCTATGTGCCATCTATCTAACTTATACCATATTACAGTAAAAAATGCAAGTAACTGATATCAAAAGATTTTCAGGCCGGGCAAGGTGGTTTCAGCATGTATACAATTTGAAATGAAAAGCCTGTGATATATCTTCAACCCCAGAACCAACATAAAGTTGGTAGGAGAGAACTGATTTTACAAAGTTGTCCTTTACTCTCCATATCTATAACATGGGGAATGTACTGCTATAGAAATGCATTGTTGTGAGTACAAACATATAATCGATTAAATACAAATATCTTTAATTTTTTCTACCCTTTAGGTTGGCTTTAAGAAACAATGAACTATGGAAATTGTAGAATGTCTTTTTTCCCCTAAATATCCTTATCTCAGACAATTCAAAATGAGAAATAGAGTAAATAAAATAACCACAAGAAAAAATTTCACACTATTCCATGATTTGGTCTTTCTTCAAAAAGGTTATACTACAAAATTATCTTGTTTTTTCTTTTAAACAATATTAAGAAGGTATTTTTAATAGAATAATTAATCTCTTCTTTATGAATTAGAGTAAAAATGCATGAAACCACTTGCAGCTGCTTAATGATTTTATGATATTTTTCAAGGGACTTTCTAAGTTCAAAATTCTTAATTACCAAATTATAAAAGATCAAATATTTTATGTCAACTAATTGTTGATAATGTAACCCTGCCACAATCACAAAAAAGTCCAGTAGATTGCAGATAATATTAGTCAATTTTCCTTATCAAGAGCTCCTTTTAGAAAATTAGCATCATTATTTTATTCTGAAAAAACATATAGGGGCTACAATAATATTGGAAACAGTGCTTTTAAAATAAATATTTCCCATGTTCCAAGGAAAGTTCATTTTCTTAAAGATTTTGATTACAGTGCAGAGAATGATATCTAAAATTATTCATTTTAATTCGGTCATTTCTGAGTTTTTCATATAGCAATTACAGAAAGAAAATAAGTAAATTTCCACACATATGAATCCTCAGTACACCCATTTCTCAAAAAAGGAGAGGTATTCTTTCCTTTCTTGCCCTCTACATTTTACATTCCATAAAGTCTAATAGAAAATAAACAAGTCTACATTTCCAGATTTTAAAATTAATTGATATTTTAACTGAAAACACTCTAAGAAGACACAAAATAGATCTCAAGGGAATATTTAGAATATTCAATAGATCTAGCATAAGGGTGAAAAAAAGGGTAAGGAGGGTACTGCTTCAAATAGTAGAATAATAATGCTAATAAGTTTTTCAAAGAGAGCAGGCAACTAATAAAAGGAGGTTTGTTCTTTTGATCCCCCGATTTGTTCTCAAGATCAATGCAATGACATATAAACTGCTATAAACAGATGTAATGGTATATACACCTATATACATATCAATAATATACAGCTATGATTTGTGAATACTACACACATACACTTAAATGTATCTCACATACAAATGCTTCCATCTAGTTACGTATGTACTCACAAAAGTATGCATTACCTATATATACTTGTTCCATTAACTAAAAATCAAATGATCCTAGAATAGTTGGAGTGATTATCATTTCCCCCCTCTGATTGCAAATGGATGTTACAGTGGGAACTAAATGCTATAGGGAATACTTTAAGAAGAGCGGTAAAAGGTTCTACAATGTATCAATGCTGTTAATTTCAGCCCCCATTGCTCCTATGTACTGGCTTGGTTTCGATATAGATGTAAAAGACAAGGACATAGACATAAGAAAAAAAACCAGAAAGTGCCAAATAATGAATTTTGGAAGATAGAAAATGTTATTATTGCTATGATTGATTAAAAAATCAAATGAATACAATTAAAATTAGATGGCCAACCCCCCCAAAACAAACAAACAAACAAACAAACAAAAACCCAATTCACAGGAAAGCAAGGGAAAAGAAAGACAAAAGAGCAGACAAGTTGAGAAATAAGATGGGAAAATAAGATGATGAGAAAGTACAGATATTTTTCAGAAATGAATTTAATCTGATTAGAATATTGTGCGACATTCATTGAGGACACACGAAATTGTAAATTGGATCCTATTTAACTTCATGATGTTACTGATATGGGTTGGACAAGTATTACAATGAAAAGTAAAAGATTAAACAAGCTGGTCTCCATCTGAGCCCAAAACCAGGACTGTACAACAGCCCTTCAACACGAAACCAGAGCAGAGGGAGCAGGTCGGCCAGGAGCACTCTCCCTAAGCCCAGAGCCCAGAGGACAGACACTCGAGGAGAGCACAGGGCTTGGGAGCTTAATGGCTGCTGGGACAGGGCCCATCCGGTCTTCATGTGCAACCAGAGGCAGGACTGTTCTACAGCCCTCTGACACAAAAACCCAACAGAGGAGGTGGTGTGCCAGGACTCCTCTCCTCCCAAAGATCCTGCAGGCCTGAAGCTCCCACAGCCTCACAGGCCCACAGGAGAAAAATCTCCAAGTCCCAGAGACAGCCAAGGCCAACTAACATCAGAGATAACTAGATGGCAAGAGGCAAGCACAGGAATATAAACAAAAGAAACCAACACTACTTGGCATCATCAGAACCAAGTTCTCCCACCAAAGCAAATAATGGATGTTCTAACACACAGGAAAAGCAAGATTTGAATTTAAAATCACATCTCATGATGATGTTAGAGGACTTTAAGAAGGAGATAAAAACAATCACTTAATGAAATACAGGACAATGCAGATAAACAAGTAGAAGACTTTAAAGAAGAAAATACAAAAATCCCTTAAAGAATTAAAGGAAAATACAAACAAAAAGGTGAAGGAATTGAACAAAACCAACTAAGATCCTAAAATACAAATAGAAAACAATAAAAGAAATCACAAAGGGAGATAACTCTAGAGACAGAGAACCTAGGAAAGAGATCAGAGTCAGACACAAGCATCACCAACAGAATACAAGAGGATTGAAGAAAGAATACTTGAGCTGAATAATTCCCAGAAAATATTGACACAATAGTCAAAGAAAAAAAAAAAAAACTCCTAACCCTAAATATCCAGGAATCCAGAACACAATAAGAAGACCAAACCTAAGAATAATGGGTATATAAAGAGAGTGATGATCACAATTTAAAGGGCCAGTAAATACCTTCAACAGAATTGTAGAAAGCATCTCTTTCATAAAAAGCAGTAAGGAAAAAAAGATCCGTGTATAAAAGGCAGACCCTCAAATTACCAGACTTCTCAACAAAGGCTATGAAAGCCGAAGTTTGTGGATAGATGTCATACAGACTAGGAGAACAAGTACCAGCAGCCAGGCTACCTATCCAGCAGCCTCTCAATTATTGTAGATGGGAAACCAATATATCCCGCATGGCAAGAAACCAGAATTAACACGATTTCTTTCCCCACATCAAGCCCTACAAATGATAGTAGATGAAAAACTCCAACATAAGAAGAAACTACACCAAGACAATACAAATGAAATCTTCTTTAACAAAACCCAAAGAAAGAGAGCCACAAACATAATTCGCCTCTAACAACAAAAATAACAATTCAAACTCACTATTCCTGAATATGTAGCATCAATGGACTCCAGTTCCCCAATAAAAAAATAACATGAATTTAACAGAGTCTACTACCCAAGTGTAAAGGCTGGGAAAAAAAGTCCAATTAAATGGTCTCAAGAAACAAGCTGGAGTAATACTGAATAGAATTGACTTTCAACCAAAAGTTATCAAATAAGATAGGGAAGGACAATTTATAATCATCAGAGGATTTCTATTAGACCTTCAAAGAAGACCTAATACCAATACTCTTCAAACTCTTCCACAAAATGAAACAGAGGAACACTACCCAATTCATTCGTTGGAAGCTTTAATTACGCCTATACTAAAGCACTCCTGAGACCCTACAAAGACAGAAGAATTTCAGGCCAATTTCTTCATGAATATCGTGAAAGTAATACTCAATAATTCTTGACAAACTAATCCAAGAATACAAAAAATAATCATTCACTATGATCAAGTGGAGAAACTTCCACCAGGGATAAGAAATGGTTCAATATAGGAATATACATTACCATAATCACTATAGCAAATTCAAGGGGAATAAAAACACTGATCATTCCATTAGATGAGGAGAAAAGTATTTCTTTTTAAAATTCAACACCTCATTCATGATAAGAAGTCTTGAAGAAGAATCCAGGAATTCAAGAACATACCTAAACATAAAAGCAATATACAGTAAACAGTAGCCAATATCAAGCGGAAAGCGTGTTGAAAGCTGGGCAAATCCACTAAAAATCGAGATAAGCTTGTGCTTTTTACTCTTTCCCTACCTATTATTATAGTATTTGAAGTCCTAGCCAGAACAATCAGACAACAAAAGGAAATCAAAGGGATACAGATTGGAAAGAAAAATCAAAATATCTTGAGCAGTGGAAAAAAAAGATTGTATTTTTCAAAAATGAATTGCTGGATTACAGCAGACTTTGAGAGGACAGCATGTAGAAGATTACAGAAATTGACCCCAATCTTACATTATTATACAAAGCTGAAGTCCAAGTGGATCAAAAGAGCATATAAAACAATTTCTGAAACTATTGAAGAGAAAATGGGGAAGAACAGCAGACACTGATCACAGAGAAAGTTTCACGAAAATACCAATGCGTTCTTGAATTAAAAATTGACAAATGGAGACTCTTAAATTACAAAACTTCTATAGGACAAGATACTGTCATTAAGACAAAACAACCAACAGATTGGGAAAAGAATTTTATCAATCCTTCATAGTGAAGGTAAATATCTCCTATATGCAAAAAAGAACCCAAGAAGTTTAGACTCCAGAGAGTCAAGTAATACTAAAATGAATTTGAACTGAATAAAGAATTCTCAATTGAGAATATGGAATGGCTGAGAAGCACCTAAAAGAAACTTTCAACATCTCCTTAGTCATCAGGAAATGCCAGTAAAACAACACACAATACTACTATACTTCCAGTCTGAATGGATAAGATAAAAACTCAGGTGAGTAGATGTGGTGGCGGAGGATGTGGAGAAAGAGAGTACTCCCTCCATTGTTGGTGGGATTGCAGCTGGTACAACCCTCTGGAAATCAGTCTGGCTGTACCTCAAGTGGACATGTGCTACCTGAGTTCAGTTATACCCTCCTGGGCATACACCCAAAGAATACCACGCCTGGAGACACCTCCCACTGTGTTCATAGCCTTATTATAGCCTTGAGCTGGAAGACTCAATGTCCATTAACATGAATGCAAACAGAAATGTTACATTTACACAATGGAATACTACTCAAGCTATTAAAAAATGACTAGGAAGCGGATATCATGCAGATGTAGACAGTGCAAAAGATAGAATGGGGCTATTTGGATAAAGGAAAGGATGGATGGAAAAAGTTTTGAAGGAGACTGGAACAAGGAGCGGAAACAGCAGAGGGTACATGAAATGATGTTAATATTTCTCTGCACATTTCCAGTTGTTATATGGAAATTCTTAAGGGATGAATGTACAGGGCTGTGTTTGATTTGACATTTATCAATCAGATTAGGGTTATTGTGTATGTGTTTATCTCATGTGGTGATTTAAGTTTGAAGAGTATCCATGGCAGCCCGGAGACACTAGGCGACACAGAACTGGGATTATATTTCTGGCATGGTGTCAGCCTACCTTGGGTCTAGATGGGTAGAGAAATTGCTGCCAGGCTCAGAGAGAATTCATCGGCAGTGTGATATTGGAGTTGAGCAGGAGAGACCCTTTGCTGAATGAGATGAACATATCTACCAGATATCCTGGGGCACTATGGTGCTGGACTTCCTGCAGGGTAAAAGACAAACATTTTTTTTTATAATTTTACAGCAACAATGAAATTCTTAGGCAAATGAATGGAACTAGAAAATATCATCCTGAGTGATGAAACCCAGTCACAAATGGTATATACTCTCTGGTATATGAATACTAGCCCAAAAACTTTGAATATCTAAGAAAAAATTCACAGATCATATGAAGCCCAAGAATAAGGAAGACCAAAATGTAGATGTTTCATTCCTTCTTGAAAACCAAATACTCATGGGAAGAAATATAGGAGCAAAAAGGTGGAGCAGGGACTGAAGAGACGGATCATCCAGAGACTGCACACACCTGCTGAGATCTATCCATATGCAGCCGCAAACCCAGTCACTATTGCTGATGTCAAGAAGCGCTTGCTGACAGGAGACAGATATAAGTGTCTCCTGAGATGCTCTGCCAGAGTCCTACTGATACAGATGAGGATGGTTGCAGTTAACCATTGGACTGAACAAGGCGACCCCAATGGAGGTTTTAGAGAAAAGACCGAAGGAACAGAAGGGGTTTGCAACACCATAGGAAGAATAACAATATCAACCATCCAAACCCTACCAGAGCTAGCAGGGACTAAACCACCAACCAATGAGTATACATGGAGGGACCCATGGCTACAGCCACACATGTGGCAGAGGATGGCATAGTCCAGCATCAATGGTAGGAAAAGCCCTTGGTCCTATGAAGGCTTGTTTCCCCAATGTAGTGTAATGTCAGGGCGTTGCAGTTGGAGTGGGCAGATGGCAATAGGAGCATGCTCATAGAAGCTGGGAGGAAGGGTAGGGGAGAAGAGGGAAAGGAAATAACATTTGAAACCTAATTACATAAAATATCTAAAAAAATAAAATTATTAAAAAATTATACAATATGTCATTGGCAATTTTTTTTAATCTTTATTAACTTGGGTATTTCTTATTTACATTTCGATTGTTATTCCCTTTCCCGGTTTCTGGACCAATATCCCCCAACCCTTCCCCTTTCCCTTCTCTATAGGTGTTCCCCTCCCCATCCTCCCCCCATTACCACCCTCCCCCCAACAATCACGTTCACTGGGGGTTCAGTCTTGGCAGGACCAAGGGCTTCCCCTTCCACTGGTGCTCTTATTAGGCTATTCATTACTACCTATGAGGTTGGAGCCCAGGGTCAGTCCATGGAAGCTCTGGTTGGTTGGCATTGTTGTTCATATGGGGTCTCAAGTGCCTTCAAGCTCTTTCAATTTTTTAAATATATAACTTCATTTATTTCCTACTAGCCCAAGTATTATAAATTGTAGAATTTCTAAATTTTTATCATCGAATATAACTTTGTTTCCACATTTCAAATCTTCACCCTTTAACGAATTCCCTTCTGGAAAGCTATCCCTTCCACACTGTGTCTACAAAGGGTGCTCATCCACCCACATTCCCTCCTGCCCTCTCTGCCCTGGCACTCCCTACTACTGGGGCATCCTTCCTGTCTAAGGCTTCCTCTCCCATTGATGCCACAACAGAATACTCCTCTATTACATATGCACCTGGGCTATGGTTTGCCCCATGCATATACACTTTAGTTGGTGGTTTTGGTCTGGGAGGAGCTCTAGTGTATCATTGGTTTGATATTGTTGTTTTCTCTATTATATTGGAAACCCCTTCACACCTCTTCAGGCTTTTCTGTAACTCCTTCATTGTGGGGTCCAATAGGATTTGAATTCTAACCTTCATCTGTATCAATAGGTTCCAGCAGAACCTCTCAGAAACACTTATCTGGCTCCTGTTGAAATTTCTAGTAAATTTTCAGTTCTGTTGAAAATATAGCCATAGTTAGTAATACGTAACTTCT
>NC_046172.1:41483222-41551599 GCF_011064425.1 Rattus rattus | reverse complement strand
AGTCATACAGCTGCTGTGGCTCTGGCGCACTCCAGCAGACCAAAGATTTCTGGCAAAAACAGTGCTTGATCTCAGTTTGAAGTTCAAAAACACATGTTCTCCCAACAATTTCCCATTTTAGCTCTGCACCCGGCTGACTTGATGCCACCTCACTTCCTCACACACCTGTTCAGACAGCTGAACCATTCATCTCAGTCTTCATACTCTTTCACTTCACAGTCCACCATTACAAATTCTCTCCTTTCTCCTTTCAGAAAAGGAAAATTTCCTGGTAGCATTCTCAAGAGACTGGAGTCTGAGTCAGCACAGATCTTCATGTGTTGCATCAGAACTGAAAATTTCCCAGATGTCCTGGCTCTGGTTAAATGTATTGTATATTTTATCACTTTCATTTTATGTACTAGCTCAAATGCTCTTTTCCTCTTCTCCCTACTCTTCTCCTCATGAGCATGTCTGCCCACTTCACTGCAACGCCTGACATTACACTACATTGGGGAAACAAGCTTCATAGACTGGCGCCTTCTCACCATTGACGCTTAATTGCTGTCTCAAATGTGGTTGGGGAAGCATAATATCCCTCCATGGCTACCTACTGGCTGGCAGTTTAGTCCCCAAGGAAGTTTGTAGGTTTGGATGGTTGATATACCATGGTGTTGCAACTTTCTGTTCCTTCGCCTTTTCTGTAACTTAGCTCAGTCCAATGAAAGACTGCAGTTCATCCTCATCTGTATTGCAGACTTCAGAGCATCTCGTATCATTTCTGTTCGTTCCTTTCCCAGCTAAAGTTTTTTTTTGGTGAAATTTTACTGATCATTTTCGCCTCGTTCACTTCACTTATATTTTCTTTCCTATACTTCAAGAAGGAATGAAATAATTTTTGTTCCACTTGCTCATAAAAATGTTTGTCTTTTACTCCCTGCAACACACACCTCTGGTCTCACTGTGCCTGCCTGGTTCTGTCTCCTTTCATTTGCAGTCAGCCTTTTCCAGCTTCAGTTACGTGCTCAGTTATATGTGTCAGCCTTCTCCCACTGTCCCCACTCTCCCTTTCAAACTCTGATTGAAAGTCACACTGGACTTTTTCAACTGAGTCCACGTTACAGAACTGCCCAGGCTCTCTGTTCTCGATCTTCTATCGCTTTCAATATTCTCTCATGCCTTCGTTTATGAGGAGGTTCTTTCTGGTCCAATTGCCTGGAGTTTCATACATGGGCACTGGTCTTCTGTTCTGACTTCCTGCTTTGCATTATGCCTGTCAGCCTGGGAATATTCTGCCCGCATCTTCTTCATCTCAGTATTCACAGATGTCAGTCTGACTGATCCTTCCTGTCCTGCCTTGATCTTCTCACTTCACTTGAGTCTGCATCAAGTCCTGCATTGTTTTTCCTGTGCTGTTCTCCGTCATCTGTGATCCTGCTCGGCATTTTGCGTCTGGACGTCTCGTCCTGGGAAAAGCCTGTCGATTCAGCCTGTTCTCACGGGAAACAAGGTCCTGGTTTGGCTCAGATGGAGACCAGCTGTTTAATCTTTACCATTGCACAGCCAGTCCCGCCACTGGCAGTGTTCACGACGTTCACGTTTCATCAGACACCTCAAACACCACCCGGCTCATCTCTCACTCAGCCTGCTCTGTCTTTCCTTCAGTTTTGTTTGTGCCAGCCTGTTTTGGGGCATCTGCTCTAATCATCACTTTAATTTTTCATCTTCCAAAATCGCTATTTTCTTTTTCATGTTCATGTCTCAGCCTTTACATCTATATTTAAACTGCCAGTATACAGAGATGGGGCCATTGATATTGTATTCTCCTGTCATTTTCTCTCATATTCTAGAAAGTATATACAGTCACTATTCGTTTGTTATATGTCATTGCAGGCTGATCAAACTTTTATTCTTTTTCCCACTCTGAACATCATTCATTTCATTTGAATCAAAGTCCCAAATGCATGTACTGGTTCAGTTAACTTGTTATATCCAGCCTTTACACTGCCTCATCAACCTCAGCTCTGACAATCAGCAGGCCGGTTCTGTCCGTGAGATGTCAGGTTGAACAGGTTGTCTGAGGAAAGATCATAGACAGCCTCTACTCCATGCTGGACACAGTCTTCTGCAGTCCACCCCAGCCCAGAGATGTCACTGTGCACTGTCCTCATCTCATGTATCGTTCACGTTCTTGACTCTCCTTTTTAAATGCATCCAGTTCACAGAACACACTCTGTTGCACTTTAAAATAGCCCACGTCAATGCATAATAAGTCTTTCACATTCTCATTTGATCAGCTGTATTTGCCCAACACACAGCCACGACACACCTGACTCTTCTGTCTAATTTTTGTTCCAGCAACCTCATCTCCATAATTAATCACTGTCCTGCTTCACGATTTTGAAAGAACCTGTAGGTAGGTAAGAGGCAATCAGTTCAGTTCAGAGTCTCTGCATTTGTTGTTCAATTTCAAAGTTTGATACTGCCCACATTTTCGGGCTGGTCACCCAAGTTCTTTATGCTGCTGCCCGTATAGCCGAACTGAGCAGTCAACGTCCTCGAGTGGAACTTCCAGATTTCCGGCAGCCTGGCGAAATCCGGTCACCAGCATTCTGATGCTTTAGCCAGTCACGGCCTTCAGCTGCGCCGCCCGAACCCGCCATTAACTCGCCGCTCTTTCCAGTTTCGCTTCCCACCAGCCAGGATCCGCACACCTTTCACGACTTCTGGTTCACTTCGTTCGTTCGTTCGTTCTTCGCGTCATCACTGCAGTTTTCACCATTACCTCAGACACGTTTCTGATTCTCTCGAAGTCCTTTTGTTGAGGATATTTCACAATCCTTTTGTTACCGTTCTGTCTAATCCTTCGATCATATATCCTCACAATCTCATCTTCCACTCTCTTCACTCTTCTTTCTGAAGTTTTCATTTGCTTCCCACTTTTTCTCATTATCGCTTTGATTCTCACCTTCGAGCCCAGTCCCTCGATCCTCAAGACTGTTTTGGCTAGAACTTCAAGAATCATATTGAATAAAGTTCACCAGTCCCCGACGTTTTCCTCCATTTACATCGTTCAGCTGCATTTCAACATCTCGTATGCTCAGATGAAGTTTGATTATTTTGACGTGTTTGATCTACTTTCAAACAGACTTGAGTAGCTTTGTCACGTACCATGGGAAATCGTCCAGTCTCAGTGGCTCAAGAGTGGCTCAGGACAGGCACCATCTGTTCACACATGTCCACACCCTCAGCATGTCCCGCCTTTGCTCAATGTAATTTTCTTTTTAAAGGAGTTCAGCAGTACCGATTGCCATCAAACCTTGCTATGTACTGTGTTAAACCAGTCTCAGATCATACAACACTGGATAAATAGTAAGTAAACAAACAGTAATTCCAAATCTTTTCCCATGTTGGGCATTCATCCTTTGTGTTGACGTAATAACCGCCGGGCTTCACAAACAAATGAAGAAATTACTTATTGTTTGTAAGCCAAATCAGTTTATTACATCTTCGGTTATCCTAAAGGATCAAAGATACAGCCTTGGGAAGATTTGGAATTACTGTTTGTTTGCATTTACTATTTATCAGTGTAAATTTGTATAGTCTACAGTTTGGACACAGTACATAGCAGAAATAGTTCACAAGGTCAAAGGTTTTGATGATGCATAAGCAATCAGTACCGCTCTGATTTCAAGGATTAAGACCTTTCTTTCTAATGGACAAATTTCTAGACAGATACCAGGTACCATCAAAGATTAAATCTATTTGAACAGATTAAACCAGTTAAACAAAAATCCCTTACTAAAAAGCTCCTAAGGAAATAGAAGAGGAAATCATTAAAGGTCATTAAAGGTCTCCCAACCAAAAGAGCCCAGGGCCAGACGGGTTTAGTGCAGAATTCTATCAGACCTTCATAGAAGACCTCATACCAATATTATCCAAACTATTCCACAAAATTGAAACAGATGGAGCACTACCGAATTCCTTCTATGAAGCCACAATTACTCTTATACCTAAACCACACAAAGACCCAACAAAGAAAGAGAACTTCAGACCAATTTCCCTTATGAACATTGACGCAAAAATACTCAACAAAATTCTGGCAAACCGAATCCAAGAGCACATCAAAACAATCATCCACCATGATCAAGTAGGCTTCATCCCAGGCATGCGGGGATGGTTTAATATACGGAAAACCATCAACGTGATCCATTATATAAACAAACTGAAAGAACAAAACCACATGATCATTTCATTAGATGCTGAGAAAGCATTTGACAAAAAATTCAACACCCCTTCATGATAAAAAGTCCTGGAAAGAATAGGAATTCAAGGCCCATACCTAAACATAGTAAAAGCCATATACAGCAAAAACCAGTGGCTAACATTAAACTAAATGGAGAGAAACTTGAAGCAATCCCACTAAAATCAGGGACTAGACAAGGCTGCCCACTTCCCTACTTATTCAATATAGTTCTTGAAGTTCTAGCCAGAGCAATCAGACAACAAAAGGAGATCAAGGATACAGATCGAAAAGAAGAAGTCAAAAATATCACTATTTGCAGATGATATGATAGTATATTTAAGTGATCCCAAAGTTCCACCAGAGAACTACTAAAGCTGATAAACAACTTCAGCAAAGTGGCTGGGTATAAAATTAACTCAAATAAATCAGTAGCCTTCCTCTACACAAAAGAGAAACAAGCCGAGAAAGAAATTAGGGAAACGACACCCTTCATAATAGACCCAAATAATATAAAATACATCGGTGTGACTTTAACCAAGCAAGTAAAGATTTGTACAACAAGAACTTCAAGACTCTGAAGAAAGAAATTGAAGAAGACCTCAGAAGATGGAAAGATCTCCCATGCTCATGGATTGGCAGGATTAATATAGTAAAAATGGCCATTTTACCAAAAGCGATCTACAGATTCAATGCAATCCCCATCAAAATACCAAACCAATTCTTCAAAGAGTTAGACAGAACAATTTGCAAATTCATCTGGAATAACAAAAAACCCAGGATAGCTAAAACTATCCTCAACAATAAAAGGACTTCAGGGGGAATCACTGTCCCTGAACTCAAGCAGTATTACAGAGCAACAGGATAAAACTGCATGGTATTGGTAATAGAGACAGACAGATAGACCAATGGAACAGAATTGAAGACCCAGAAATGAACCCATTGGTACAATCTATGGTCACTTGATTTTTGACAAAGGAGCCAAAACCATCCAATGGAAAAAGATAGCATTTTCAGCAAATGGTGCTGGTTCAACTGAGGTCAACATGTAGAAGAATGCAGATTGATCCATGCTTATCACCCTGTACAAAGCTTAAGTCCAAGTGGATCAAGGACCTCCACATCAAACCAGACACTCAAACTAATAGAAGAAAAACTAGGGAAGCATCTGGAACACATGGGCACTGGAAAAAAATTTCCTGAACAAAAACACCAATGGCTTATGCTCTAAGATCAAGAATCGGACAAATGGGATCCAAAACTGCAAAGCTTCTGTAAGGGCAAAGGACACTGTGGTTAGGGACAAAACGGCAACCAACAGATTGGGAAAGATCTTACCAATCCTACAACAGATAGAGGGCTTATATCCAAAATATACAAAGAACTGAAGAAGTTAGACAGCAAGGAGACAAATAACCCTATTAAAAAATGGGGTTCAGAGCTAAACAGAGAATTCACAGCTGAGGAATGCCGAATGGCTGAGAAACACCTAAAGAAATGTTCAACATCGTTAGTCATAAGGGAAATGCAAATCAAAACAACCCTGAGATTTCACCTCACACCAGTGAGAATGGCTAAGATCAAAAACTCAGTGACAGCAAAATGCTGGGCAGGATGGAGAAAAAAAACACCCTCCATTGTTGGTGGGGGGAGCAGACTGCCACAACCATTCTGAAATCAGTCTGAGGTTCCTCAGAAAATTGGACATTGAACTGCCTGAGGATCCAGCTATACCTCTCCTGGCATATACCCAAAAGATGCCCCAACATATAAAAAGACACGCGCTCCACTGATGTTCATCGCAGCCTTATTTATAATAGCCAGAAGCTGGAAAGAACCCAGATGCCCTTTCAACAGAGGAATGGATACAGAAAATGTGGCATCTACACAATGGAATATTACTCAGCTATCAAAAACAATGACTTTTAAGAAATTCAGAGGGCAAATGGTTGAATGGGAAACTATCATCCTGAGTGACCTAACCCAATCACAGAAAGACATACATGGTATGTACTCATTGATAAGTGGCTATTAGCCCAAATGCTTGAATTACCCCAGATGCCTAGAACAAATGAAACTCAAGACGGATGATCAAAATGTGAGTGCAGATCGCCCATGAGAGACACAGCCAGAATACAGCAAATACAGAGGCATGCCAGCAGGAAACCACTGAACTGAGAACGGGACCCTGTTGAAGGAATCAGAGAAGAACTGAAGAGCTTGAAGGAGCTTGAGACCCCATATGTACAGCAATGCCAACCAACCAGAGCCCAGGACCAAGCCACTACCCAAAGACTATACATGGACTGACCCTGACCTGACCTCAGGGTTGCAAATGAATATCCTAGTAAGAGCACCAGTGGAAGGGGGCCCTGGTCCTGCTAAGACTGAACCCCCAGTGAACTAGACTGTTGGGGAGAGGGCAGCAATGGGGGAGGGGGTGGAGGGGAACACCTATAAGGAAGGGGAGGGGGATGTTTGTCTGGAAACCGGAAAAGGGAATAAATATCTTAAATGTATAAAGAAATACCTGCGTTAAAAAAAAGAAGTAAAGTTATTAATATAGAAATGAGTAATTACATCTCAAGGCTTATAGGAAATAATTTGTTTACTGTTCTAGCTTATTTTGGCAAACAACTTTCAACTCATTTTGTAGATGCTCCCTAATCCAAAACAGGTAGAACTAGGTGTTGTACATAGATGTTTGCATTATATTTATGTGTTTGTATTTAGTAGAAGCATATTCTTAGTGTGTGCAGTAATGTTACCATTAATATTGTCAGAGATTTCCCTAATTATGATAATGTCTTTCCATTTTTGTCTAACTGAATTACACTGTGAAGTTTTTCTTTTTCTGCTACTATGGGAGAATGTTTGTATTTAAGTAAATTTATGCTTCTGGAATAAAAATTTATGGACAATGGAAACTTATTTCTTATGTTTTGGATGTTGGAAAATGGGAGTCAAGGCATTGCTATTGGTATAGGCCTGATCACTACCTCTATGATGTCTTAAATGCTGTACCTTCTAGAGTACAAATGTAGCCTTTGTAATGTTGCAAGGGATAAAAAGATGAAAAGGACCTGGATATTTCTCTTTAGGCCTTTTATAAAATTGCTAATCTTATTCATAAGGGCTCTGCCCTTATGACTTAATTACTCCCTAAAGACCTAGCACTTTAATGGTATTATATTGGCAATTGAGCTTCCATATATGAATTTTGGAAGACACATTCAGGTCATAGTGTTTGTAACCATACCAAATTTTACTACTTAGGAGACTAAATTGTAATACTTTAATTTTTTACTTGAATCTTCATAATTTTTACAAATGTTTTAAATAATGAACTGTGTTTTACTATAAAGGAGATAGATTAATAAAAAAATTAATTTTCATTTATTATAGAAATTATTTTTGAAAACATTTTTTAAATCATGGCATAATGTTCCATTACAGTGATATATTATAATGTTTTAACAGATCCCTTTTTTGCTAACTACTTAGTGGCATTGCTTTCTTTACACCCCATTAAAATAATAGTAGCAAATCAACCCTGTCTATATGAGTTTTTCATGTCCCTGGGGAAGAATTTTAGAGAATAAATTGGTTGGACAAAGCATCAAATTTCTTGTTTACGCACATGGCCAGGTTTCTTTCAAAAATCATTAGAGAAATTTACAGTTCTACTGATAAGACAGACTGTGTTCACATTATTGACTCATTTTGTTTCGTTGGCCACTTCCTATCTAAGAGCTAAATGAATCTACATGAATCTATGAAACCATGTGTATAATCAATTGGCATTTATATTTCTTCCTTAGTGAGATATATTTTTCTCTTCATTCATAGTATTTTCAATTATGTAAATAGTATACGGTTCTTTTTAAAAGCTTTAATTCTCAGAACACACTTTTGGGAAACAACAAAATTGAGACTCTGGAGTGTATTCCTTGGCTTGACATATTATCAAAGTATAGCTGAAGAACTGCTCCAACTCACTACATTATTCTCATGTAAAATAGAAAGGCGAGACTAAGTGTTCACTCATGATACTCTATAGTTTATGAGTGTGGACAATTGTATAATAAATACCAATCATAACAGTATCATGCATGGTATTTTTCTAACCATAAATTTATTTGTTTAGCCCCTATTTCCTTAATCCCTAACAACCACTGAACATTATTAATATCTTACCTATTTTTTCCAGATTATAGTATAGTTATGTTTTTATAGCATTTAGGCTTTGGATATGCTCTACAGGTACATATGTACTTAAGGCTTTTCCCTGTATTTTCACAGCTTGCTGGGTGGCTTTTTAGTGTTGAACAATAATCTATTTTTTAAGTGTGCCACAGTTTATGTAGATATTCACCTACTATGTGATATATTATTTCTCCCAAGTTTTAGCAATTGCAAATACTGCTGCTATAACAATGTATATGTAGTTTTTCTAAATGTGCACATGCATTTTCAAATATTTTAGTGTTACACAGTTTGTACTTTTAATTTCTGTGCTAGGAAAATAAGTCAAACCAAACCAAACATCAAAGTGAATATAAAGTGAATTGAATATAAGAAACCTGTTTCTACATCTTTCAACATTAAAATGAAAATATAAATATTCAAATGGGACATCTATCTTGGTATAGCTTCCTATGTCATTCGAGTATAGGATAAGAGGAATTGCAAACAGATTATATAGATAATGATTAATGATTCTCATTTTGAGTTTACCTTATATTTTTGCTTATTTTAATGTACTTTATGTTAACTATTTTCTTTAATTCAGTGAGTAAAAAAATAACCTTTATTTTTCTATTACTTATTTACCTTGGTTGTTTTTGACACAGGACCTCCTCTAGCTGAGTCTGGACCCAAACTCTATGCATCTGAAGATGGCCTTGAACTGGTGATCCTCTTATTCCTTCCTCTCAAGTGCTGTGACTCCAAGCATGTATCACTATACCTGGATTAAAGTTCTAAATTATTTTATTATTTAATTTATTAAAATATTACCAGCGTTACCTGTATGGATAAACCTTTAGCATAATATAACAAATTAAAAATTTACTATTCCATTTTGAACATAGCCATGGAGCCAACAGATTATTTCTAAGATCAGACACTCAACTTATTGTCTAGTTCCCCATAAATATACATGAAAACAGTTTATTTGCTGCTATAATCTAAGGAAATATTATATATGTAAGTACTATTTTGTAGCACTAGTTTCTCTTCATGGTGAAAACTATTCATTAGGAATATTAGTTTATTTTTCCCTTGACTAGCACAGCTTATCCTACTAGAGTTTAGTGGTATGTTTAAGGGCTGGATGAAAAGTGCTGCTGATCTGTAGAGGGGAGCTCTTCTGTGACTTTCTCCTCTATATGAAATGGCTGAACAGACAAAAAATAAAAAGAGTATTAGTTTAAGAATCACCCTTTACAAAATTTATGGGGTAACATTTCTGCTGGAAAGTTTATACACAAAGGCAAAAATTTCAGGATTCTACCCACGTTTAGTTGCCTATGCAATTTGACAAATGTAAAAAGCAGTTAGGTGGAGGAGCGAGAGGAAGCCCTTTGGACTATAATACAACACACTTTCTAAGAACTAGGCCCTAGGGATCATAATCAGCTAGCTTGAACCACATACAATGGATAGGTGTTTCTGACTGGCACTTTTTTGCTCTAAGGCATGATATCAAATTGAGATGGGAGAGCTAAAAATAGTCCACAGAGACAAGTATCCGAGTTAACCTTTCTTACCATAGAAGAATCTCCTTTTCCCTAGTGTTGATGGATAGTTATGTAATTCCTTCTTAATATTCAGCCTAACTAGAAAAAGCTTGCCTTATGTTATGTGTGTGTCATTGAAACACACAGCTTTTACATGTACTTGTTTGCAGTAGTCTGAGGGTAGACAAATGAGAACAACATGGTTCCTGATCTCAGAAGTCTCCTACTTATAGCATGGAATGGAAATAGAAAAAACTTATCCTGCTGCATGGTCATAAGAGAGTCAAACACGTGAGACAATGGTTAAAATCTGGAGGAAATATTTAACTGAATATATCAGTTGATAAAGGTCTAGACAGACAGCAATATTAACTTAAGAAAACAAAAAAAATGCCTCTGAAAAAATGCCAAGAGCAGAAATTTATGTGTCTACGGGTGAAATGCAAAACCAATTAGGTCAATGGTATAGACAGACATGCTGAAAAATCTTGGCATGGAGGCAAACACAAGAGTTGATGAGCTAGAAGGATGTCAGTAACAGCAGTGTAGTATTTAGAAATGATATTGGAGCAAATGCAACAGTCAAATGAAAGTCTTGGTTTCTTTTAGGCATGAAGACTCACATTCTAATTATGTAAGACTTATTATACGCATTGGCATTAGGTATTTTTAAAAAGAGATTATGACACCAAATTGCCAATGTACTACTGTCTATGAATAGGAACACACTTCAGCTGACTTATTTGGTCAAGGGGATTACAAATAGATTTCCCTAGATTTTTATGGATATAAGTTGATATAATCTATGCAAAATGCTACAATTCTTACATTTTAAAAATAATATTTAGTAAATAAATATCCAAGGCTGTAAAGAAATAGAGAGAGAGTCAAAACAATGAGCTTTGAAAACTGATACATGCCAGAATTGAGAGATGAGGACAGTGCACACAGTTTTGACATCTCTAGATAGGGTTGGACTTCAGAAATCCCGTTTTCATGTTGAAGCTAAATTTACTGTCCATCAAAGGATTTAATTTCTACTTCCTGGCCTGTGTCTTAGCAATCACCTTGTACACTTATATACAATAGAATACATATCTCCTCTATTATATCCTTTCCATGTGTTGAATAAAAATATTGTAAAAAAGTTTGACATTTCACTTATATGTAGTCTTCAGAAAGAGACCAAGGTGAAAAATCTCATTTGGAAATATTTATAATTCAAAGAAACACAGAAAGCCACACAGCACACCTAACTTCTAATGTCAGGGCAGAAAGTAGAATATCAGGCAAGATTAGACTAAATCTTTTAAAGTGAAAAAAATTTATTCTCTTTAATGATCTCCTATGTTGTTTATAGAATTCTGTTTTCCATATATACATTAATCTTTAAAATCTAGTGCAACCTTAACATAAATCCAGATTATTTAGCATGGAGTAGAATTTATCTATATTATCTTTTTGTTGGATATTTTCTTTATTTAGATGTCAAAGGTTATCCCATTTCTCAGTTCTCCCCTCTCCCATTTTCCCTTCCACCTGCTTCTATGAGGATGCTCTCCCTCAGACCCAACCATTCCCAGTTCAATACCCTGGCATACTAGCCTTCACAGGACCAAGGGCCTCTCCTCCCAGTGATACCTTACAAGGCCAGCCTCTGCTTTGTATGTAGCTAGAGCCCTGGGTCCCTCCATGTATAATCTTTAGTTGGTGATTTAGTCCCTGGGAGCTCTGGGGTGTCTGGTTTGTTGATATTGTTGTTCTTCCTATGGACTTGCAAACCCCTTTAGTTCCTTCAGTTCTTTCTCTAACTCCTCCATTGGGGACCCCATTCTCAGTCCAATGGTTGGCTGCCAACTTCTGCTTCTGTATTTGTCAGGCTCTGGCAGAGCCTCTCAGGAGACAGCTATAACATGCACTTCTTGGCATCCTCAATAGTGTCTAGGTTTGGTGGCTGTATATGGGATGGATCCCCATGTGTGGCAGTCTCTGGATAGCCTTTCCTTCAGTCTCTGATCCATACCTTGTCTCCGTATTTCCTCCTGTGAGTATTTTATTCCCCCTTCTAAGAAGGACTGAAGCATCCACTCTTTGGTCTTCCTTCTTTGTGAGCTTCATGTGGTCCATAAATTGTACCTTGGGTATTCCACTTATCTATATTATCTTATAAGAAGATATTCTGATGCTTATTTTATGTCCTAATGTCTACTAGTCCACGAATGAAGAATACTGTCATCTATTGTGAATCATCCATAAGCTACAAGCTACTTCAAAATTCACATTAAACCATTTCCTTTGGACATCTTCACTCACAGATATTGTTTAAAGGCTGGCTTTAAAGGGTTAAAAACATAAAAGTCTGTTACCCTGCATTTCTGAATTTCTCTTGATTGTCCGCTGCCTGCCCACCAAATCTTCATATATTCAAATAATAAATATATTTTCAAGGCTATAAATAATATGTAAATAGGTTATTTAGAAATATAGAGCCAAATAAATAATTAAATGTCATTTTATAACATTGAGACAGTAAATAAAATTGTTTAATATAACAAGAAAAGCAGGTTCTTTTTTTGAAAGTACTTTTCTTTTGCTCCTTAAAAAAGCAATTTTATGACAATCTGTTAACAGAATTCTTTGCAAGGTAATCATTTGTGTTTTCAAAAATCCAAGTTGGAAATATTTCTTTAAATTTTCTGTTTTATAAAAGGCAATAGAAATTAATCACAGGTCTATTCAATGAGAACTGTAAAGTGTATAATATGTTAATCACATTTCTTTTGTTAAATGCTACAAGATAATTACATGTAGCTTAGTCTCGCAGCAGGGATATCTATTGAATGCATTACTGGTAAAAATGTGGTCAGCCAGTACAGACCAGTATTAGCTTAAAAGGCAGATGTTGTTGATATAAACATGTGGGAATATGCAGTCTGTAAACATTTTATAGACAAAAAGAGAAATCTAATAGTATACATTTGGCCTTTGTAAAAGATACATTTGGGGCATATTTCACTTTATAAAGGAGAATTGAATCCAAACATTGTTCATAAGGGAACACTAAAGCTCTAACAGTACATAATAAAGCCAAGTCTTACTTTTTAATATTTATATGTTCTTTTACGGAAATTGTTCTGGTTCCTGCAGATGATTAATATTACCTGCTGCATTTGCATAATTCATACCTCTAAATAATTAACAGGATTATAATTATATTCATAATTCTTTATCAATTCAAGTTAATAACTTCGGTCTTCTGTAATGTGGTATGTTACTGAACCAAGATATGTACATCAAAACAATGGCTCTCTTTAAGATTAGCACTGTACATAACATACCTCACTCTGGCTACATGTTCCAGTCAATTATACCAAATTGACTATATGGTTTAAATACTTAATATTCCATGAGAAGAGTAATGACACGCTAAAGCTGGGAAATTTCACTATTGTGAATCAGATGCATAAATACACACTGAGATAAATTCTCTCTCTCTGTCTCTTTCTCTGTCTCTCTCTGTCTCTCTCTCTGTGTCTCTGTCTCTGTCTCTGTCTCTCTCTCTCTGTGTCTCTCTCTCTCTCTCTCTCTCTCTCTCTCTCTCTCTCTCTCTCTCTCTCTCTCTCTCTCTCACACACACACACACACACACACACACACACACACAATGTAATGCAGGCACACACAAGGCTTTTTAGACAATGTTTTCTGTTGGAAATCACTGTAGAGAAGTTGGCCTTGAACTCAGAGAGAGATCTGTTTGCTCTGCCTCTGAATTCTGAATTAAATGGGTGGACCACCACTGCCTGACCTATATTTAATAGATATAATTACACATGCATTTTTGGAAAAAGAACTGAGCTACCATTTATTTCAGGAAAGATGAAAAGGAATGTATAAAGAAATAATATAGGATTCACAAGGTGAATGAGTTATCATGCTTTTTGATAAATTTACCACTGGATACTTTTTATTAAATGAATATTTTAAAGGTGTATGTTATTTATCTTATGTGCCATCTATCTAACTTATACCATATTACAGTAAAAAATGCAAGTAACTGATATCAAAAGACTTCAGGCCGGCAAGGTGGTTCAGCATGTATACAATTGAAATGAAAGCCTGGTGATATCTTCAACCCCCAGAACCAACATAAAGTTGGTAGGAGAGAACTGATTTTACAAAGTTGTCCTTTACTCTCCATATCTATACCATGGGGAATGTACTGCTATAGAAATGCATTGTTGTGAGTACAAACATATAATCGATTAAATACAAATATCTTTAATTTTTTCTACCCTTTAGGTTGGCTTTAAGAAACAATGAACTATGGAAATTGTAGAATGTCTTTTTTCCCCTAAATATCCTTATCTCAGACAATTCAAAATGAGAAATAGAGTAAATAAAATAACCACAAGAAAAAATTTCACACTATTCCATGATTTGGTCTTTTCTTCAAAAAAAGGTTATACTACAAATTATCTTGTTTTTCTTTTTAAACAATATTAAGAAGGTATTTTTAATAGAATAATTAATCTCTTCTTTATGAATTAGAGTAAAAATGCATGAAACCACTTGCAGCTGCTTAATGATTTTATGATATTTTTCAAGGGACTTTCTAAGTTCAAATTCTTAATTGCAAATTATAAAAGACTAAATATTTTATGTCAACTAATTAAATTGATGAATGTAACCTGCCACAATCACAAAAGTCCAGTAGATTGCAGATAATATTAGTCAATTTTACTCCTTATCAAGAGCTCCTTTTTAGAAAATTAGCATCATTATTTTATTCTGAAAGAACATATAGGGGCTACAATAATATTGAAACAGTGCTTTTAAAATAAATATTTCCCATGTTCCAAGGAAAGTTCATTTCTTAAAGATTTTGATTACAGTGCAGAGAATGATATCTAAATTATTCATTTTAATTAGGTCATTTTCTGAGTTTTTCATAGTAATTACAGAAAGAAATAGTAAATTTCCACACATATGAATCCTCAGTACACTCCATTTCTCAAAAAGGGGAGAGGGTATTCTTTCCTTTCTTGCCTCTACATTTTCACATTCCATAAAGTCTAATAGAAAATAAAAATTGCAAGTCTACATTTCAGATTTGAAATTAATTGATATTTTAACTGAAAACACTCTAAGAAGACACAAAATAGATCTCAAGGGAATATTTAGAATATTCAATAGATCTAGCATAAGGGTGAAAAAAAGGGTAAGGAGGGTACTGCTTCAAATAGTAGAATAATAATGCTAATAAGTTTTCAAAGAGAGCAGGCAAACTAATAAAAGGAGGTTTGTTCTTTTTGATCCCAATGATTTTGTTCTCCAGATCAATACAATGACATATAACTTTATAAACAGATGTAGTATTTGTATATACACCTATATACATATCAATAATATACAGCTATGATTTGTGAATACTACACACATACACACTTAAATGTATCTCACATACAAATGCTTCCATCTAGTTACATGTACTCACAAGTATGCACATACCTATATACATACTTGTTCCATTAAAAAAATCAAATGATCCTAGAATAGTTGAGTGATTATCATTTCCTCTGATTGCAAAATGGATGCGTTACAGGGAACTAAATGCTAGGAATACTTTTAAGAAGAGCGTAAAAGGTTCTACAATGTACAATGCTGTTAATTTCAGCCCCCATTGCTCCTATATGTACTGGCTTGGTTTCGATATACAGATGTAAAAAGACAAGGACATAGACATAAGAAAAAACCAGAAAAGTGCCAACAATGGAAATTTTGAAGATAGAAATGTTATTATTAAGTAAGGATTGATTAAAATCAAATGAATACAATTAAAATTAGATGGCCCCAAAAAAAAAAACAAACAAACAAAACAAACAAAACCTGAATTCACAGGAAAGCAAGGGAAAAGAAAGACAAAAGAGAGACAAGTTGAGAAACAAGATGGAAAATAAGACATGATGAGAAAGTACAGATATTTTT
Source organism: Rattus rattus (assembly GCF_011064425.1). Taxonomy (NCBI): domain Eukaryota; kingdom Metazoa; phylum Chordata; class Mammalia; order Rodentia; family Muridae; genus Rattus; species Rattus rattus. Next base: position 41,535,648 of record NC_046172.1, on the reverse strand, counting down.
CAGAAATGAATTTAATCTGATTAGAATATTGTGCTATATTCATTGAGGACATTACAAATTGTAAATTGATCCTATTTAACTTCAAGATGTTACTGATATGGGAAGACAAGTATTACAAATGAAAAGTAAAAGATTAAACAAGTTGGTTCCATCTGAGCTCAAACCAGGATTGCCAACAGCCCTTCAACACGAAACCAGAGCAGAGGGAGTAGGTCGGCCAGGAGCACTCTCCCCAAGCCCAGAGCCCAGAGGACAGACATACGAGAGAGCACAGGGCTTGAGCTTAATGGCTGCCTGGGACAGGGCCCATCCGGTCTTCATGTGCAACCAGAGGCAGGACTGTTCTACAGCCCTCTGACACAAAACCTGCCAACAGAGAGGTGGTGTGCCAGGAGCTCTCTCACTCCAAAGATCACAGGCTCACAAGCTCACAGCCTCACAGGCCCACAGGAGAGAAAATCTCCAGTCAGAGACAGCAAGGCCAACTAACATCAGAGATAACTAGATGGCAAGAGGCAAGCACAGGAATATAAACAAAAGAAACCAACACTACTTGGCATCATCAGAACCAAGTTCTCCCACCAAAGCAAATAATGGATGTTCTAACACACAGGAAAAGCAAGATTTGAATTTAAAATCACATCTCATGATGATGTTAGAGGACTTTAAGAAGGAGATAAACAACTCACTTAATGAAATACAGGACAATGCAGATAAACAAGTAGAAGACTTTAAAGAAGAAACACAAAAATCCCTTAAAGAATTAAAGGAAAATACAACCAAAAAGGTGAAGGAATTGAACAAAACCAACCAAGATCTAAAAATACAAATAGAAACAATAAAGAAATCACAAAGGGAGATAACTCTAGAGACAGAGAACCTAGGAAAGAGATCAGGAGTCAGACACAAGCATCACCAACAGAATACAAGAGATTGAAGAAAGAATCGCAGGCACAGATAATTCCCCAGAAAATATTGACACAATAGTCAAAGAAAATGCAAAAAGCAAAAAAACTCCTAACCCTAAATATCCAGGAAATCCAGAACACAATAAGAAGACCAAACCTAAGAATAATAGGTATAGAAGAGAGTGATGACTCACAATTTAAAGGGCCAGTAAATACCTTCAACAGAATTGTAGAAGAAAACATACCTAACTTAAAGAAAGAGATGCCCATGAACATAAAAGAAGCCTATAGAACTCCAAACAGATTGGACCAGAAAAAATTCCTCCTGTCACATAATAGTCAAAACACCAAACATACAAAACAAACAAAGAATATTAAAAGCAGTAAGGAAAAAAGATCAAGTAACATATAAAGGCAGACCTATCAGAATTACACCAGACTTCTCAACAAAGGCTATGAAAGCCAGAAGTTTGTGGATAGATGTCATACAGACCCTAGGAGAACAGAAATGCCAGCCCAGGCTACTATATCCAGCAAAACTCTCAATTAATGTAGATGGAGAAACCAATATATCCCATGGCAAAACCAAATTAACACAATTTCTTTCCCCACATCAAGCCCTACAAATGATAGTAGATGAAAAACTCCAACATAAGAAGGGAAACTACACCCAAGACAATGCAAAAATGAAATCTTCTTGCAACAAACCCAAAAGAAGAGAGCCACACAAACATAATTCCGCCTCTAACAACAAAAATAACAGTTAAAACTCACTATTCCTGAATATCTCTTAACATCAATGGACTCAGTTCCCCAATAAAAAATAGCATAGACTAACAGAGTCTTACTACCCAAGTGTAAAAGGCTGGGGAAAAAAAGTCCAATTAAATGGTCTCAAGAAACAAGCTGGAGTAATACTGAATAGAATTGACTTTCAACCAAAAGTTATCAAATAAGATAGGGAAGGACAATTTATAATCATCAGAGGATTTCTATTAGACCTTCAAAGAAGACCTAATACCAATACTCTTCAAACTTCTTCCACAAAAATAGAAACAGAAGGAACACTAACCATTCACAGCTTGCACAATTACGCCTATATCTAAAGCAATTTGAGACCCTACAAAGACAGAGAATTTCAGGCCAATTTTCTTCATGAATATCAATGAAAATATACTCAATAAAATTCTTAGCAAACTAATCCAAGAATACAAAAAATAATCATTCACTATGATCAAGTAGGCTTCACACCAGGGATGCAAGAATGGTTCAATATATAGGAATACATTACCATAATCCACTATATAACCAAATTCAAGGGGAATAAAAACCACATGATCATTTCATTAGATGAGGAGAAAGTATTTCACAAAATTCAACACCTCATTCATGATAAAAGTCTTGGAAAGATCAGGAATTCAAGGGCCATACCTAAACATATTAAAAGCAATATACAGTAAACCAGTAGCCAATATCAAGCGAAACGTAGAGAAACTTGAAGCAATCCCACTAAAATCAGGGACTAAACATGCTTGCCCACTCTTTCCCTACCTATTAACTATAGTATTTGAAGTCCTAGCCAGAACAATCAGACAACAAAAGGAAATCAAAGGGATACAAATTGGAAAGAAAAAAGTCAAAATATCACCAGGCAGTGGAAAAAAGATTGTATTTTCAAAAAATGGTGCTGGTTGAACTGGAGGACAGCATGTAGAAGATTGCAAATTGACCCAATCTTACATTATTATACAAAGCTGAAGTCCAAGTGGATCAAAGAACTTCATATAAAACAAGATACACTGAAACTAACAGAAGAGAAAATGGGGAAGAACCTTGAACACATAGTCACAGGGGAAAGTTTCCTGAAAAGAATACCAGTGGATTATGCTCTAAGATCAAGAATTGACAAATGGAACCTCATAAAATTACAAAGCTTCTATAAGACAAAGGATACTGTCAATAAGACAAAACAACCAACAGATTGGGAAAAGAATTTTATCAATCCTTCATCTGATGGAAAGATAATATCTACTATATACAAAGAACCCAAGAAGTTAGACTCCAGAGAGTCAAATAATCCTACTAAAATGGGGTACAGACTGAACAAAGAATTCTCAATTGAAGAATATGGAATGGCTGAGAAGCACCTAAAGAAACTTTCAACATCCTTAGTCATCAGGGAAATGCAAATCAAAACAACACTGAAATACTACCTCATACCAGTCTGAATGGATAAGATAAAAACTCAGGTGAGAGTAGATGGTGGCGAGGAGAGGATGTGGAGAAAGAGGAGTACTCCTCCATTGTTGGTGGGATTGCAAGCTGGTACAACCACTCTGGAAATCAGTCTGGCTGTACCTCAGAAAATTGGACATAGTACTACCTGAGGATCCAGAAGCTATACCCACCCTGGGCATACACCCAAAAGATACTACCACATATAACAAGGACATGCTCCACTGTGTTCATAGCACCTATATTTATGATAGGCAGAAGCTGTAAGAACCTCAATGTCCATTAACATATGAATGGAAACAGAAAATGTTACATTTACACAATGGAATACTACTCAGCTATTAAAAAATGACTACATAAAATGTAGGATGTCATACAGATGTAGACAGGTACAAGATAGAATGAGGCCTGTCATTGGACAAGAAGGAAGGATGGATGGGAGAAAAGTTTTAGAGAGGAGGAGACTGGAACCAAGGAGGCAGAGGAAACAGCAGAGGGTACATGGAGGCTGATGTTAATATTTCTCTCTGCACATTTCCAGTTGTTATGGAAATTCTTAAGGGATGAATGTGTACAGGGCTTTGTATGTTTAGGTGGGCAATTTTATCAATTAGATTAGAGGTTATTGTGTTATGTGTTGTCTCATGTGGTGATTTAAGTTTAAGAGAGTATGGGCAGAGACACTAGGGCACTCACAGAACTGATGTATATTTCTGGCATGGTGTCAACTCCAAGCCTTGGGTACTAGATGGGTAGAGAAATTGCTGCCAGGCTCAGAGAGATTCAATGGCAGTGTGATATTGGAGTTGAGCAGGAGAGACCCTTTTGCTGAATGAGATGAATCATATCTAGATATCCTGGGTACTATGGTGCTGGACTTCCTGCAGGTAAAGACAAACATTTTTTTTTTTATAATTTTACAGCAACAATGAAATTCTTAGGCAAATGAATGGAACTAGAAAATATCATCCTGAGTGATGAAACCCAGTCACAAATGGTATATACTCTCTGGTATATGAATACTAGCCCAAAAACTTTGAATATCTAAGAAAAAATTCACAGATCATATGAAGCCCAAGAATAAGGAAGACCAAAATGTAGATGTTTCATTCCTTCTTAGAAGGGAGAACAAAATACTCATGGGAAGAAATATAGGAGCAAAGAGTGGAGCAGGGACTGAAGAAAAGGCCATGCAGAGACTGCCCCACCTAGGGATCCATCCCATATGTAGCCACCATATGCAGTCACTATTGCTGATGCCAAGAAGTGCTTGCTGAGGAGCCTGATATGGATGTCTCCTGAGATGCTCTGCCAGAACCCTACTGATACAGATGAGGATGGTTGCAGTTAACCATTGACTGAACAAGGCGACCCCAATGGAGGGTTTTAGAGAAAAGACCAAGGAACAGAAGGGTTTGGTAAACACCATAGGAAGAATAACAATATCAACCATCCAAACCCTACCAGAGCTAGCAGGGACTAAACCACCAACCAATGAGTATACATGGAGGGACCCATGGCTACAGCCACACATGTGGCAGAGGATGGCATAGTCCAGCATCAATGGTAGGAAAAGCCCTGGTCCCATAAGGCTTGTTTCCCCTCAATGTAGTGTAATGTCAGGGCGCTGGAAGTGGAGGGCAGATGGCAATAGGAGCATGCCCATAGAAGCTGGAGGAAGGGTAGGGGGAGAAGAGAAAAAAGGAAATAACATTTGAAAACCCACTACATAAAATATCTAAAAAATAAAATTATTAAAATTATACAATATGTCATTGGCAATTTTTTTTAATCTTTTATTAACTTGGGTATTTTATTTACATCGATTGTTATTCCTTCCCGTTTCTCTGGACCAATATCCCCCAACCTTCCCTCCCCTTCTCTATAGGTGTTCCTCCCCATCCTCCCCCCATTACCACCCTCCCTAGGGGTTCAGTCTTAGCAGGATCAAGGGCTTCCCCTTCCACTGGTGATCCTACTAGGCTATTCATTACTACCTATGAGGTTGGAGCCCAGGGTCAGTCCATGGAAGCTCTGGTTGGTTGGCATTGTTGTTCATATGGGGTCTCAAGTGCCTTCAAGCTCTTTCAATTTTTTAAATATATAACTTCATTTATTTCCTACTAGCCCAAGTATTATAAATTGTAGAATTTCTTTTTTTAAATTTTTATCATCGAATATTTTCTTTATTTACATTTCAAATCTTATCCCTTTAACGAATTCCTTCTGAAACCCCTCATCCCTTCCACACCCCCCCCCTGTGTTCTACAAGGGTGCTCCCCATCCACCCACCCATTCCCTCCCGCCTCTCTGCCCTGGCACTCCCTACACTGGGGGCATCTAGCCTTCACTGTCTAAGGGCTTCTCCTCCCATTGATGCCTGACAAGGCCATCCTCTGTTACATATGCACCTGGAGCTATGGTTTGCCCCATGTATACACTTTGGTTGGTGGTTTAGTCCCTGGGAGCTCTGGTGTATCTGGTGGTTTGATATTGTTGTTTCTCCTATTGTATTGGAAACCCCTTCACCTCTTCAGGCTTTTCTGTAACTCCTTCATTGGAGTCCAATGGTTAGATTCTAGCAACTTCATCTGTATCAATAGGGTTCCAGCAGAACCTCTCAGGAGACACCCATATCTGGCTCCTGTTGAGAATTTCTAGTAAATTTTCAGTTCTATTGAAAAATATAAACCATAGTTACACAGCCACTAGCACTATACCTTATTCTGGAAGAAACTCAGTTTTGTTCTTCCTCATCACAGCATATTCTAGACTTCTTTATCTTAGATACAACACATAAAAGGAGTCTGTCTCTGACTCAGTTTCCTGCCATTGGATCTCAGTCTCTTAACTGGAATCCCTAATTGGGCCTCAGTAAGAAAGCATGCTCTTATGCCTAGGTGACTTCCTATCCCAGGGTTGGGTGCTACCCAAGAGAGTTTTCCTTTGAGAAGGAAGGGAGAGGGTAGGGAGAAAGAGATTTAAATGGTGGACTTGACGAGGATGGAAGGGATTATGGAGACTGACATAAAGTGAATAAAATAGTTTCACCAAAAAAATCACCAAATGCTAAAGGGGCCATATTTTAAAATATTACAAACAAATGTACAGAATCATATGAAAAAGATCAAATATAACATTATTGTGTTCCTTGAGTCCTGAAACAAGAAGCCAGAATATCATTTTGTCTGATTTCCATTGTAAATGAAATGTCAAGTCATGCACTTTAATGTGTTTTTAAACATACAGGTTTATTATATTGAATTATGGTGTGTGTGTGTGTGTGTGTGTGTGGAGAGAGAGAGAGAGAGAGAGAGAGAGAGAGAGAGAGAGAGAGAGAGGAGAGAGAGAGAGGAGGAGGGAGGGGGAGAATGAGAAAGAGGGAGAGAAAAGAGAGAAAAAAATGAGGTGCTTATCAATAAAAAGTCATAGAATCTGGAGGCACTAAACTTTCAAGCAGTTGTAAGCTGTCAGACATAGGTACTGGAACCTGACTAAAGTATTCTACAGGAATAGTATGTGCTCTTAATTCCTTTAAAATCTTAAAGATTTTCACCTATAGGTGAAAGTTGTGAATACCTGAGAGTACTTGTTTGGGGGAGGACTTTACGAAAACATCATATATTTGTAGAATTCACAAACATGGGTTCTTAAAATAAGAACAACTATCTATATTTTTTTCTGTATGTTGATTAGATCTCCTTTCTCTGCTCCTTTTCATAAAATAAATACAAAATTTTGTAGATTTTTTCATTATATGTTTTCACATGCCATACAAAAATAGTGGCCATGATTATGACATCTTTTGTTAAAATAACTTGTCTCCATTTCCATTTGTTCTACTCAGTTGCCCTCTTTCAATTCACTGCCTTTTGTTGATTTGCTTCCTCTCGTTCCTAAGAAGGTCTACCTTCTGTTGTCCTTTTACATACAAATCACTACCCTCTCATTTTTTACTCCCTTGAAATCTTTTTTCCTTTTTACTCTTCTCACTCACTCACATGCACAACTGTCTGTCTCTGAATGTGACAGAAATGACTTCCACTTTACTGAAAATGTTTTGCATTAATTTTCCATATGACTTATTAAAATTTTGTTGTGTATACACACCACACTTTCTGTAACCATTCATATGTCAATGCACATCTATGATAGTTCTACCTCCTTCCTTGTGAACTATAAACAGTTCATGATGAGCATACAAGTCACAAATCTTTCTGTCTTAGAAGCTTTCAAATGGTAGTTTTTTATTCAGTTTTAAAAGAAACCTTTGTATTGACATGAAGTAACTGAATTATTTTTACATTCCCACCATCAGAATATTTGCTCATACCCTTGTCAGTATCTGTGGTTCTCTGCTCCTTTTACGGCAGTCATTCTGATTAGAGTGAGGCTATCAAAGCAGTTTTACTTAATATTTTTCTGACTTCCAAACAATTTGAAAGAGATCCAAACACTTATTGTTATTTGCATTTCTTCCTTTGAAAACTCTCTATTGACTTCATTGATTCATTTTTTTAGTGAATAGTCTATTACTGCTGATATTTTTGGTACAAATGCTTTATGCTTTTTAACCTTACAGGTTGTAGTATTTGCCAAGAAACTAAAATTATAGATGCATGTGTATAGTCAACTTTTTCTAAATCTCTTTTTAATTTGACCTTCCCTTGGTGAGTGCTATGTTTGACTGTTTGTGTCCTGTCTCTCTGTGTCTATGTATGTGTGTAGAACAGTTTGTACTTCACTGTGTTGACAGGTGCATAGACGCCAGAGATCATTAATCAGGAGCCATACACCTTGATTTTGATATAGGTTCTTTCACTGTTAACTGGAGTTTAATGAGTAGGGTATCCTAATTATTAAGGATCACATGCATCAAATACAAGAAAACCCCAGGTATCCACTTGTCTGTGATCACCCAGAATTGTAAATGTAAACACAGGTCAACAACAAATGAATTGTACTTGGGTCTTTGTGCTTGTGTGGCAAATACTTTACTGACTGAGTTATTTGCACAGCACCATCTTTTGAATTATATGAGCAAAGACAAACTGCTGGACCAAGATGTATGCAGAGATCATAATATGCTAATTTTATCAGGCACTATGGTTAAGAAATAGTTAGCTGGGCTATAGTACAATGCAAAAGTAAAGCTATTTAAACATAATTCTACTGCATAACTAGTACAAGAAAAGGTGTAAGATACTTCCATTAACATTCTTATTATTACCTGAAGAAGTGTATTATTAATATACTTCCATACAGTGCTATTTAAAATATCACTGTCTTCTTGTTAAGTAAAAAGGATGTAGGAAAAATACAAAAGAAAATAATAAAGGCAGTGAATACGAAGCTGCATTTCCAAAAAGCAGAGCTTGCAAATGGACTGTAGGTGCGGTTTACTTCCAAATAGGTATGAAATCCAAATTTTAATAACAACTGTCAGTTTGTATACCAAAACCTGTTCATCAGTGAAATGAAATAGCTAGATATCCATCTGTCTTGATGATGTTTACCGTGAGTTTCATCATTCCAAGTCAAACCCAATGTATTCTGTTGACAAATTTGTGAGCTGTCATTGGAGAAAGCTAGAACTCAATGCAGGGTGATTTTACATCTTTGAGTATATGCACTTGTGCATCTGACGGTGTCTTAAGCTTAAGGCATGCAAACAATAAGATGAATTGTTAAAATGTACATTTTTAGGTAACTCAAAGATATATACATTTACACATACATATACACACACACTGATATTTACATGGAATGTGTTCTAAGATTCCCAGTGAGGTAAGAGATATTTCTGAACTTTATTTAGCTACTTTCTTCTACATACCTTTCTACCATAAATTTTATTGTACAAATTAGACACTGTACTAGGCAAGTAATAAGATGAAGAATATTAGACCAATATTCTATAATGAAAATTACATGACTGTGGTTTCCCTAGCACTTGTCACAACATCTAAATATTGCGCTAGTGTGATTTGAGATGATAAAGTATTTTTATGATGATACAAAGTGAGGTGAATGTCATAAAGCAAATCCATGTGTTTCATGAACACAAACACTGTGCTACTGAGATAGTCTATTTTATAATAGAGATGGTTCCTAGATTACGAAATGGTCATCATAAATAGCATGGATACACTGGACAAAGGGATAATTCACACCCTGGGTGGGAAAGAACAGGAAGCAGCAACATTTTGTGAAACTTCTCTAATCTTTTATGATGTACAACATAAAACTAGTTTACTCGTTTCTGGAATTTTCTGTTTACTATTTATGGACTAGAGTTGACCATGGGTCACTGAAACTTTGAAAAGTAAAACCATAAAAAAGACTTTATAATTATGCAGATTTAATGTAATTTATATTTCAGGTTTTGAAAACTGAACAAAATCATTGCTCAATTTCTAGCACAGTAAAATAAATTAATAGAAGCTAATTATTATTATTTTTCTTCTTCCCATTGGGCTAGCAATATATGGTAGCATTTTGTAGTTTTTAATAGTAACACCATATGATCCAGTCAGCCACATTAAAAAAAACAGAAAAACAAAACATACAAAAAACAAATAAAAACACCCCAAAACTTTTATTATTCAGTAGCCCATTGGTGGTGGTACTATGACCAGTGTTGAAATGGCAGGAATAACTGTGTTACTGAGGGCCTCGCCCTTTCCTGTTACTACTCTCTTCTTTGCTTCTTGAATGTCATTCAGTGATCATCTCTGCTCTACCCACCCTCTTGAGGCTTGTGAAGGCATAGAAAGCAAGAGAGCCAGCTAATCACTGACTAAAAGCTCTGAAGCCACAAACCCAGATAAATCTTTTACATTATTTCTTTCAAATGAGTAAGAAAAAGCACAACAGCACAATCACTTTCCTGAGATTAGTGAAGTAACCATGGTGAATTGCACCCTGTCTGTCCTCTGAGATGTTTCTATTTTCCAGTATGCAGCATAGGAAGACAAGACCATCGTTTTCTCAAAGCTCACTCTGTCACCAAGTGAGCTTTTGTGTGCAGACCAATTTTTCTCTGAAACCCTTCTCCTTCCCTTCTTCAAACAATCTAATTGTCTAAATTTTTAAAATCTTCTTTGATTCCCTGATTGATCCAAGCTCCTGTAGTTTTTCTACAGTATAAATTTGTCATCTATTGAGTGGAAATCTGTCTGCCCACAGATGCAAGCATTGCAACCAGGAAAATGGAAAAGACCGTCTAACATTGATGGACCCATGTCACCGACATTCAACTCAATTAAAATATCTTACGGCGTGTTCTCTTTTGCAGACCTTTAAAGTAAAAATAGCTGCTGAGAGAAGGAGACTCAGTATCCCCCAGTGAGGACCACTCTACTTGTTTGTCCAATACCAAGTGATCAGTCCAAAAAGTATATATACAACTGCAATACTAAGTGAATCCATAAGGTTATACTTATATATTTAGTCATGTTATTATAAATACATGTATGTAAGAATAACAATTAAAGAAACAAGACATGAATTTAAGAAGATAGGGGAACGACTTGGGAGGAGTTTGAAAAGGAGGGGATTATGGAAAAAGGAAAAGAACAGTAAAGATGAAGAAATCATAAATACATCTAGGTATTCTGTCTGCTAAAATGACACACATTAAACTTTATAATATTTAATCAATATTACATAAACAAAGAAGTTTGTGATTTCAAAACCACAATAGTCTTCAGTGTAACATATTACTAAGCCATGTCAATAGGTTAGGTAAATATAGTACTTATTTGAGTTATGATGCTATCAGCTTATGATAATGAGATTCTTAGATGAGAGCTCAAAAGTACTGAAATATCTGTTTAAATCATATAATATTAGCTTTCTGTTGTCCATATAGCAAATTATTATAAACCTTTTGACCTTAGTGCATGTTTATTATAGACTGTAGAGTCTGGGGCATGGAGATTTCACACCATGTTAAAATCTTGGTTTTAGCAAAGCCATTCATTCTGTAGACAAAAGAGAAGAATTTATTACCTGGTGTGTTCCAGTATTGAGATGCTCTTGTTCTTTCCTTGATTCGTGGTCTCTTCCATCTTCCAAGCCAGCAGCACATCATTTTCAAATCTCACATGCTGCTTTTCATCTTCCCACAGTTTCCTTTGACTCCTTGAAGGGTTTTTGTGATCTTACTGTCATCTTCTACATAATGTAGAATTTCCCTATCTCGGTGTCTTTAATTTAACTCTATATTCAAATTACTTTTTGCCATCATGTGATAAAATATTAATTTACCAGTCTGAAATTGTTAAAATCCTTCACAGTTTAAATGGGAGTCTGACTTTTCAACTAGCTTAACTCATGAAAACCACTAAGTTCTTGGACTATCTGGCAGTCCAGATTTTCTTTGTTTATTTTAAACCTTAGCTATAGTTAATATTAATGATATAATTTACAGTTTGAATCATAAACTCTGGAGAGGTTAAAAGTAGTATCTAAGGGCAGTCTGCCTAAGTGACTGCTGCCTACATGGCATAATCCTATAAGATACTGGTTACCAAGAGTCACCACTACAAAAAAAGAAAAAAATTTACCAAAACTGCCTTGGATCATTATCTCTCTGTCTTTGACTCTGTCTCTGTCTCTGTTCCTGTCTCTCTCTCTCTCTCTCTCTCTCTCTCTCTCTCTGTCTCTCTCTCTCTCTGCTTTCACTTATCTGGTGCACATAGACTCCTGCAGGCCCACATACATACACCTATAAACATACATAAGAAATAGATATCTAAATGGAGGCTTAGAAAAGGTTATTTCTGAGTCCAGATTAGGTTTTATCACTGTATTGTACAAGTTCCTTTTTAAAATGTACTTCCTTGAAAAAATTATGTATCATAATTTTTTGAAATATTTTACTCAGTGTGTGTGTGTGTGTGTGTGTGTGTGTGTGTGTGTGTGTGTGTGTGAATGTCAGAGACAAGTTGTGAATGTTGGATTTTTTCCCTTTCTCCATGTAGGTCCAGTGGATTGAACTCGGGTTGCCAGATTTGACATCAAGTACCTTTACCTGCCGAGCCATTCCACTGTCACCAAATTACCCATTTTACATACAGAATAAAAATTAAAAGCAAACTTAGATTTAAAGTTACAATGTTTTCCATGCTCCTGTAAAATGATCATATATCAAGAACTGTAAAGCGATGAACAATGAAACACACTCTCAATTTTTACTCAGGAGTGCAAGAAGGAAACAAAGAAAAGAGGGAGCAGTGCAATAGGCACCAGAGATTGAACAAAAATCCACCCTAAAAACGAAACTATCCAAACCCAACAGGAATATCTTTAGAGGAATAAATAGCTAAATATAACTTAAGATGAAAATATACTTTCCTTTGATTAAAAGTCAGAACATAATCACACACATGAACACATATTTTTCTTAATGTTTTACATTTATTTTCATGACCTATTTTGTATTTGTATTTAAATAGAATGTGGAGTTTTTATGGAGGTTTATTTTTCTGTTATGGATATCTATTTACTCCAGTACATTATTTTCTATAAAAGAATGACTATCCACAGTATTTTGATTAATCATTAAGAAAATGTTTTATATAAAACATGCTCATAATACAAATACTGCCCTATTTTATATCGTAATTTTAAGGCAAGAGCTATCATGGACAGTATTATTTTTGTCAAATGAGACATAGTAATTAAATAACTACCATTATTCAGATTTCCATGCAATTTCACAATTCATAAGACATTTACAATTTAATAAACTACGTAGTGCCTAATTATACTAAAATGGATTGTAGAAGAAATAGAGGAATAGAGGTTATAGTGCTCATTTTGAATATTGTATTTTATATCAATTCTTTTTCCCATTTGAAAATTAAAAAGAATATTAGATGACATTTAACAAACTTTTCATAAAGCCATATATATATATATATATATATATCTTAATACAGACAACTGTCTTGTAGGAAAGGACATTATATTTAAAGTAAATTGGAATAAATACAGAAAAACTGAAAATCTACATCCATTGTCAATGCCCAGTCAATGCCCAAGTTGTGTTTCTTTACAGATCAGTAAATTACTAATAGCACAAATATCACATGATAGTAATGATGTTATAAAAGGGAATATGTATATGTGTATATGTATATGTATATACTTTTCATTATAGGAAATACCTATTTTGTGGACTAAAATTATTCTATATTTTTCTCCAGAAATTTCTTTATATAGATATTTCTAGCTATTACCATGCTAAATGGAATAACAATATGTCAGCATGTTATCACCCCACTAAATTAATATCCTACCTAGTGAAACTATTGCAAACATAAAATTTACTTAGAGGTCTAAGTAGTCACATATCATTCATTTCACATTATTCAACATCTACACCTTAGGTATACAGTGATGAATGGATTTCAATATATATAAACAAGTGTTTAAATCACATTTAAAAGCAGACAGTTGCACACTTATATCACTCATTTTAATGGTTGTCTTCCTTTAGGAATTAAGGCAATGATTTATGTTCCATCCCCCAAACTAATATTCTTTATTGTACATACATGTAATCCACAGAATTTCCTAATTCATTATGCTGGCTTCATCTGCCTTATTTTTATGTTCTAAATGTTTTTTGTTTCCTCAACTTCGTACTTTTAAACCTACTCTCCATTGTATTGGAGGAAATGTTTTAGGGAAACTTTTGAAGTTGATTGGTCATCATGAGTGGACTTAGTATAATAGGTTAAGCAGGTACAGAGAACTATTAGTCTTTTACACCTGATGAGTATAAAGGGAAAGGATACTATTTCTGAAGTAACACATGAGTCTCAGCAGAACTGAGTTTTCAAATGTATCTGACCATGAAATTCTCACACTCCAAATCAAGAAGCAGTAACTTTTGTCATTGATCAGATATCCTGTGTGTGGCATATTTGAGACAGGGTTTCTCTTTGTAGTCCTAGTAGCGTTAGAACTTAATTTTTAGATCAGCCTGGTCTTGATCTCAGAGATTCATCTGTTTCTACTTACTGAGTGCTTGGATTGAAGGTGTGTACCACTACCGCTTTCGCATTGTTTGCTATGATCCTTCAAGAGATTCAAATCATAAAGAAAACAATTAAAAAAGAAATAGGACTTGGGCTCAGATAAAAATAAAATGGAAACTTTTTGTTTATTAAAAACTGACAAAGAGACATGAGTGATGTCTCAGAGGATTAGAGCATAGTCTGATCCTCCAGGAGACCTGGGTTTAGTTCTTAGCCCCCATGTAGCAAATCACAAACATCCAGAATTCAAGATGGAGAGGATCTCATGTCCTCTTATGGTTTCAGAGCTCTAGAGGTACTAGATGCTCTGCATATAATCATAAAATATATTATACACACACACACACACACACACACACACATACACACACGCACACACACACACACACACACACACACACACACACACACACACACACACACACACACACACACACACACACACACACACACACACACACACACACACACACACACACACACACACATGCACACACATGCACACACATACACACACACACACACACACACACACACACACACACACACATGCACACAAACACACACACATACACACACACATGCACACACACATACATACACACACACATGCACACACACATAACGTGAAGTAAAAATGTAAAAAAAAAATTATTTTATCTCAGTCTATCTTTTTACATCATGGCATCTATATTGAGGTTGAGATAAAACATTCCTTAGATAGAGGCCCTCCTTATTTTATTATTTGATTGTGGTGTGAGAGGCAATGACATGAATAGGAGAAAGATCATTGGAAGTTAAATCATGGTATGGGAATATTAAATAGTAGTCATATTTTTCTGACTATGCTGTTCTCCACTAACCATTGCCAGCTTCATTCAGAGATAATCATCTATCGCTCTTACTTCATAGAATTTGTCTCCACATAGCATTTACCTATAAGAAATTACTAATGAATTATACTTAAGTAGTATGCATGTAATGAAATGTAAAGCAACAAAGTGGTAGGGATAAACAATTTAAATTATAAATTGTTCTAATATAAACTATTATCACTTAATTGTTATAATACTATATATTTTAATAGAAATATAACAGGTGAATTTTAAGACATTTTTCAATGAAAGATGATGTCATGGCTATATCCAAGATAATTCAATTTTTATGAAGATCTTAAATAGATTTTTCTCCTAAGTTGCAGACTTGGATAAGATATCAAGATTTTTCTTATCACACTGGTACTTTATACATTTTTCAAATATTTCACCAAGTGTCATGTTAAAGCCAGCTAATAAAATGTCATGTTTTCTTGGGTTATGATTACGCAGAAACAGTGACCGAGAAAAGTATTTGATATTAAGTAACTGATTTCTCAGGTGATCTCAAGAATCATAATAAAGAAGCAGATAAATAAAAGTGAAGAAAATATAGGCAGTAAAAAATGAGTTGATGAGCAGGCTGTTGCTATAAGCAACTATGGCTTAATAGCATGTGGTTATCTAGGACATCGATATTTATTCCCTGGGGCGGGGCAAGAAAGATGGGGTTCTGATCACTTCTTATCTGTAATGTGCTAGATCCAATGCAATTAATTAATTCAACAATGTTTTCTAGTAGGTTGACTATTGCTGTATATAACATTTTGCAACCTTCAAAACAGGTCACATTTTATATGTGAAAAATAGAAAAATAAGAGCACCTGAAAGTCACGAAAATTATCAGCAGATATATCTGCATGCACAATGTTTCTCTGATTTCACTACGGATGCATCCCACATTGTCTGACACTACCATACTGACTTAAACAGTTCTGGAGATAATCCGTATGATAATGCAATCAGTTCTTTCAGTTTTCCATATCCTTTGGAATTTATTCTTAATGTTTGCTACACTATAACTTACAAAGGTTTCCCCTTGATTTATTGTACAGCATAGATGAATATCAATATCAAATTAGATTATACTATACAAAAGGGAAACATTTATAAATTAAGTTCCTTTAATAGGCCATTATAGGTTTTGGCCTTGTCTTTACAACTGATTGCTGTTTTTTTCCAACTTTCTTTCTATTTTGGCCCTTATTATACCTAATATCAATATACTTACTCAATAAAATACATAAAAGTATCACCATGCTTAATATTTTTCTAAATATAGTCAGGGTGATTTTTTTGAGTAATAAATTATATCATCAGCTTTGTCTAATACAATATAAAAATGCATATTAACAGCTGGATTCTGTCAGGCTCAGTGTGCTTTTTAAAACACAGGGGATTCCATTCTGCTATCTGTAAAAGGAATGTATTTAATGTCAAAGAAGAATTAATAAAATTGATGTGAAAATCATCAAAATAAATAATTAAATGTACATAACTCCTGGCATGTGTCTTCCTGTCACAGAGATTTGTAATTTTAAAGAATGGATACATTTCAGAACCAATTTGTTATACTCTTATGCATCTCAGAGATTTACTCTCCTCAGAGAAGATCTTGGAGATTATAAAATAATGAATTTGTTCACGTCTTTATTAAGTTCCCATCACAGAGCTGTGCATAAGACAAAGTAGGTATTAACATGTCATATCATTTGACACATCTTTTCAATTCTTTTATTCTTTGGGATCTCAGGCTACGTGAGAGCTTGTAGACTGTCCAGACTGAACCGGAAGATTAAGTTTTAACCAGTAATACCTTTGTTATGCTTTCCTGTTGCTGGTGCTGTATATTCTCTCTTGGTAAATCCATCAGAATGCAGTTCTCATTTTGGGGGGTGGGTAAAATTAAGGGAGGAAAGGGGGTAGTAAACATACTTTAGGTTTACCTGAGATAATCATGCTGCAAACCATAATTTGTCAATTGGTATATACCATTATTTCTTATTAGTGATGAAAGAAGATGGGGGCACAATATGTCTATTGCTCTCATGACCTTATAGTAGCAGTGGATACCTGGAGAAGAACTTCACAAGATTGGAAAAGATTTGGCTGGCAAACATGAAATCATGGATGAGAGAGGGGTTCTTGAGACCTTCACTCCTCTCAAGGACCTAGAGATATTTGCTACAGATAGTTTCTGGGAGGAGTAGGAGTCAGATTCCATAGTAGTATATCCCCTGGTAAACTGCATTTGCAATAAAGGTTTTCCTAAAAAAGATGCACCTAGCAACTTTGTAAAGTATAATCCAGAGAGACACTGGACTAGACAGTACAGAAAACAACACCTGCCAAGGTAAGGAAATTTAATATAAAACAATAGGAATTAGTTCTATTTAAAGGACATGCTTCAAATGTTGTTTTAATGGTTTCCATGTTGCTTACATCACTTGCTCATTTTTTTAAAAAATATTTTAAAAAACTAGGAGATAAATCCAAATGACTGACTAAGAATATTCTTGCCCATTCTCCTTAGCTCTCCACCTGTCCATCTGCTTGTCAGTCCTTCCTCTCATCCTCCTTTCTCCTCCCTAACAATTTCTGCTTCTCAGTGGAACAAAACAACATGCTTTTTTAAAGAGAAAATAAAGGCGGATATACCTATATGGATTCAAATTCTTTGATGGGTACGGTACTGTCTATTTCATGTATAGGAAAGAAGGACAAAGGAACATACCGCAAATCCAAGTGTTGAAAGCTAAAGATGGGATCAGGCTGCTTCCCAGGCCCCAGAAATAGACCCAAATGCATAGCTAGGAGAAGACTATCTGGAGAAATAGCAGGAGGAAACATTTGAAATATTCGGCGCTAAAAGAACAGAATATATTTCTGTATAAAATCAAGTCAGAGGGTAATAGTCTATTTACAACAAAAATTCAGCTCCTATTGGATTTTTGGGTATGAACATTTCTGTCAGTATTAAGGCTATGTACTAAGAAAATGTTCCTGTCAATGCTTCAGGTTTTTTTTTAATAAAATGGAATAAAAATTAGGGACCATGAGATGTTTCTCTGGTTACTATCTTGGAAAAGTAGATAATGTGTTAAGAGAAAGGGCACACCCAGGGGACATCTGTCAGATACAACAAAAAGCAGGTCATAGTATAAATCTTTCTCCCTACATCTGTTTCCTTCAGGTGCTCTGCATTAGCACAGTGTGGTACTGTGTCAGTCTCACACATCTAGTTTCCTTCCATGATGGGCAGACACAGATTGTACAACGAGGTTGAGATGTCAAAAGTCTGATAAATCTGGTTCAAAATCTAGGCGTCTATAGCAGCACCACTCTCCAAGGCATAGATTCTCAGATTTAGAAAGATATACAATAACAAAACCCAGTTTTGCCATCTAAGCACAGATAAAAATCATTCATGAAGCTACATTGAGCACTGCACCTAAAATGCAAGCATTCAGTAAAGTGGCATGGTATTTTCAAATTAGCACTTTATGTTTCAAGTAATATAAATTTCTTAACTTAAACAGCAAATACTATCAACATATCTCTCTCTTAGTTTACAAGAGAATAACTGGAACTCAAAACATCAAAATTGTAAGCAAACTTTAGAATAAAAACTTTGACACAAAACCAATGAATATAAAAAGCTGCATATAACAGTAAAGTTGCTGGCCATGGTATTGCATGCTTTTAATCCCAATACTCAGAAAGGAAAGGTAGATGCATCTGTGTGAATTCAAGGCCAGTCTGATCTACATTTGTGAGTTAAAGGCCACCCAAAATTACTAAGTAAGAAGCAGTCACAAACAAACACAAACAAGAATAAAAATCCAATAAAGTTATGACAAATACAATGTAAAATTTGATGTGAAAAGTGAAATACATATTTAAATAGCTGCACGCTCATGGAATCACAAAAGTTGGCTAGGTATGTGCAAGATTTTATTGGGATCACTGAGATGAATTATGTGTTACATCCATATTTGCAACTGTAATTATATTATAGTTTTCATTGTTTTTGTTTTTGTTTTTCATTGGATATTTTCTTTATTTATATTTCAAATGTTACCCTTTTCCTATTTCCCCTCCGGAAACCCTCTATCTCATCCCCTATCTGCCTGTTTCTATGAGGGTGCTCCCTCACCCACCCACACACCCACCCCTCCCACCTCCCTGAGCTGGCATTTCCCTATACTGAAGCACTGAGCCTTCACAGGACTAAGGACCTCTCCTCTCATTGATGCCAGATAAAGCAATCCTTTGCTACATAAGCAGCTGGTCCCCGCCCCCACCATGTGTACTCTTTGGTTGGTGGTTTAGCCCCCGCGAGCTCTGGGGTGTCTAGTTGGTTGATATTGTTGTTCTTCTCCTATGATGCAAACCCTTGCAGCTTCTTCAGTCCTTTTTCTTCTAACTCCTCCATTGGGAACCCTCATTCTCCATCTGTCTCAATGGGTTGGCTGCGAGCATCCTCACTTTGTATCAGCATACCTCGCGGAGTCTCTCAGGAGATAGCAAGCATCAGGCTCCTATCAGCACGCACTGGCATCCACAATAGTAACTGCGTTTGGTGACAGTAGTTGCTGGATGGACCCCCAAGTGCGCAGCTCCATGGACGGCCTTTCCTCTCAGTCTCTCATACAGAGCTGATCGTCCTGAGTGACATAACCCAGTCACAAAAGAACACATATGGTATGCACTCACTGATAAGTGGTTATTAGCCCAAAAATTCAGAATACCCAATATATTATGGCTAGCTTTCTAGGGCACAGAAAAAAATTGAGGCTGAGGTTACCAAAAATTGTGAAGTACATAATTAAACGGAAAAACAAACCCTCTTCATTATCAGGAAAATTGTGGAGGTTTCTTTTTCTCTATAGTTTCCTTACCTGTCAAACCGTGCTAAGAAATAAATGGTAGGAACTTCTAGCATCTCTCACGCACGAAAGTTCTCAGGATTCTACAGATGCTCTGCTTTAAATATCTGTAGAACATATATTGAACACACAAAAGTGTATTTTATATATGAGAGCCAAAGAAGTACATCAATAAAAAGCATGCAGTGGGCAGGCATAGTGTGGTAAAAGCATTTGCTTTGCAAGTGTGAAGACCTTAGTTCAGAACCCACAGCCCATATAAATGTTAGCCAAACAGCTTAAGCATATTCCTAGTGCTTCTATGGAAAGATAGGAGACCGAGACAGGAAGTATGCAGGGCAGTGAGACTGGTGTGGATTGTGAAAACCAACAGAGAAACCCTTTTTAAAACAATGTGGAAGAAGAGGACCTTCACACGTGCACACACCCACACACACCATCACCACCAGCAGCAACACCACCACCAAAAGAAATAATGAGCATGTGACTATAATATGCTAAATAATACACTCATATTGCAAACATATATGATGTGTCTCAAACTCATTAATCATAAGACATCATGTATGGAAACCCCAATTCAATTCCATATCACAGTATCTGGAATAATGTAAATTAAACATGAATAATAAGAACTGGAAATTCTATCTATAACATTTATAAAATGATTATGGTTCAAAAGTATTTTAGCTACCTTAATAAATTGCATGGCATTATCATCTAAAGGTGATCCTTTGGCTTTCTATGATCTAACACTTTCATTTTTAGCACCATGTAACAAAAGTAGGAGCATTCATGCAAAATAATTATAGTTTGGAGATAGAGGCCTTTACAAAAAAGTTTCCCAATAGATGCAATCCAAATGTTAATCCAGCATATAGAAACACTTGCTGTTACAGTTTTACAAAGGCACATTACATAGAGCCAATAGTAATCATAAAATAACCAAAAAATTACATGTCCAGGTATCAAAAAATAACATGTACTCAGCCAATATGATATCTTTTTCGGGAAGAACATTGGCTGAGGAGGTATAAAATTGGTGTTTTCACATGCTGACTCAATTCTTTTCTTGTCCTTGGTAATTATCTAGGTCACTGTGAAAATTTACTTATTTATTATATGGCATGTGTCTATTTAAAGTTCAGTAAACATTTCACAAAAATGGAAATAAAGCCATTACTGTGTATTGAGAATTTTTTTGTCATTTTCTATCTACATTACTTCTGTGACATACATGGATAAAAATAGAGGCATGTGACATGAAGACACACAGAAACTGCTTGGGGAGAGGGAAGGCAAGCGGATGGAGATTAAAAGACAAATGAGCGAATATATGGCAAGAGAATGGGAAAAATAAGGCACACACATGAAAAAGTCAATATTAACACTTTTTAAAAATTAAAAATAAATAACAAAGAAATATAAGCGTGATCATATGCATTAATATGCATCTTATATATGAGGAAGGATCTAAGAAGTGGAAATAGAAAGGAAGTATGAAATAGAGAGGTTTTAGAGACAATTTTATAAGCCTGATCCTATACATTAATGTATCTATATATGGGAAGGGATCTAAGAAGTGGAAACAAAAAGGCAGTATGAGATAGAGAGGTTTTACAGACAATTTGTTCAAATATGTGTTCTTTGGGGAAGTAGGGACTGACTCTTTGGAAATTCCCATTCTTCAGAAAATGTCCAATTTATCCCACCTTCCAAACTAAAATGTAAATTTATGTTTTAAAATTGGTTCTAGAAGCAGTTATGTCTAAAAATGAAGATCACATAGACTGGGCTAGAAAATTATGCCTGGTAAATGTTCTTCCTGTCAAAGTATAGAGGAGGAGGCCTCGCCTATTGATGATTCCCATTCCTCTAGCCTTTATCATCACTCGTGCTCTGACGGATTTAACCATAAACACTGATAAGATATTTTCAGTTAGCTTCTAATTAAAACACCAAGTTAAACCCATGTAAAAAGCTTTCCAAATATAGCATAGGAAAGAGTGTCTGGGGATAGAAGCTCAAACTACCAATAAGAGGAAACACACGTTTCCAATCCTCCTGAGAGAAACATTGGAGGCCCAGGCTCAGTGCACAGAGCAAGCCGCTTATCTGATTGTCTGTAACTGACTTGCAACAGTTCACTCCTCTCCTTCTAGGTTTGATGCTAGTGAAGCTGAGCGGCATCTGTTAGGCACGTGACCCTTCAAATTTGTCATTTCACTCGTTCCTTTGAATGATCGTTATTCAATAAATGTGTTCTTTTTCCCTTCAGTTCTTACTTTGTCCCTTTATGAACTCACAAGTTTTAGCATATCTCGGAAAGTAGGAACCCAGGAAGCCTGTCTCACTAAGCTGGCTTTTTCTGTCTGGATCTGCAGCTGCTGCTGCTCTCTGGAAAGCTGTCACTATAGATATTTTCCCCCTTTTATCCACATAAAGCACATTCGTCTGTAAATCCTCAGGGACTGTATCTTAGTCCATAGCTCTAGCACCAAGCCAGACTGCTAGACTTTACCAATAAACATTTGTTGGATGAATGGAAACATCTTGTCACTTGACTTGGTGTGCTCTAATCATGCTCTGGGTCACCTAATAGAGAAATAGCCTCTGTTTGGTGTCACTGGTGAGGTCCTCTGTGAGTTGTTAGGCAGTGACAGGGAAGGGAGGTAAACTTGCAAATCCTGGTCACTAGCATTCAGGTCACAGGGGTTGGGGGAGGTTTCCTCAATATTTTTTTCATATGTTTCACAGAAAATAAATGAATTCTGTACTTACTCTGATGCCCACAAAATATCAGAGCAGCATTACTGTCACTTTCCATAATCTACTTTATCGTTGCTGGATAATTCTATCCATAATATGTAAGAGGGAAATCTGTGTTAGTAAAAGCAGATTGTGAAGTGTTTCCCACGCCTGATCCTGCAATTGTTGTTAATGAGTGACAACAGGAACAAGGACTTGATCAGAAGAGAATGGTACTGACAAGTTTATTCACACGACTGTTCTTGTCAATCCTGTATATTTGCAAGTATGTCATTAGGTATCTAAGTAATGCTAGTGTTTATTTTTGGAAAATGTATAAGTACCTTTGACCTTTAAATGTATATAGACATTTTCTGTACTGCCCAAATATGTAGGTCAGCTATTGGCCACCTTCTTTAAAAAGATGCTGGGCTCTAACCATCTCATTTTCTTCTTTACCTACTGCTATTGTGTGTTACCATTTTACTTATTTTCTTCTTCCTTATACTAGCCTTTTGGCTGGTCCCTCAAAGCCTAACAAAATATTTTGTGGTGGCTGTTGATGTTACATGTAAATTATTTATACTCCTTAGTTATGCAGAAGTCTAGCTTCCAATAGTGGTGCATATACTTAGTGTTTGAAGGATACTGTCTACAGAAATCACGTTTTTCACGAGAATTAGTACTGCCTATAGGTTACAATGGATGGAGCTGTAAAAGAAAGAAATAAAAAGATTTCCCATAAAATGCTTACTTTTAGAAATTACCCAAAGTGTCACTGAAATAATAGTTAATCATATTCTAAGATTTATTTTAAAGTCAGTGTGAACAGGCTTGACAGACATCATATTATCTTTTATTAATATACACTCAGTGGATTAAATTTCTGAAAAGTTTTGTGTGCAGAACATCTATAAATCTCTTCAGATCAGAGCATAAACAATGAAATGACTCAGTTCAGTTTGTTTAAAGCTTTTAACATTATAACCTGCTGGTAATAAATACTAAGTAAATATTTGCTAATTTGATCTTAAGCATTATGACTTTGACTATAATTTTTCAACCCGTAAAGTTTGATTTTTTGATAGAATTATGAATATTCTCAATCTTGTAATGATTGTATTGCTTATTGGCCTTGACACTAAAAAGTGATATCAGTGTATTATGACATCACAAAAATCACTATTAACAGTAAATCTAATTATTCTATATAAAATGCAACTAATTTCAATTATATATAGAATTATATAGTGTATTTATATATATATATATTCTAAAGATGAGGAGTTACATTTATATCTGTATTTTCTATGTAGAAAGTAAGATAATGAAAAAGTAAAGTGATTAGAAGGACAATTACATTCAAATTTTTATGGATTATTTTTCTTAATTTGCCTTCTGTTTTGGTAGTACTAACAATGATGGTCCCTAAGCCACTACCTAAAGACTATACATGGACTGACCCTGGACTCTGACCTCATAGGTAGCAATGAATATCCTAGTAAGAGCACCAGTGAAGGGGCCCTGTCCTGTTAGACTGAACCCCCAGTGAACTAGACTGTCGGGGGAGGGCGGCAATGGGGGAGGGTGGGGAGGAACACCCATAAGGAAGGGGGGAGGAAGGGATGTTTGCCAAATGTACATAAGAAATACCTGTTAATAAAAAAATACAAAAAAAAAATTCTGACATGTGAATAAGTAGCTAAGCTAAAAAAAAAAAAAAAAAAACAATGATGGTCCCTTGGGCCTCACACATGGTTGGCAAGTACTCTATCACTGACTAACCATCTATACTTCATTTTTATTATTTTAATAAGAGAAAGTAAAACTGCTACAACTCAGTATACTGGAAACATGGTCACTTTTCAGGTGAGCAATACTTTTTGACATATTTGGCTGTGATCTTTAAAAACAGAATTAAAAACAATACACTGAAGGAGGATTGCACTTTAACAATTCCATGAGATGCCCCAGTGACTGTGAAAAATTCCAACTAGTGTTCAATACTCTAACTCAGGGAACCACGACAGAGAAAATCCCTTTAAAGATCACAGTAACAGCAACCCGAATTTGCCAGAGGTACAGCCTCCTGTTAATCAATTTCAGGGAAGAAAAAATTGTCTTTTCTAAATAGCAAAAAGCAAGTCTCCTAAGAGAAAAATCCGTGTGACATCCATTACACAGATTTAACTGTAGGTTGAAAATAATACTAGAAATATCCTTTTTTTCTTTCCTTTTCTTAAAAAAAAGAAAAACACTTTACAGTATGTTTATTATTTCCTTTTGAGGTGGGTTAAGAGGTCATGACACTGTTTTCATACAGACACCCTGTAACAACTTCTTTTTTCTCAATTGGCTTCTTTGCTTTTCCCCGGCCATATCCTCCTCCTTTGTGAGTTTCCTTCATTGCTCCATATTCCAAAGCCATAGGAAGAATTTCCCACAGACCCTTAAAGCCTTGTATCTGTTACCATAGAGACAGGCATCACAAGATAGCTGTTTGTAACAGTCTCATGGAAATAAAACAAAAATCCTAAGGGTTTTTACAGGAATTTTCAATGTAACTTGTAAAAAAAAAATGATATTGTTCTCTTCACCACAAAAGTAGGGATTTCAGTTTCAAAAAAAGAAGCATAAAGATTATAATCTGTGATGAAAGTTTATTATATTTATGTTTATACTCTATGAATTATCTTATATATCAAAAATCCTTCTCTCCCTAAATCAGGAAAAATATTTCATGAATATCTCTTTGAGAACTTTTAATTCTAACATGTTTTATTAATTCTTTATAATCACGGTAACCTGTGTATTTATTCTTATCTTGATAGTATTTGATCATTCCTAGAGCATATACAATCAAGAATATTCTTATTTAACAACAGCAAATGAATCCCAGAAATCCACAAAATAAGAATCCCAACAAATTTACAGGCTTTGGAAGAGAAGAAAGGGTAATTGCAAGATGCATGTTGTTTCCATTTCTTTTAAGATGTCTGCTATTGACTTTTTAAAAAAATCTTAAGTCATTGAAATTACACAGTGGCAGAACAGCAACCATTAATATCAAAAGGAAACTCAAAACTAAAAATTAAAGCTAAAGATGCCCCCTTCTCCAGCACCTCTGCATCCTATCATACAAATAGGTACCGGGACACTAGTCAGTCACTGCAGAGACCTCCTTTTTCCTAACAGCAGCATCAAAGTTTTTACTATTTAGGGCCAGAGAGTAAGCATTTGGCTTTGTGGCCCATATAACTTTTGTCATCACCACTTATTTGCTGTTTTAAAATGAAAGCCACTGTACTTTCTGTAAAATACAAATGTATGTTGTTAGCCTTCATTAAAAATTCACAGGCTCCCAAGATGGGATTTTATATGCTAAGAATAGTCTTTTAAATGAGGGAACCCAAGAGGACAGGGACCACGGGAGAACCAACAGAGTCAACTAACCTGGACCCTTGGGTGCTCCCAGAGACAGAATCAACAACCAAAGAGCCAGCACAGGCTGGACATATATAGCAGATGAGCAGCTTTGTCTTCATGCAGATCCTCCAAACAACTGAAAGTGAGACTGTCCCTGAGCCTGTTGCCTGCCTACCTGCCTGTGGATCCTGCCCAGGTATATGGACTACCTTGTCTGGCTTTAGTGGGAGAGATTGTGTCTAGTCCTGCAGCAACTTGATGTGTGCGGTAGAGTTGACTCCCAGAGGGAAGCCTCCCCTTTTCAAAAGAGAAGGGAAATGGGGATTAGGAAGAAGACTCGCTTGAAAGGGTACTGGGAGGAGAGGAATGGGTGATAATGAGGTGTAAAGTGAATAAATAAATACATTTAAAGAAAAAGAATAGTCTTTTGATAATCTATAAATATTAAAAACCATCTCAATTGGCTGGGCAAGTGGAAATTTGCATGACATATTTCCTATTGCATGTGGCTCACTTAAAGCAAGGAAGCCACTGAAATTATGCTTCAGAAGAGACTGTTTTGTTGTTTTACTTGTTGTCTCATAGAATCTTCAGTTTCCTAGATACTTAGCTGTCAATGTGACTTTAGGCATCTGAAAAGAAAACACTATTTTATGCATAGGTGTCTAAATATACATGCGTATACGCTTCTACATGCCAGGTGCATTCAGGAGCCCACATAGTTAGAAGAGGGAATCAGATACCCCCCCACCCCAGCTGCAGTTACAGGTAGTTGTAATCCACCTAACTCATTGTGGATCACCTACTAGGAGAACTCATCTGAAATTCATTCTTGACTGTTCCTTCCACCATTCTTCAGCCTTTCGCCTTTTAAGTATAACCATTGTTTGTTGAGTATTATAGTTTTTAGAAACTTTCATCATTCATATTTTTCTAAAAAAATGTCATAGAGTAGCCCAGGCTGGTCTTGAATCCATGATAATATTTGACTCATCTTCCTAATTGCTGGGAGACAGATGCTTTTCTTTACTTTTTCAGCATACAGGCTCAATTTTAGTTTTTAAGATTGAATTTTGTAGACATGTAAGATTATGGCTATTTAATCAATGAATCATCCTTAAGTTATTTATCTATTAATTTTTTACTTATTCACTTTACATCTTGATCACTGGTCCTCTCCTGTTCATCCCCTCCCGCAATGAATTATCATTAAGTTTTAACCTAATCACATACTGATGTTTTAAATTTTATTGTAGGATTTTATATTTATTTCTATTATATTTGTCTTTGGAGAATGAGTATGACCAGTAATCCGGAGGTGAAGGCAGTTTGATCCTAGCCTGGGCTAGAGGGAATCTGCTACAAAGAAACAATCAAAACCCTATTTGGATTTTTGGCTTTACCAGGTCCTTTAGGTGGCTATACTTTGGTTCTCTTCAAATTCAGTGTATTTATTTGTTCTTTTTCACAGCAAGGTATCTATTTTGATAGTTTTTAGGTTCTGCATATTAATATTTCACAGATCAAGAAGGCCAAGGACATGATCAAAAGGCATATTCCTACAGATGAAATTCAAGTCATATAAGGCCGGTTTTCTCAAGCTCTCACAATTCTCCTATGTAAAGTTTTCTTTCTGATTTGCCATACTTCATTAAGTGACACAGTTAAGTGCAGGGTAATATACCATGCTTATATTTATTCACTACACTATTAAATCAAACAGTAAACATTTCCTCACCCTGTCTGTATGTGTATCAACAGTAACTGGATAAAGTCAAGATAGCAGAATATTGAAGAATTGTGTATGCTATTCCTTTTTCCAGACCACCAGATCTTCTTCAAAAACACATTAGTGAGGGAAAATATTGCTCATTTGTCAGGAAAATTATTTCTAATTACAAGCAATTATTTAGTTCCCCTACCTTATTTATGCACTTTAAAGAATTTTTGCTTTCTATCTCCTGGACAAATTAAAAATACTGTACTTTTGTTTTTAAAGAATTCAGAAAAAAAAGATCAAGGTTGTGTGTATGAGTTTCTCTCTCTCTATCTCTCTCTCTCTCTCTCTGCGCGCGCGCGTGTGTGTGTGTGTGTGTGTGTGTGTGTGTGTGTGTGTGTGTGTGTGTGTGTTTGTACATGCATATACCCTTTTCATTTGTAAAAGATGGATGGCATGAGAATGGGAGACTAATAGGATGAAGGGTAACAAACCCTCCAAAGCATATTTCGTAGCTGATAGTGTCTCCCCCAACTTATCTTTCTGGATGAAGTATGGCCCATTGAACGGCAGCAAGTGTATTACAGGTGGGAAATTTCAGTGGACAAAGTCCTCACTGAGAGGGAACCAAAGGGCATTCTTTTATTTTTCTTAAATTTGAAAATAAATAGTGGTGCTCCACGAGACTTTTACTTAAAGAAACAAATAATTGCTTTTCTAACACAAGTACTGTAGGGGGAAAAATACAATGTGTGCTTGTACAAAACAGAGGAAATTCAACAGCCATTTATAAAATCTGTCAATTTTAGGGTTGGGAAATGTATGTAAAGATGTATATCCTATTTCATTTTGTCCTACCTGTCTTTCATAGTCTCTGTTTTATGCATTTATATATTTTTTCTAAAAAATCTATTTTTTCCCTCTGCATCACCCAGAAGCCACAGAATTAAGCAGTTGGGATTTGAGACTGCACATGGCCTCCCTCTGCATGCTGACTGTATTCCAGAGCCAGAAAGACCGGCAAGCATTTCCAACTCTTAAGATGCATTTATCAGAGAGGGTGTACTGCTTGCTTTTTCAGGTGTGTGTGGCCCAAAGCCTTTAAGATTTCATTAATAATCAACAGCTGGTGCCACCTAGTGTCTGTCCTTTCCATTCATCAGTGGAACCAAATAGCAAGCGCTTCCTAGTCACAAAGGAAGAAAGCATAAACTACAAACTAATAAAAGAATTCACAGTTTGGGGACTCCAGTGGCTGATTTCAATTACATTATCTTCATTCAAATACCCCCTCCACCTTTTGTAAGTAACTATGGTAACAGCAGTGCAGTATGATGCAAGGAGAAAACTCACATCTTTTCCATAGGAGACAATTCACAAAAGAAGAGTTTTACCAAAGAATTTAGGAAAAGAGTGTCCCCCCCACAACTGCTACTTAAAATCACTATAGAAAGTTCAGAAATGAACATGATAGGGGAAGGAAGTATTTTAAACAACAGTTAGATACAATTAAGATTTTGGCATCTACCTCAAATCAACACTGATTTGGATGCAAATTTCTATCAGTCTTTGAGCGCCTCAAATAGCAACCGAGTATTAGGACAGACTATATAGTACTCAATTGTACTACAAAGAAATAATCAGACTGTAAAAGTCATATTATTAAAATGTGTTGCTGCTAATTGCACATCTTGAAAACTATTTTCAATGCTTCTATACATATGAATTATGAATGACATAGCTGACCCCATTCTGTATGCTTCAAGGTTAAAAAAGTACTCTTCAAATTCTTGCTTAGTTTTCTAAACATATGCTAGTAGTTAATTTGAATGAATACAAACAAGTATAATTAGCCTGCCAGTTTGCAATTGGTTCACTGATATTTAAATACATGTTGTTAACTCACTCTTTCTAAGAGGAATACGTAATTGAAAAACATGAACTAACATTCAGAAAAAAAAGTTACATAACAGCCCGTGGCGTTCTTCAACCAGTCTGATTGGGATATTACAAAAGACCCACTGCCTATGAGCAACACTGTGTATACTAAAAGGTCATATAAGATATTTGTGTATAATAGTCTATTAACTTGGGTAATTTAGCAACTTGAGCTACTGAGGAGATAGGGTAGAGAGCTGAAAGCTCCTGGATTGCTCAGTGAAAAATCATGCTTTTCCTAGTCAAGAAATTCTATTTCTATATTATTTGACATCTATTTTAAGCAGTCACTTGTTAAAAACAGCTTGAATGTTTTATTTTCTTGTTACCCTAGTGGTGACAAATTTTATTTCAGTATATTCAGTCCAATATACACCCACTGATAGAGCCCCATGATAGTATATGAAGATAGTATATAGAAACGAGGCATAGTTTCTACCAAAAGCATAATTTGTTCTTCTTTTCCTCAAAACTTTATTTTTGGAGCAAAATCCAATCCATGCTGGTGTCCTGTTTGTTTAAAAGTACTTTGTAATTTACTGATTGAAAGAAATACTGCCAAACAGAAAGAGGACTTCGGTAATTGTATGCAGGCAGGAAATAATGTAAGGCAAAACTCATTAAGATCCCAAATAAATAAATAAGTGCTCTAGTTTTCAATAATTTATCATTTTCTGTCATTTTCCATTAACAGCTTTCAAAGCTCTATCTGAAAGAAGCTGATACAGAGAAATTAAGAGCAGTAATCAAGCGAGAAATGATAGACCAGCTGGGTCGACATCAACTTGGCAAAACGTGAATACAGTTCAATAGCTGAAACAGATGCTGGAGTTGTGGGAAAAGCCTGCAGGAGATATTGATATATTTTCTTCATATAATGCAGAATGACTGAATTAATGTCAAAAGCTAGAAATTGATGAGTAGAGATGACTGACAGCCAAACTCCTTATAAAATAGAAACCAAGTATAGCAATTCTAACCTATCCAAACACTGTGTACATTCTCATTTCTCTCAGTGTCTGAATATGCCAATATATCAATCAGTCCTTGCAAGCAAATTACATCTGACAGAGCTGGGGTAGATTTCCACCTCTCCTGTCATCATTTACCTGGAGAATGCTAGACCCCTGAAAAATACTTTATTCTAAAATCTTTTAACACTGAATTCTATCCCAGAACTGTTGCCCTGAGGTTGGAGGCACGCACCCCCCCACACAACCCCAAATCTAACGCAGCACAAGGTAATTTTAAAATCCATTCCGTAAAAGCAACACTGTTTGCAGAGTTTGAAGAGCTCGGCAACAAACCCCAGCTGCCAACAGCTGCTTTCTCAAACATATGCTTTGTCATGGTCAGCTTCTAATTGTATTCATAATGATGCAATAGCTTTAATAATCCTACCTTCCATGCCAGCTGTTTTTCCTGTCACTCCATCATGCCAATAAGTTGGCTGCTGTAACAAATCAAGATAGCGCAAAACAGCATCTTTCTCCTGATTCTGTCATCTTCCTGAAAGCATTCTATTACTGCCGACTGCTGGGAACCAGAAAGTCTATTTGAATTCCAACAGCTCCCCTTTCGCATGATTCAAGTTAGGTTAGGTGGGCATGCCTAACATGATTCTCTCAGTCATTTATTATGCAGCTGCTACAACGTCGGTGTGGTAACCACTCTGACTATCTGATACGTCAGTCGAACAAAACCTCCACCTCGGAGCAAACACATGAGCCGGAGCAGCGTTTTGCATTTAACAAGAATTCTTCCTGCCAAAAAAAAAAAAAAAAAAGAAAAAAAAACAGTGGATCTGCTGCGAATCTCTTTCAGTATCTGCTTGCTCCGTACAGATACAAAGCCTTTGCATTAGATTCTTTTCCTAATTATACCAAGAGGAGAGTTTTTTGCCACACATCATATAATTTACAGTGAAATTTAAACTGATTTTAACTTATTTTCTCAGCCCTTTAAGGGTAAAACTCTCTCTTTTGATTCTACTTTTGAAATCAGGGGGTTGAGTGCACAGTTCTATGCCTCTGTTTTATTATAAAATACACGTACTTTTTCAAATGAAACTTGCCTAGAGAATTCATGGGAGCAAAATGAAACAAGAGGATTTTTCAAGAACATATTGGCTATTTTGCACATGAAGGCTTTTAAAATTTGGTACTGTGTGTGTTTCTTCTAAGGGGAAGAAACATGCACTTGGTATTTTGACTCCAGACAAGTGCTCTCATCAGAAAGTAGGAAATGAGATTCAATGATCATTTTCTCCGACTAACCCAGCAAGTAAATAATTAAAATTTCAGAAGAAAAAGCATTGTCTTTAGAAACTACTAGTCATTAATCACAATTTTAAAAATGAAATGACAATTGTCCTTTATTTAGTATGCAATAGTTTTTTAAATTATAAAACTTCCAAGCATGCAACTCTCTTGGGGAAGTAACATAGTCCAGATTTATGCTACAGGGAATGTTATATGTTTTTATGAAAAAATATTTTAAAGAAGGAATTTGCCAGTTTCACATTTCCTCTGCATTATGAAACAATAATATTTTCATTCAGCATATTTAAGTTCAGCCACTATGAGCATTAGAATCACTGTTAAGGACTGTGTGTTTCTGTGTGTGCACATAAGCATATTATTAGATACCATACCACTGTTTATATATATATGTATAATATATATTCATATAATATATATACAGTATACTCTGAGTACACAATATACATTGTATATATAACATATATAGTATACTCTATAGTATGCTATATACAGTGTATAGTATATATCATATACAGTATGAGTCATTTTATTACATATGTATATTTTATATAAACTGACATTATGATAGATACTACAGATATCTACACAATTCTCATTCTAAAATAAATTACAAAAGTAGAAGTATGGATTAATGAAACACAATGTGCAATATCTTTTACATAGGAAGGAGTACAATATATTTTATAAATAAGGCTATTGTCACTAGGCCAAATGATGAAGTGAGAGAAAAAGATTTAATCTAGAACATGAAGCAGAATCCAAGAACACAATTAAAACATGTTCATGTATTTATGCCATTTGTAGCCATAAGAGAGATATGCCAAACAAATATAATTTTTGAGTAAAATATTTGTTAGAGATAAGCCAGAATGTTTAGAAATATTTTGTGAAATAGTATATTATTTTATAGAAACTTTGGTAAGTTGAAATTCTCTTCTTGCTTAGGAATAGAGTTGAGTGTTTCCATTATTTTGTATATCAAGCCAAATAAAATATAGATTATTAATAATGGTGAATGTTATAATTAAACATTGCTTTTGATATATATGTATATTACATATTACAGATAATAAAATGACTCTCACACTAAAGAAAATTAATATATCCAACCACTTATATTTGTTTATTGAAAATTATATTGGATGGAGGCAATATGCAAATTTCAGTCATAAAACATTGTATTAACTACAATACCTATGCTTCATATTAGGTTTCTAGAATTTGGCTATCTGTTGAAGTTCATCTTTGTTCCCTCTGCTTTCATTCTTTCTGGTAAGCATAGTCTAGTTTTTGCTTCTATAAATTAGGCTTTTTCAGATTTCACATGTAAGATCTTAAGGTACTGCTTATTCCACATATGTTGACTCAAGGTTCAACCATGTTGTTACTAATAACAAGATTGTCTTCTTGAAGGGTCAGTAATATAGAATAACAGATGCACACACAATTATCATCTTTACATATATGTATATGTTTTTTCCATATATTTAGATGTGAGTATACTGTGATACTTATTGAGTAATTCATCAGTATATGCTTATATGATTGCTATATTTTAGCTATTGTGAATAATGCCACAATGAATATTAGAATGCAAATACTTCAATATCTTTGGTATATTGGTTTTATTTCCTTTAGATATATACCTAGGATAGAGTGTATAGGAAAGGGCACTATATTGATGTGTGGTACTTCTATAGCAGAAATGGTGTAGTCTGGTCCTATGACAGCTGAATTTCTAATGTTAAGGAAACAGCATACTATTTTCGATATTACTGTACTAATGAACATTACCACCACAGTGAACAATGATTTTGTAAGTTTTATTATTATTGCTTATTTGCTTTTTTCTCTTTTTGTCTATTTACTAACATTCAGTTCATTGTTCTGATTTGCGTTTTTCTGATGATGAAGGCTCTTTAGCAAGTTACATGTAGTTATTGGCTATTTCTATGTATTAGTTGGGGTAAAACAGTCTATTTAGCTTTGCCTACTTTCTTCTAGAAGAATTGTTTTTCTTTTCTTTAGTATTGTGAATTCCTTAGGTATTTAGCGTAATAATCTCATATGGTTTGCTAATATTTTTACTCATCATTTATTACCTAATAATTTTATTATAACTTTTGGTATAATTTGAGGTACCCCACTTGGTAATTTGTCCTTAGTTGCTATATTTTCGGCATCATCTCCAAACAAAATATTGCCAAGATCCATGTCAAAAAACTTTTCATGGTTTGGGGATGCTGCTCTGTTGTACAGTCCATTCACAGATAACTGGATTTGAACCCCTGTGGACTCTTCAACAATTATCTATATTGGCTTCTATCAGGTTTTTCATTTATGTCTTATATTTAAATATTCATTTCATTAGTTAATTGTTATGTATTTGTAAGATTAAAATTTGACATAATTCTTTTCCTTGTGAATATGCATTTATCAAAACATCATTTATTGGATAGATAATTCTTTTTAAATTTATTGATTCTTTGTGAATTTCACTTCATGCACCCCCATCCCACTTATCTCCCTGTCCCTCCATACCTGTCCTCTGCCCTTGCAATCTCCCCCCTAAAAGAGGAAACTCTTGTTGTGGTAGCTATAGTGTGTGACAGTGTATCCCAAAATATACCCATTTGTCCACACTTCCTTATTTGCAAATGTTCACTGAAATGAAGCATTGGTCCAGGTCAAGTCTTCTGGCTCCTGCTACATTATCAATACTGGATCCATACCAGGATGCCTCTCAGATATCATATTTTTGGCCTGTGGCATGGATATCCTGCACATTTATACACCCCTTCACTGGCTCTAGCAGTTCATAGATGGGGAAGGTGTTAGGGTGGGCCAACTCAAAGCCCTGAATTCAGGCCTGAATAGTGGCTGAGCAGATCAGCCCACCAGCTCTCCTATACCCACACCAGGGCAAGTCCTTGAGCACTTCCCAGGCTAGCTTACCCAATAATGCAGTCTTGAAGGGGCAGAGCCAGCTCTCCTGCTTTCATGCCCATAGGGCTGGCTCACCCGCACACATAGCAGCAGGGACAACACTAGTGTTCAAGCCTTGCTTTCCAGAGTGCTACAATTGGCAAGGGGCTGGGTCAGCTGGAGAGACAATTTTCTCTCTGTATTATTTGCGCTCTTTTCAGAAATGTGTTGCCATATAAGCATGGCATTGTCTCTTGGATCTCTCCTAAGTTCCATTCACCTGTATTCTTGTTCCACCCTTCCCAGGAACTACAGATTTGATTGTTAGACTAGGTATTTCTCATAGTATCTGAAAACAAAGTGTGATGTTTCCAATTTCACTGTTTTTTCTTTCCTATTTTTCTTGCTTAAGGTTGTTTGGATGATTAGGGTGTGAGAAGGTTCCATCTGCATATTATATCATTACTTTTACTGCAAAAAATCATTAATTAACAAATTGGAGTAATTTTGTGAAATTTAGAGTACTCTGAGCAGTATGGACATTTTATTAATATTAAATACATCAATCAACACATGTGAATTATTGGTTTTTTTATTTGTTCATGTTTTCTTCAATTCTTTCATCAATGTTTTACCTATCTAGGTGGTTAAGTTTCTTGGCTAAATTTTCTTTTTTTATTAATTTTATGGAGCTTAATTATTTTTCCTTTTCTAGTAACTTACTGGGTAGTAAAATAACATACAGACCTTTATTCATTGGTTCTATTTCTTTTAACTTTATTAAAATTGCATATTTTGTTGCTTTATTCAGAATAGTTAGAAAATAGAACCAAATTCTACATCTATCAACTTATGAATGGGTAAGGAAAATGTGCATATATGCAATGCAATATTACTCAGTTGTAAAGAAAAAATAAAAGCATGAAATATTTCAGGTAAATGGGTAGAACTGGAAAATAATTATATTAAGTGAGGTTATTTTATTGTAATAGTGCTACCTATTTTCTAATCTATTTCAGCCAAAGGGATTTTGTGTATACAACAGATGTTTGTCCATGTGTGTGTACACAGATGCACATTTGCACACACACACACACACACACACACACACACACACACATCTTCTCATTACTTTAAATCTCTTCATTCTTATCTCATAATCTAGAAGATACCCTTATCAAAACGGGCAAGATCCTGAAAGTATGTCTCTTCATAACGTTTCCTACTTTCTACCATACTATATTCTGTACCACTTCTCTTTAAAAAAATTTATTTTATTTTATTTTATTTTATGTATATGAATGTATTACCTGCATGTGTATCCCTGACACTGGAGTTACAGATAGTTGTTGTCAGCTGTGAGTACTGGGAAATGTAGGTGCTCTGTAAGAGCAGCAAGCATTCTTAACTGCTAGGCCATCTCTCCATATCTCATCTCTGTATCATGTTTTTCTTTCCTTCCATCTTATTGACTGTCCTTATTTGTCATAAAACACATTAGATGTATTGTCACTTGCAACGTTCTCATTAGTTTTCCTTTTACACTAAGAATATCTTTTTATCACATCCACTTCTCCTATAGACAGCTCTGTTTAGACATCACAAAGAAAGACCTGAGAAAGACCATTCTTTGTTTAAAAATACCACTGCTCCAGGAGACACAGTCCGACAGAATACTCCTTCATCCTCTGGCTCTTACATTTTTTTCTCTCACACAACGTATTCTGAGCCTTAGTGCAGGGGTTGTTTTGTATATAAAGTCATTAAGACTGGGCTCCACAAC
This sequence comes from Rattus rattus, assembly GCF_011064425.1. Taxonomy (NCBI): domain Eukaryota; kingdom Metazoa; phylum Chordata; class Mammalia; order Rodentia; family Muridae; genus Rattus; species Rattus rattus. Next base: position 41,498,871 of record NC_046172.1, on the reverse strand, counting down.
GTTCCTTTTGTTTGGTTGCAGTTTTCTTTAAGGCTCTCATTCTGCTGCAAAGAGAAGTTTCCTTGCTGAGGGGTAAACAAAGAAAAGGCAATAGGTATGCTAAGGTGGGTGAGGGAAAGACCAGGAGGCCTAACTCAACACAAAGAACTGTAGGCAACTAAGGAATGCTGAGAGGGAGAAATTTTCTCCCTGGGGAGAGTACTCCAATTAGTTATTCAAAACCAATGGTAAATCCAGAAAACATATGCATACAAGTAACAAATAAGTGGAGCAGGCTGTAGTTATAGATTTAGGAATGTATGTCCAGGAGTTTCTGTGTGTGTGTGTGTGTGTGTGTGTGTGTGTGTGTGTGTGTGTGGTGTGTTTGTAGAGCAAGAATTAATTAAACAAAGACACTATGAATTTGAGAGAGAGCAAGAACAGTTATATGGAAGGTGTGGAAGGAAGAAGCAAAGGTGAAAATGAACTAATTATATAATCTCAAAATATAAAATAAATAAAAATACCACTTTCCTGACTTCAATTAATTTTGCTTCACTGTCTTGTTTCATTTTTCTTTATCACACTTTTCATTACCTGATAGTTAATTGTTGACTGTTTACTGAGTAACTTCCTCTCTCAGTAGATTACAATTTCCACAATGGGAGTTACTTTCTCTACCTGTTTAACATGATTTCCCTAGAACATGAAAAAGATTATAACAGAGTAGTATTTTTATCTACCTTATCTGTCATTTATCATCTATCTATCTATCTATCTATCATCTATCTATCTATCTATCTATCTATCTATCTATCTATCTATCTATCTATCCATCCATCTATATATCCATCCATCTATCTATATATCTATATCTATATCTATATATCTTTACCTATTTATCTATCACCATATGGATATATCAGTAAGATTAGATAACAAAGAAGTTTGTCCTTTAATAAATCTCTAATTATGTTAATATTGGGTTCCAAGCTTTTTCCTTTCTAAACTTGCCTTCTACTTTGGCAGCTTGCATGAAATTGTTCTCATTCAGCTTACTGTGTCCCAAGCTCTTCACTTCTTAGTTCTATTCTTACTCTATCTACAAAGTTTGACTCAACTGACAATTTGCACTTGCATTAAAATCCTTATCCCCTTAATGTTGATAAAGTCCCCATTCTATTTGATTTTTCTCTCCTTTCTTTTTCATCCAGCCAGTAATTGTTAGAGCTCTTGAGGGTGCAATCAGAGGCTCTTGATTTCTTTCGTGACTTACTCTTTTTCTGAGCTCATTTTTTCAAGTGAGTGATTTCATTTGCTGTCAAATCTGAAATGCTTATATATTCTGAAATCCAGAACTTAAAATCCAGCTCTGTTCTCTAGAATACCCTTGCTTGATCATGACACCTAAATTTTAAAGTGAAACAAAAATCAAGCCCTCATGTTCCTTCCAAGTTGCCTCCTTTCTCTAGAAAATCTGCTGCCATTCTTTCAGTTGTGAGAATTCTTTGCAGTAACTTGTACTATTTCCAGTAAAAACATACATACCAATATATTGTAAGAATAGCACATATAGAAATATGGATTTAAAAACTCATTTTTGGCTGTCACATTACATTAATAGTAACACTAGAATTACTATCAAGTACTTTCTCAGCATATGGAATGTATGCTAGAAATTATTTCAGAAGTCCATAGAAAATTAATTTTAAAAAAGTTTATTGAGTGGGGCCAAAGAGAAGTGGCTATAAGTACTGCTTATATGCAGAAAACCCAGCCCAATTCTCAGAAGATACATGACTGCATACTCACAAGTGTCTGAATTCCAGTTCCAGAGGGTCTGACATCATATTTCTGGCTTCTAACAGCCATACATTTGAAAAAAAATCTGAAAAAAGTTTCATTTTTCCAGTGGTAAAATGTTTGCAATTATAGCACAATACCACAAAGAAGACTTTCACAATCTTATCCAAATTCTGTTTGCTTTTCTTGAGAGTAAAGACACTTTCCAGATTACATATAGCCAGTATGCATATGATGTTGGCTATTTACATATGATGTTCAAGAAACTTTTATCAATATATTTTTATACAATGTACACTGAAGTCATAATACACGATCATAGTACCATAAGAATCCTTCGTCAATCCTTTTATCATTAAGTCAACTTTTCTATTAGTTGCTGCCTTTTATAGCAACTAGAAATTGAAGTGTAACATAGACACAAAGCAAGGAAGACAAAGAAAGTAATAAGGATAAGGACAGAAATAAATATTAAAACAACCCCAAAATAGAAAGAATAAAATTCTTACACGGTATTATCTTGTAAAATAATCAATAAAATTTATAAAACCTTAATAATAGTGACAAAGATAAAGCATCAATCATAAGGAACAGGAAGAAAAACAGGCATGTGCACTGTAGATGATAAAGTCCTTTAAATGACATTAAAGTAATATTGTGAGCTATATTACACCCATACATTTCACAACTTAAATATGATTTTTAGAAAACTGAAAAATATCCAAACTCAGCCAGAATGTGAGATATGGCATTAGTAGTACTGTGAACATTAACAAAAGTAAAAGGTATAATTTGAACTCTATAGAAAATGTAATCTACAGAAATATATAAAGTATTTTTTAAAGTAGCACGAATTTTATGTTCCTGAAGAAAATGTAAAAGAAAGGAGTAGTTCTCAATGTATTTTATTAGTAACCATTTCTTTGATATTTTAAAAGAACAGAAGCAGGAAAAAATGAGGGAATAGGAAGGACAGAGAAATGACATGAAACTAATATTTAATACTATACTAGAAAAGTTTTATAAAATAGAATGCCACAGTACATAAAAATAATTATACAGTACTACCTATGAAACAATTATACATTCAATGTATATTGTAAACAAATATAGGTTCCATATAACACTGTTACCATGTTTCTCCTAATACATTTTCCTTGTGTGTATGCACATGTGTGTGTTTGTGCACATCTGTATAAACAGGAATGAGAATATGGAGCCAGAGGACGACCTCTTTTGTCTGTCAGGAGCTGTCGTCCTAAACTTTGAAGTACAATTTTTCACTTTTCCCTCAGACAGACTGATGGGACAGGGATAGTTGGTTCCAAGGATCCAGCTCTTTTCAGTTCCCAGTGCTGAGATTATAACTGTAGGCCAAGTCTCCTGGATTTTTTGTGGGTGCTGGGGATCCTTACACTTGGATATGAAGCACAGTCTCAAAACCATAAATAAATACTAGGATGTGTTTGAGCAGTTTTAGCTTCTTTTATTCTAAGGAAGACTTCTGTGAACACTACTAAAATGCTAATGCAATTGCAAACAGATCCCATTGTTGCAGAAATGTCTCCCACACTACTTCTTTGTCTTTTGTCCTTGAATTAGTGCTCCCTCATTCTCTTCACTAGACCCCTGACAATATCAAAATATTATATCATAATCATGTCATTTCCATTTGTACCCAGATGGAATAAAGTATGTTTTATTTAAATTTGTTTTACACTCTCCCCATAACAATCTATATGTAGCCAATCTATATTTATTAATCCTTTGTTCATTTTTATTCAGCAGTAATATTATATAGTATTAAAATATTCATTTTAACAATTCACTATTGCATTTTTTAATAGTTTTTGGCTATTACAACCAAAGCTGCTATAAACAATAATCTACATTCTTTGAATGGACACAAGTTTTTAATTTTTTTTAGCATAAATGTTCAAGAGTGTTACTGGTGTGTTTTACGGCACTTTCATACTTAATTTTTTTGAGAAACTGCCGAAACGTTCTCCAAAATGGTTGAACCATTATACATTCCCACCAGTAATCTATGAAGTATCTAATTTCTTTGCATCTTCTGCCAATATTAAACATTGTCCAAATTGTTTTCTGTATGTTTATCTAGTACCTCTGATATCTCATTAAATTTTAATTAACAGTTTTGGATGATTAGTGATGTTGAATACACATTTTTATGTGCTTATTAGTTCAAGATCTGAAAGGGTCACTAGTTCATGGTGCTAAGTACTTCTGAAACTTTGAATTTCCTTCTCCTTGTTTCAATCATTCTTGAGAGTGTTAAAAATCTAAAACAATGAACGTTTATATTATTATTTCTGTTTTAGTAAGCTTCAGTTTTTCTTACTTTGAAATTGTTTTGTTTCACGGAAATTTAGAATTTCTATATTGTTTTGGTGTATGAATACCATTTTACAAATACCCTTTCTTCATGTTGTTAATTTTTCTTACTTTGAAGTCCATTATTTCTGTAATAAATGTACCCATTTAGTTAACATTTGCAAATATGTACACATAATCATATATATCCTTTTACTTCAACTTATATAATAGTATATTTCGATGAGTATTTCTAAACATTAATTTTTCTTCATTTACTACTAGTACTTCTACTATAACTATTTTACAAAAATCCATTACATTTAATTATTAATAATTCCTTTTAGATTAAATCTTTCAACAATTTTTTTTATTTCTCTGTTCCTCTCTTAGCTGTTTATCTTACATTGGGATGTTGGATTAATTTTAATCTCCAAGTTTGTTGTTTGATTTTTATGCATTGTAGTCTTTGCTTAGAGATAAGTTTAGATACTGTACATCAGTAACTTTTCCTTTTTTACTGTTGTCATTTTAACAATTCCAAGTACAGGTACATTTGTTTGTGTATATATCTTTTTTATTAGTTATTTTTTCTTTATTTTTCTTTTTATTTGGTTATTTTTTCAAATGTTCTCCCTCCCTTCCCGGCTTCCCCTCTGAAAACCTTCCATCCCATCTCCCTTCCCCCCTGCCTCTATGTGGGTGCTCCCCCACCCAGCTACCCACTCCCACCTCACCTTCCTAGCATTCCCTTACATTGGGGCATCCAGTCTCCAGAGCACCAAGGACTTCTCCTCTTACTGACATCAGATAACACATCTACTACATATGCGGCTGGAGCTTTGGATTGCCCCATGTGTACTCTTTGGTTGGTGGTTTAGTCCCTGGGAGCTCTGGGGAGGGGGGGGATTTAGTTAATTGTAGTTCTTTCTATGGGGTTGCAATCCACTTCAGCTCCATTCCTTCCCCTAATGCTCCAATTAGGGTCCCGGTGCTCAGTTTGATGGTTGGCTACAAGCATCCACCTCTGTATTGGTCAGGCTTTGGTAGAACCTCTCAGGGGACAGCTACACTAGGTTGTTGTCAGCAAGTGCTTCTTGGCATCAGCAACAGTATATGTTGTGGCTGCATACTGGATAAATGTGTATACTTTTGTGGCTGCATATGGGATAGATCCCCATGTGGGGCAGTCTCTGAATGGCCTTTCCTTCAGTCTCTGCTCCACTCTTTGTCCTTGCATTTCCTTTTAAATAGGAACAATTCCGGATTAAAATTTTGGGGACAGGTGGGTGGCCCTGTCCCTCAACTCAGGGCTGTGCTTATCCACTGCAATGGTCTCTACAGGTTCTCTTTCCCTTTTGTTGGGTACTTGGGCTAATGACATCTCTGTTGGGTTCTGGGAACCACTTGCTTTTCCAGTATCTGGGACTTTCTAGTGGCTATGCCTAGTTCCTCATACCCCACTGTTCTACACCTCTGTTCAAATTTCTGACCCTATGTACTCCCCTGTCTCTTCCTACACGTGATCCTGCCCTCCCTTTTCCGTCCTGTTTTCTCTCCTTCCCAGATCCCTTCCTCCCTCTACCTCCCATGATTATTTTCTTCCCCCTTCTGAGTAGGACTGAAGCATCCACACTTTGGTCTTCCTTCTTCTTAAAATTCATATGTTCTGTGAGTTGTATCATGGCTATTCTGAGCTTCTTTATGGCACTTATCAGGGAGTATACACCGTGTATGTTCTTTTATAACTGGGATACCTCACTCAGGATATTTTCTAGTTCTATCCATTTGCCTGTGAATTTCATGAAGTCATTGTTTTTAATAGCTGAGTACTCAATGTGTAAATACCACTTTTTTTTTTTTTTTTTTTTTTTGTAAAGCAATTTCCTTTGTTGAGGGACATCTCAGTTCTTTCTATCTTCTGACTATTATAAATAAGACTGCTATGAACATAGTGGAGCATGTTTCCTTGTTTTTTTGTTGGAGTATTTTTAGGTTATATGCCCAGGAGTAGTATAGCTAAGTCCTCAGAACTATTTCTAATTTTTTGAAGAACTGACAGACTAATTTACTGAGTGGTTGTACCAGCTTTCAATCCCACCAACAATGGAGGAGTGTTCTTCTTTCTCCCTATCCGTGCCAACATCTGCTGTCACCTGAGTTTTTGACCTTAGCCATTCTGATTGGTGTGAGGTGGAATCTCAGGGTCATGCAATTTAAAAACACACTTCTTTTCCGTAGACTATTTTATTAGTGTATATTTATTGTCTAAATTTATGAGTTTTATAATGTCATTTTCTATTATGCCCTCTGACAAATTTTACTTTTCATGAGCATTTCCTGCTTCCTACTAGTCTTCTTATTCTTCTATTATATGTTATGTGTGTATTTCTTACTATGCTACTATTTCCTCTATGCCTTAAGTCAGTTTGTGCACCAATGTATTATTATAAGAGTTTTTTTTTTTGTATTGAATGTTTTTTTTTATTATTAAACTTGAGTATTTTTATATACATTTTAATGTTATTCCCTTTCCCTGTTTCGGGCAAACATCCCTCCCCCCTCCCCTTCCTTATGGGTGTTCCCCTCCCACCCTCCCCATTGCTGCCCTCTCCCCAACAGTCTAGTTCACTAGGGGTTCAGTCTTAGCAGGACCCAGGGCTTCCCCTTCCACTGGTGCTCTTACTAGGATATTCATTGTAACCTACGAGGTCAGAGTCCAGGGTCAGTCCATGTATAGTCTTTTGGGTAGTGGCTTGTCCCTGGAAACCTGGTTGGTTGGCATTGCTGTACATATGGGGTCCTGAGCTCCTTCAAGCTCTTCCAGTTCTTTCTCTGATTGTTCAACAGGGGTCCTGTTCTCAGTTCAGTGGTTTCCTGCTGGCATACGCCTCTGTATTTGCTGTATTCTGGCTGTGTCTCTCATAGCGATCTGCATTCACATTTTGATCATCCGTCTTGTGTTTCATTTGTTCTAGGCATCTAGGGTAATTCAGGCATTTGGGCTAATAGCCACTTATCAATGAGTGCATACCATGTATGTCTTTCTGTGATTGGGTTAGCTCACTCAGGATGATAGTTTCCAGTTCCAACCATTTGCCTACGAATTTCACAAAGTCATTGTTTTTGATAGCTGAGTAATATTCCATTGTGTAGATGTACTACATTTTCTGTATCCATTCCTCAGTTGAAGGGCATCTGGGTTCTTTCCAGCTTCTGGCTATTATAAATAAGGCTGCGATGAACATAGTGGAGCACGTGTCTTTTTTATATGTTGGGGCATCTTTTGGGTATATGCCCAGGAGAGGTATAGCTGGATCCTCAGGCAGTTCAATGTCCAATTTTCTGAGGAACCTCCAGACTGATTTCCAGAATGGTTGCAGCAGTCTGCAACCCCACCAACAATGGAGGAGTGTTCCCCTTTCTCCACATCCTCGCCAGCATTTGCTGTCACCTGAGTTTTTGATCTTAGCCATTCTCACTGGTGTGAGGTGAAATCTCAGGGTTGTTTTGATTTGCATTTCCCTTATGACTAACGATGTTGAACATTTCTTTAGGTGTTTCTCAGCCATTGGGCATTCCTCAGCTGTGAATTCTCTGTTTAGCTCTGAACCCCATTTTTTAATAGGGTTATTTGCCTCCCTGCTGTCTAACTTCTTCAGTTCTTTGTATATTTTGGATATAAGCCCTCTATCTGTTGTAGGATTGGTAAAGATCTTTTCCCAATCTGTTGGTTGCCGTTTTGTCCTAACCACAGTGTCCTTTGCCTTACAGAAGCTTTGCAGTTTTATGAGATCCCATTTGTCGATTCTTGATCTTAGAGCATAAGCCATAGGTGTTTTGTTCAGGAAATTTTTTCCAGTGCCCATGTGTTCCAAATGCTTCCCTAGTTTTTCTTTCTATTAGTTTGAGTGTTTCGGTTTTGAGGAGGACGTCCTTGATCCACTTGGACTTAAACTTTGTACAGGGTGATAAGCATGGATCCATCTGCATTCTTCTACATGCTGACCTGCAGTTGAACCAGCCCCATTTGCTGAAAATGCTATCTTTTTTCCATTGGATGGTTTGGGCTCCTTTGTCAAAAATCAAGTGCCCATAGGTGTGTGGGTTCATTACTGGGTCTTCAATTCTGTTCCATTGGTCTATCTGTCTGTCTCTGTACCAATACCATGCAGTTTTTATCACTATTGCTCTGTAATACTGCTTGAGATCTGGGATAGTGATTCCCCCTGAAGTCCTTTTATTGTTGAGGATAGTTTTAGCTATCCTGGGTTTTTTGTTATTCCAGATGAATTTGCAAATTGTTCTGTCTAACTCTTTGAAGAATTGGATTGGTATTTTGATGGGGATTGCATTGAATCTGTAGATCGCTTTTGGTAGAATGGCCATTTTTACTATATTAATCCTGCCAATCCATGAGCATGGGAGATCTTTCCATCTTTTGAGATCTTCTTCAATTTCTTTCTTCAGAGTCTTGAAGTTCTTATTGTACAGATCTTTCCCTTGCTTGGTTAAAGTCACACCGAGGTACTTTATATTATTTGGATCTATTATGAAGGGTGTCATTTCCCTAATTTCTTTCTCAGCCTGTTTCTCTTTTTGTGTAGAGTGGGAAGGCTACTGATTTATTTTGAGTTAATTTTATACCCAGCCATTTTGCTGAAGTTGTTTATCAGCTTTAGTAGTTCTCTGGTGGAATTTTTGGGATCACTTAAATATACTATCATATCATCTGCAAATAGTGATATTTTGACTTCTTCTTTTCCGATCTGTATCCCCTTGACCTCCTTTTGTTGTCTTATTGCTCTGGCTAGAACTTCAAGAACTATATTGAATAAGTAGGGAGAGAGTGGGCAGCCTTGTCTAGTCCCTGATTTTAGTGGGATTGCTTCAAGTTTCTCTCCATTTAGTTTAATGTTAGCAACTGGTTTGCTGTATATGGCTTTTACTATGTTTAGGTATGGGCCTTGAATTCCTATTCTTTCCAGGACTTTTATCATGAAGGGGTGTTGAATTTTGTCAAATGCTTTCTCAGCATCTAATGAAATGATCATGTGGTTTTGTTCTTTCAGTTTGTTTATATAATGGATCACGTTGATGGTTTTCCATTATTATAAGAGTTTTTAAAGGCAAAATCTCACTATGTAGTCCTAGTTGGCCTGAAACTCAATGTGTAGACTATGTTGGCCCTGAACTCACAGTGATTCTCTAGGTTTTGCCTCCCGGTGTTGGGATTAGAGCAGTATACTACTACATCTGGCTGTTTTACAATTTCTGTTTTGCTATGAAATATCATTTTAAACTGAATTATAATACTACTTTATAATCTAAAACCTTCTTTTAATCAAGTCAAAGTTTTTGTTTCTACGTTATGAAGTGTTAAATCTTTTTTAAGTTTGTTATTATTGAGATGAATTCATTATTTTTTGAGAATAGGTATACTGTCAATAACAAAATCTTAGCTTCCCTTTGTCATAAAATATTTTATGTACATTTAATATTTTATGTATATATTTAAGGAAAATCATCCTTCCTATAGAAATATAGATTACAATCTCTTTATTTGAACTCTTATGATTTAAGTTTCATTTAGAATTTCTTTAACATATACATAAATAATTGTATAAGTATATATTATTAAGAATATACATTTTAAAAGCACTAGACTGTCCTGTCTTTAATACTTTAGTTCAACTGGTATTTCTTTTTCCTTTCTCTTTTTTTTTACTTCTTTGATTGGATATTTTTATTTACATTTTAAATGTTATTCTCTTTCCCATTTTCCTGGCTATAAACCCCCTATCCCATTACCCTCCCCTTCTTCTATAAGGGTGTTCCCCTCCCCAACCACCCACCCCTTCCAGCCTCCCTGCCCTGGGGTCCAGTTTTGGCAGAACCAAGGGACTCTCCTCCCTTTGATGCCCAACTAGGCTATCCTGTGCTACATATGCAGCTGGAGCCATGGGTCTGTTCATGTGAACTCTTTGGATGGTGGTTTAGTCCCTGGGAGCTCTGGTTGTAGGTATTGTTGTTCTTACAGGGTTGCAAGCCCCTTCAGCTCCTTCAATCCTTTCTCTAATTCCCCAAAAGGGGGTCCCATTCTCAGTTCAGTGGTTTGCTGCTAGCATTTGCTTCTTTATTTGACATGTTCTGGCTGAGCCTCTCAGACGAAAGCTATATCAGGCTCCCTTCATCATGTGCTTCTTGGCTTCATAGACATCATCAATTGGTATTTATTTATTTATTTTCATTTTTCAATTGGTATTTATATAATAATTAAATAGCTATCTGTATTTGTCTTATAATTTGTATGACATGAAGAGGATTTTTAATTCATTAATAATAGATAACAATATATGTGTAATTTTTTTCAAGCCACATGGACTTCTTTAATACTCTTTGTAAGGGAAATTCTACATAAACTATTCACATAACATCTTTGTCTGCATATACAGAATTCAGTATTACCACCAAAGTACATTTTTATTAAAAAGGTATTGCATATAATATGAAGTTCCTCTGGTTTTGTTCAAAATATTTTATATCCATGCAGATACCTTAGGTTGTAAAGATGTTCATTACTGAAGCTTGCTACTTAAGTTAGATTTCTGAGAGTCAGATGATATAAGCAACAAGCCAATTCCCAAGGGTTCCACATGTAACCCCCCACATGTATGCAAAACAAATAAATAAATAATTTAATGAAACAAGGAAAAAATCAATTTGTACCCAAGGCTTGCTTGGCATTTCTGATTCTCTTGAGTTTCTTCTTATCATACTTTTATGCAATTCTTCAATAAGCAAGTTGTGCATTTCTAATTTCTTTGTATGCCACATTCTCCAATTTATTTATATTTTCTTTCCTAGTTGGAACAAGATGTAAGACTCCCATTCATGGAAATTCCAACATTCTTGACACACTAATGGTTCCTGTATGCTTATATCTTCATTCTGGATTGACTGTATCATGTTCTATATTAGTTAATTAGAAAGCCAAACAATATATCTTTTTTTTTTCCTTTATAGTCAGATGCTGTTCTGAAAAAAGATGTTGCTTTCAAGTAGTCAGAAGCAAGACTTCTTCTTTTTTTTTTTTTTTTTTTTTTTTGAGATTTTTATTTATTACATATAAGTACATGTAGCTGTCTTCAGATACACAGAAGAGGGCATCAGGATCTCTTTACAGATGGTTGTGGAGCCACCATGTGGTTGCTGGGAATTGAATCCTCATGACCTCTGGAAGAGCAGTCGGGTGCTCTTAACTGCTGAGCCATCTCTCCAGCCCAAGACTGCTGCTTCTTAGTCATTCAATTTTATCTTTTGCTTATTTCTGCTAGGTGACCTTCACATAATATATGTCCTTCCTAGTTCTACTACTGTGTTTTTTAAGTAAACAGCAAACTTTCTTCACTCCTAAGACCACTGTTAACCAGTTTATCCTAAGTTCCAGGCACCAAGTCCTTACATTCTGTAATTACAAACACTGTTCATGTTGTTAATCAAGTTCACTCTTAGCATTGTATCCTCCAATGTACAACAAACTTAGCCAATTATCTGCAGTAAGGGGAGTTTGTTGACTCTGAAAATGACATCGTCATCTAGATAAATATCAGGGTTTGCCTTTTTATCAGCATTGCAAGAGACAATTTTCAAATTTAAGAAACTATTCCAGCATGGGAAATTCAAATTTCAAACAAACAAAACAAAATAAAACAAAAAGCAATTATCATCGAGATCCTAGGCATTTCAAGTAGACTCATTAAAGTATATTTCAATATCATATTGTATAAATCATTAATTAAGACAATTTTTGAATAACAATCGTTTTAGAATTTGAAATTTCTTAAGAAATAGTTCAAACTCCTTTGCAAATGTTCAATTCTGTTTTTCAATTGTTGCCTTTATTCAGTACATTTGAATTAAAATGTTATACTAAAGATTTTTTTTTCCTGAAAATTTTTGGGTAGACATTCCTCCTAAACAATCATACTTTCTAAAAAGATACAAAGACAACATATTAATGTATATTATAAATTCATAGTAAGCACACTCATATTTACTTAGTTAAATGTGTAAATTAGAATGTTATCAAGGACCCAACAGCACTTTGAGTATCATATTTACATATACATCATGTCGACTAAAAGATTTGGTTTTTACCCTATTCTGCCAACATTGCAGAGCAATGAGAAATACTTTTCTTGAAAACACATGGATACATTTTGAGGAGGAGAATATTGGTTCTTTCTTTTAGACTTTAGAATTGTAAAGTGGCCTTTGTGATAGAGAATGGCAATTTAGCTCAAAGAAATAATAATAACCTCAAAGAAAGGAGCAAATTTTAATACTAACCATGAGCACTGTGCACTTAACAGTTACCTTACCTTTCAGTTAATAGATATAATTTATAAGTGACAAAATTGCCCTTGTCTTCATAGAATCACTGATACAAATTATAGTCATTATAAACATCACATATACTTGACTGAGAGGGAATTCTCCTTGTGTATATTTTTAGTGGGTTGTATTAACTCTAAGCTCAGTTATTTCTGGTTTGCTGCCAAAGGAAATCATCAGGGAGATGAATTATTTTTGGCAACCCACAGTTGTGAGTTTACTGTATCTAAGTATACAGTGGCACACCAGGTCATTTATTTATCGACAATAATACATTTTGAAATCACTTTTACTTCTCTTTGTCCCTTCCTTGATTCCTTTACCCTAAAGTACTACTGAATAATGAAAGAGAAAAGAGTACAAAATCTACAGGGAAATAAAAGCAATAATATTTAATCTCTACTTTGATGGGCCAAAGTGATAACATGTGTAGGGTTTTAGAAACCTATAGTAGCACTGTACAAGCAAGAGGCATTTAAAGTCGTTCTTCATGAATTGTGGGTATTGTTCCCATTTTGTTGTTATTTGCACAGAAAACACATTGCAAATCAATATAATGTGATCAACCTAAAACAAGGCATGAAAACATGCTTATATAAAACATCTCCTTTAGTTAAATTAGTTATAATATTTCCTTCTACATTGTGGATAGAGTGAGCATTAGAACCCATATTATTCCTCACCAGTAATATATTATGGACATCATTGCCTATTAATTGGGAAAGTAAGGCTAATTTGTATTTTTCCTTTTTCTGTAAACTATAATGTGGCACAAAATAAATTTGTTTTCTATTTTAAAAGTAATAATTTGAGTAACCAATAATGATGCTTTTTGTGGGCCCCAATATATTCTTTCTCTTGTATTTTTGCAAATACACATGCCAGTCAAGTAGGTCCTGGATAGCTCAATGGCCCACAAGTGGAGAAGAATCTATCAGGTCATTGAGTGACAGATTTCTTTTGCCTAGTCAACAAATTGACTCCTGTAATTATTTCCTTAAGAGTCAATACTTTAGTCATAGCACTGTTGAATGTTGGAAAAATTCAAGAGCCAACATTGTAGATTTTTATCACAATGCCTAGGATGCACTAGAATGTATCTAAGAATTCCTGAAGATCATAACATTGTAAGGGAAATTGGTTCAAAATCTTGGCTTAAAAAGTGCTTATTGAAATCAACTCTTGCTGAATGTTGAGGATGTTTTCTACCAAGGTACACTATTCTACCTCTTTCTCATATTGTGTATGCTTTTACCTTGGGTAATTCATGCATAAAAGAGAAGTGAAAATAATATAACCTCAGAAGGTTGAAGTGAAAATTGAATGAGAAAATATATGTAAACCTGTTAACAAAGTATCTTATATATGATGTGATATTAATTAATGTTAATTATCCTCAGTCTGATGAACTATGCTTTATTTCTCCCCATAAGTGCCAATACATGGGGAACTTTTTGAATGTTGAGGAATTATAATGTAGGAATCACAGAAACTGTTTGAGACTATTATCTTGCTATGCATTTATCAATTTCAATTAATATCATATCTAAGATCTAACTTTACTATATCTTCCTGAATCCCACTGAAATTATACAAACTTTAACAAATGCAAATTCTCAATATATAATTTCATGAGTTTCTTACTTAAGTTTCCAATTAGTGCAAGAGATAGAAACTTTTTGAAAGAATAATAAAATCATGTTAACAATGTCTGTATGAAAATATATTACAAATTTATACAAAGTTAAAATATTTTGATTTAAAATAAATTAAGTTTTCTTCATCACTTTTTATTGTTGACTTTGTATGTGGACTGAATCTAACTCTCTCAATCTTTTCAGACTTAATTTATAAAGGTTATAAGAGTATTTCTAATAAAACTTTTATATAAATTAGTAAAGCTTGATTTGCAACTTGGTCAATTGCAAAACTCCAGAGATTTTGAAAAGTATTTCTAAGAATCAGACTTTATCCTTTGTTTACTATGGCACAGGGATAGAAGCCATGGCTTCAAACATGCTAGGCAACTCTCTTCCAGGGATATGTACCAGCAGCTCTTTTATAATCTCATTTAACTGCAAACTAAAAAACTTTTAACCTAGCAAATAGTTGAGATTGTAGGTATGAATAAGAACATCCTGATGGTACATTACTGTCTTATGATGCTACACTACCATCTTATAATCTTAGCTCTCAACCTGAATCCTATTTGCATATGGTGGTACATTTTTAACTTTACAAATAAACGATTTATCAATCTGGGCCTCCTGGGTGGTGAAACATCAATAGTGATATTTACATGCCCAACATGAGGCAGAATCTACCTGCCTCTGTGTTTGAACTTAAAATAGTGTCTATCAGGTAAAGAATGTTCTCATCATTTTACATAATAATATGAAGCAAGTAAGAGCCCGGCATAGTGTGATCTTAACATGTTCTTTTTGATTTTTATTGATTTTTAAAATGAAGGTTGTTTTCTCTTTAGATTTTAGTGTATTTACTTTTTATTAGTTCTTTGCAAAATTTATATGATGTCCTTTAACCATATTCCTTCATCTCTTTCCATATTCAATCCATATTAATGATAACTTAGAATGTACAAGGATGCCCTTTATATTTGAGTGAAACTTCACAATTAGGTCCAAAGAACACAGTGGTTTCCCTGTGATAAACTGAAGATGGAATATGAGTAGCAGTTACAAAAGAGCATCATGAAATATTGTGATTGAATTAAGTTAGCTCTTATGAGCATTTCTGGTAGGGTTGGAATAACTTTGAGGGTATGACTTTTACATATTAGGTTTCAGTATACTTAATGATAATCTTTAAGATCTTTAAACATTATGTTATTTTTGTACCATATCTCATTTTCTTAAGTATTAGTTCCTTCTCCATATCTAATTCAGAATCAATTAATAAGGTCAGAAAAATATTCATTTTTAGTTTTCAATGTATTTTTATTCTTAAAATATTCACAAAGTAGTTATGTATATCTCAATATAAAATAAGACTTAATATTATATATAAATTCTGGGCAACATCAATCACAGAAAGTCAAGGCAACCCCATAGGAAGAACAAAAATATCAATCAACAAGACACCTGAGCTCCCAGGGACTAAACCACCAACCAAAGAT